>NW_011495076.1:5505197-5517019 GCF_000754665.1 Bison bison bison | reverse complement strand
AACTCTTCACATGAGGTGGCCAAAGTACTGGAGTTTCAGCTTTAGCATCATTCCTTCCAAAGAAATCCCAGGGCTGATCTCCTTCAGAATGGTCTGGTTGGATCTCCTTGCAGTCCAAGGGACTCTCAAGAGTCTTCTCCAACACCACAGTTCAAAAGTATCAATTCTTCGGCGCTCAGCCTTCTTCACAGTCCAACTCTCACATCCATACATGACCACAGGAAAAACCATAGCCTTGACTAGACGGACCTTTGTTGGCAAAGTAATGTCCCTGCTTTTGAATGTGCTATCTAGGTTGGTCATAACTTTTCTTCCAAGGAGTAAGCGTCTTTTAATTTCATGGCTGCAGTCACCATCTGCGGTGATTTTGGAGCCCAGAAAAATAAAGTCTGACACTGTTTCCACTGTCAACCAGCAAAGTGCTGTCCTGGTGTGAATCTTAACTTCAAGGCTACAACCTGCCTCCCAAGCTCCAGATTCATTTATTCGACTGCTTACCTTTTTCACCAAGTATACACTAAGTAATGCTAAGTATTTCACCAAGTAAATACTTCTTTCACCAAGTACATTTAATACTAAATATGTGTGAAGAGGATATGGCGGTGAAGTCATGAGGGAAACAGACACAGATGCTGCCAGGAGCCTAGCTGAAGCACCAGAGAGAAATCAGATGGTCACACAAATGGAAATACTCTGGAAGAAAACAAAACAAAATACTGGAGGAATCCTGCACAGAAGCAGCTGGGTGCAGGGTGATCCTACAGGGAAATTTTCCATCAGAAGTTACTCAAGTTGAGAATCAAAGGATGAGAAAGGAGTCCCAAGACAGAAATGGAAAGGACAAGAAAGACCATGTTTATGTTAAATCTTCTAGTGAAAGTGAAGTCGCTCAGTCATGTCTGATTCTTTGCAACCCCATGGACTGTAGCCCACCAGGCTCCTCTGTCCATGGGATTCTCCAGGCAAGAATACTGGAGTGGGTTGCCATTTCCTTCTCCAGGGGATCTTTCCAACCCAGGGATCGAACCCAGGTCTCCCACATTGCAGGCAGACACTTTAACCTCTGAGCCACCAGGGAAGCCCAAATCTTCTAGTAACTACCTTAAAAAAGGTAAAGTTAATCTAATAGCATTTTATTTAACACAACATATCACTATTTCAATCTGTAACTAGTATTAAATATTAATGAGACAGTTCATGCTCTCTTTTCGTACTAAGTTGTCAAAGTGTATTCCACACGTACAGCACATCTCAATTCAGACGAGCCATAGTCCAGGTGCCCAACAGCTTCATGTGCCTAATGGCTATTATATTGAACTGCACAGCTCTTGATAAAAATGAATAAAGCACATAATTATAACCTGTGGTAAGCACTCAGGAGATCAAGGCCAGAAAGTGCAGAGGTGAGGAAAGGTAATAAATTGGAGGGACAGAGAAAGGCTCTGAATAAAATAACATGTAAGATGAAATCTGAAGTATGTCTAGGCATTAAGCTGGACAAATAGGCACAAGCGTTTTCCTCAAAGAGGGAGAAACACGTGCAATGGCTCTGAACAAGGAAAGAGCTCAGAGCACTAGAGAACTCCAGAGAGGGTGGGCCAGGCAGGGATGCACTAGATGAGGGAAGATCATGGGGGGCCTCTGGGTATAACCAAAATATTTAGATCATAAACCACATTCAACTGGAAGCCAGAGAAAGGATTTTTGCAAGTTAGCATTACCTTTAACCACTCTCTCTTCACCCACCCCTGACACACTAAAACCAAGGGTAATTATTAGATAATAATTTGTTTGATCTAGTCGCTAAGTCTTGTCTGAATCTTTTATGACCCCATGGACTGTAGCCCTCCAAGCTCCTCTGTCCACGGGATTTCCCGAGCAAGAATACTGCTCCTCTGTCCACGGGATTTCCCAAGCAAGAATACTGTAGTGGGTTGCCATTTCCTTCTCCAGGGGATGTTCTTGCCACAGGGATCAAACCCGAGCCTCCTACATTGGCAGGCAGATTCTTTTACCACTGAGCCACCAGGCAAACCCGAGCTAATAACTACCCAAATCTGTATCACCTGTCTTCACTAAATCAAGGTTGTTTTAAGAGCTGTGTGTCCTTTAAACAGTGTAGCCTGAACGATAAAATGTTCACCAAAGTTTTCCAAGAAGTTGAAGTTAGCTGTGTCTAGTTCAATCTGAGGTGGCTATGCTGAATAGGACCACTGACCTTTCAAGTAGTGTCCACTAGATAACCATTTGACCACTGAAGGCTGAAAACCCTACCCGCAGATCTTCCTAAACACCTCCATTTTTCATGTCCAGAGGCCTGAATTTAGCTACACTTGTGCAGAATGATGACAACCACACATTTTGCAATTACCTTTCCCCATGCTCCCCATTCTAGCCCTACCACTTTTTTACTCATCCCATAAGGATCCTGAGCTTTTAGGGAGACAGATATAAGACTCGTTTTCCTATCTCCTTACTTGCCTGTCTTGTGGGTAAACCCTCTCTCTTGGCTGCAAACAGGGTCTGAGCATTCTGACTTGCTGCGCATCAGGCAAAACAAATCTGGTTTATTAATGACACCAGCTCCAAAAGCAGAATCACATCTTTCTTCTCTGACTTCCCTTAGCACAGGGAAGACCAGCATAAGGGCAATTTGCTTGGTGAAGTATTAATGTCTGTCTTCCACACTTATCTCAGACTTACTTGAGACAAGAATGGCACTTTTTACCTTGAATTCTCCAGCATGCAGCACAGCAACTGACACAAAGTAGGTGCTTAATACATTTTTAAGATAGAAAAGGGAATAAAGAGGGTTGGGAAAGAAGGCTTGGAGAATAAAGTAGAGGGAGTCCAGGTAGGTGGCAACTTTGAAAGGTGGTCTCTAGGTAGTGCCTAGGGTGTTTGGTGGTGTTCAGAATAGCTCTTCCCTCACTTTGTCCAGTGAAAAGGGTTCACAAAGCTTATTAGAGGAGCAGACCCTTGCAAGTCTTCAAATGAAAAGGGCTGGGCAAGAGGCAAACTGTCTGAACTCTTTCTGTGCAGTTTGTTTCTAAACTGTCCAATTTCTTTTAAAAATGGTTATACAATTATGCAGACTAGTCTGAAAGGTCTTAAGTAAAGCAAGCTCACTTTCAGTGAACATTCAGATATCCAGAACTCACCCCAATTACTCAGAAACTGGTTCTGACTCCACCTATCTGCCCTAATTAGTGAGGATGAACTTAATTGAGGCAGCAGCTGCAGGTGAAATCAACAGTCATGCCAGCCAGAGTGGACTGAAGAAGGTTTGGGTTATAATAAGGGCACTCGCAGGCAAAGTTGTCTCTCTTTCTCTCCCCTCCTCAGTCTTTCCTCTCTTCCTGCCTCATCTTCCTGATAGTCAAAGGAGACAAGAATGCATTTGAAGAAAAGTGTAGCAGCAAGACGCTACATATGGTTATCTGTCTGTGTTAGTCGCTCAGTCTTGTCCAGCTCTTTGTGATCCCCATGGACTGTAGCCTGCCAGGCTCCCCTGTCCATGGGATTCTCCAGGCAAGAATATTGAAGTGGGTTGCCATTTCCTTCTCCATATGATTATCGAGAGCAGATACATTTGATTAGTTTCCATACACAACCAGACAATTCATCTCTAAAACTAAGCTAAGAGGCAGAGAAGATTCTACAATAGAAATATTTGATTCTGGTACAACCTTTTAAATGTTTAGTAATATGGGTCATGTATGTCTCATATATTCAGACTAAACAGGACTTACTTTTGGGAATTTTCATTTTGTTTACATATGAGGCAATCTTGATGAAAATAATAAAATATGGTTGACCCAGTTCAAAAGACCTAGAATTGACCTACTATTTTGAAACATGGTCTCCTTCCACAAAAAAAATTTATTTTTCCAGACTATAAATGCAATAAAGCATCATAGTATATATAATGAATTCATGATGTCACTACTGAATTAACTCCCAAGGACATAGTAAAGATTTATAATTAGACCTTCATTTTAATAACGAAGCTCAGAGGCTAGAGAAACTAAAAATATTAGATCATTTAAGATTTAAATTTAAACAATGAATTTTATGAAATGGTGACAATCTCATTTCTATACTGTTCCTTCAGATCATGACTGGCTAGACTGTAATGTTTAAGCAGTGTTTTCCTGACTGTACATAATAATTTGTTTACTTCTCTTATGTGTCTAATTTTTCATCACTCTGCCAGTCTCACTTTTAAATTTAATATGTAATTTCAAAGCAGAAAATCAACTCTAGTTTCTATATTAATTATGAGAATTATCCAATATCCTTGTAAGCATTGACAGGGCCTGCAGTATGCTAAACCTCTGGATGAGCCCGCGTCCACTTTGATTGTAATGAAAGGCTGTGGTTGTCCCCGGGTAGCTAATTAGATAGCCACTTTTGTCTATGAAACTAAAAACGAAAAGAAATGCGTTTGAACCAATGTAAGGGCAGGGTGATAGTTTCCTGTAAATACATTATTTTCTGAGTTCTGTTAATGGAATATTAGATGAGTTAGACATACATCCCTTTGAACATCTATTTTTTTTGATCCCTTTAAAAATATTTTGAATCTAAATTCTGACATGAACTAGATTAGCTGAATTACACTCTCCATTCTTACTTGCCAGTTTCCGTTTTCATTTTTTTTTAAATATCATTGCTAAAAAAACCCTAATATGTATTATTTATGAGCAAAGAGAGATTTCCAGGGTAATCAGCACTCTGTTCAGCATCCCTTCATCCACACATGAAAGTTCATTTTTTTTTTATTGACAGCCCTCTTCACCTAGCACCTGTTTACATTTGATCCTAAAAAGAATAAATATATATGATATATTATATATTAACTGGTACCTCTGCTGACACAGAAGTTTAATGGGTGAGAAAGATAAATAAAAGTGTGTGGAAAATACACACTTTCACAAGTGTGTTTGAATGCAAGCGACACACTCCCTCCTTGTGATTGTTTTTTGAGTAGCCACCTTTCCTGTACTAGTGTTATTTATTCATGGAGGGAAACTTGAATGTCAACACTTACTCCAAGGAGACTTCAAATGATTAAAAATTATTTTAAAGGACTCTCATGCTTGTGCTGGGGCACTAAGTTGTGTCTGACTCTTAGTAGGACTTGAAGTAAAATCTAACCAAAACTTCTGGAATCATACTTAGATCACAGCAAATAAGAAATTATTATCTTATAGAAATTGGCAAAGAAATAGCATTGTTTCTCCACTAGCAACGTATTCTGATTTGTAACAGTGAAAGTGCTCCAGAAATTCTTCTCTGTAACTTATTCCAAAACCTCATACCTTATTGTAAATTCAATTTCCATTCATGACCTGTGTGTGAAATAAAACAACCAGCCATTATCCTCTGCGAAAAGAGCACTTTTATATTTGAAGTCAACACTTCAACCTGGCGTTCTCATCTGCACCTAGAATGCTAACAGATTCCATGGATTTTATTGGCTAATGGTTCTTCTCTGTAAATAGTAAAAGTCCCTCTTTAATTTAAAGGGGAGACACTGTATCTTCTTCTGGGAAGTATTCAAAATATTCAAAGTGTTACTATAAGGCTCTTACCTGTTAAACATTTGGCATTTTTTTCCCCAGTTCTTGGGCTCTCCTTGAAGTTAGAGTCCTGGTAGCTTCTTTTGCATCTCATAGACAAGTATGGCTATTCTGTGTCTCTCCCTCAGGTGAGCATTTGAGAGTGGGGATGGAGACAGGATAGTCTCCTTATCTTGATTTCCCAATTTTCCTTTCATGAGGCAGGAGCTGAAAAACACAGAAGAAAGGCACAGAGAACGCTTTATGTCAACAAACACACATTCCACATAATTATATTTTTTACCAATCTGAAAAGGATGTGTCCATCTATTTTTTTCCTAAAGAAGAAAAAAAAACAGCAACTTTCTCAAAGTTACTTCAATCTACATCTTCTGGACATTATCAGTTCAGTTCAGTTGCTCAGTCATGTCCGACTCTTTGCGACCCCATGAACTGCAGCACGCCAGGCTTCCCTGTCCATCACCAACTCCCGAAGCTTACTCAAACTCATGTCCATTGAGTCAGCAATGCCATCCAAGCATCTCATCCTCTGTTGTCCCCTTCTCCTCCTACCCTCAGTCTTTCCCAACATAATGGTCTTTTCCAATGAGTTTGCTCTTCTCATCAGGTGTCCAAAGTATTGCCTATTATCAATACATAGCTCCATTACATTTCTCTCACAACTGAAGTTGGCCTTAGCTGTCTCCATTGTTTAAACTTCCAATTGGTTTTTGCTTGTCTTTTCCCATTTGCTACTTTAAATGCAATGTGCTCATTTGTGTCTGACTCTTTGCGACTCCCTGGACTGTAGCCTGCCAGGCTCCTCTGTCCATGGGATTTCCCAGGCAAGAATATTGGAGTGGGTTGCCATTTCCTCCTCCAGGGGATCTTCCTGACCCAGGGATCAAATCTGCATCTCCTGCATTGCAGGTGAATTATTTTTACTGAATTAAACAATACTGAAATATTTACTCAAACTACTGGTTGCCTATTCAACTGCCATTTACTGCAGTAAGAGTGAAAGTGTTCTACTCTCAGTCCCACCAACATCCAACCTGTGTACCCAAGGCTGCCTGCCACTCACAAACACTCTCTTCTCAAACTGGGGGCTCCCACTCATCTGCAGCACCTAATAACTACAGTGTTTATTGGCAAGAATCTTTGGATGCCACATTAATGCCACCGGGGCAGCCCAAGTATTCTGGAGAATATTTTCTTGATGCCCAATATTCATTGGATGCCTACTTCAATACTTTTAAAAATGTCTAAGCCTCACAAAGCGAAGGATCTACTTCCTGAAACTACACAATAAAACATCAACGAAAGACAAGCTTTAAGATCAATTAAAATTCTATCTGATAATGTTTGAATGATAATCAAGATTGAAATACCTCTCAGCTGTCATCTACTAAATAGAGTTGTGCTCTCAAAAGATACATACATGGTCATTCTCTAAGGATATTGAAATAATTCTTTGATGCATTTGCAAAAATTGTGTGGAAAGATAATACAAAGAAGGAGATTAAATTTTATACATCTATCAGTGGCAAATTAATAGAATACACAATACATGTTTCTACTTTCAGGATGTATTCTTGGAATTTATTACGCACATCAGTTATTAACTCAAAAAGACCTCTGAGATTCTGAGAACTGGGCTTTACATACAGCATGTGTGCATGCTAAGTTGCTTCAGTCATCTCTGACTCTTTGCGACAGTAGCCTTCCAGGCTTCCTCTGTCCTTGGGATTCTCCAGGCAAGGAGCCTTCCCAACCAAGGGACTGAACCCTGTGTATCCTGCATTGGCAGGCAAGTTCTTTCCACTAGCACTACCTGGGAGGCCCTATATAGAGCATCTCATTGCAAATGAGATTAATAATCCTATTAAGTATTATTGGTATAGTTGATCTTAACCTTATAGATGAAGAATTTGAGTTGTTGGAATGTTTTGTAACTTGCCTATTCAAGGCTGAATGTTTGTGTGCCCCAAAAAAATTCTTTTGTTGGAGCCATAATTTCTACTGTGATGGTATTTAGAGATCATTTGTAAGATAATTAGATTTAGATTAGATCATGAGGGTGGGGACCTCACGATGAAACTAGTGCCCTAATAAGAAGGGGAAGACACATATCTCTCTTCATACATGAGCACTGAGAAAGTGTCATGTAAGCACACAGTAAGAGGACGGTTGTCTACTAACCAGGAAATGGGTCTTCACCAGAAATAAGACCTGTCAGCACCTTGATCTTGGTCTTTTCAACCTCCAGAAGTGTGAGAACTAAATTTCTATCTTTGAAGCACATAATCCATGAAATTTTGTTATAGCAACCCAAGCTAACTAAGACATTGCCCATTTTTTCATGGAAAATTAATAGACAGACTCTTTGACAGTAGAAACACACCTTTCCGAAGGTACCAGACAGCTTTATCTTCCACACATAATACTGGTAATCATAATGTACTAAGCAGAGACATCTGAATGTCATTGGCCAATCTTGAGATATCTTCATGGATTAGATGGAGAAATTAAAAATAATGACAGAAGAACAGCTGTTGGCAGATCCTTACTTGACCAAATGACCTTAACAAATGTTTCCAGTTTATCACTGTCTGAAATTCTTGCTCTATTTACTAAATTATAAGGAATTTGAGAGCAGGATACATTTGAAATACTAACACATGCCAGTTATTAAATATTTAGGGACTGCCAAGTGCTGTTCTAAGTGGTTTACATGTATCAGTATGAAGACATTTAATCCTCACAACAACCCTATAAGATTTTTAATTAGTATTACTACTAGTATCACCATTTGAGAGATGAGAAAATTGAGTCACAGAAACAGTGCTTAATTAAAGCTAGGAGAGCTGGGAGACGGAAGGGCTGGACTTGAATGTAGTCATCCTGGCTCCAGAGCCCACAGGCTTAACCATCATCACCCTTTTTGTTTTTGAGTGCACCACATCTTCACTGGGCATGTAGGATCTTCAGCTGTGGCATGTGAACTCTTAGTTGCAGCATATGGGATCCCCTGACCAGGGATCAAACCCATGCCCCCTGCACTGGGAGCTTGGAGTCTTAGCCAGTGGACCACCAGGGAAGTCCCATCATCACCTTGTCCTGACCCTCTATCTCATTCACTTTTGAATCCCCAGCGATTATCCCAGTGCCTGATCGTTCACTTTCATTGTGTTCATTGAATGAATATCTAAGTAATGGATAGGTCAATACCCAAATTAGTCACATAAATGCATTATGCATTAAGATAGAATATCCAGAAAATGGGACTAAAATCCTGTTGTTTAGGAACAGAGGATGAAACTGATGAATGTGTGAAAATTGCTGACAGGAAGGCTCTGTGGGGAATGGAGTGGTTGTAAAAGGAAAGGAAGTAGTTCTCATTCCTTCAGTTGGTGTTATTTCCCAAGAGACTGATCTACCAATATTACCACTGGTATTTTATTATTTTTAAGTGTCAGAATTTGTAAAAATCAGGGAATCCATGTTCCTAAAGCATTTCAAATATGAAATGTACAAACACTGTCAAATAACCCGGCAGCTCCCAGGCTCCTCTGATTTCAGCATCAGGCTCCCAGAGGTCTCAGAGCTGTAGGCTCAGATGCATCTAGTCCATTGGGATTCTAGCACCTTCCTACCCTGTTCAGCTCCCTCAAGGGACCTTTTAGAGGCACCATCTCAGAGACAGTCTACTGCTCAGGCTAGTGATTCTGAGTCAGTTTTAATTTCTCTCCCTGACCCAGAGGTGCCCTGTCCTTTGTCTGACTTCTGCTTCTTCACCTGCCTTTGAGGAGCCACTTGTCAAACTCAAGCCCAGGCTCTTATTTGTTTGTTTGCAGGAGAGGAGGAGCAATCAGGGACAAAGGTAGGAATTACAGGAGTGGAAAGAAAGGCTGGGAAAATGAATTATAAGTGTGGGAACCAGGGAACAGGAAGGAAGAGGAATTAGAGATTAAATGGAATAAGATTAAATGAAACTGTTGAACAATATTGGCTATAATGGCATTATGGGAATAAAAATATTATATTTTGTAATTAAAAATAGCACCTGTGAAGGAATGCATGGGAACCCTTCTACTAAGGAAAGGAAGTTGGATCACATGCATGAATGCTACTCAGGAAAGGATTCAGATTTGACTGCATTACTTCAAAGGGTAGAAGAAATTGCCAAGAAGAGAATTTTAGGCCACTGTAAGGAAACATTTCAAACAAAACTCCATCTGAAAATTAATGGGCTGTCTATAATGACAGTGAATTTTCTGTTAACTTGAGGCAATTAAACAAAACTTGGGTAAGTGCTTTTTAGGAATCCTATACTGATAAGTTTCCTGAATTCCTAAATCAAAAGTTCTATATTCCTTCCCCCAATACCAACAACTATAATGACTATGTTTCTAAAATTCCTCATAACAAGAGAACTTTAAGTCAAAAAAAAAAAAAACTTAACTGGGATAATTAATGTTAGACTAAGTAAGGTCATTAAAGGAAATCTTTTTTTTTTTTTAATGAAAGGGAATCTTAAGTATTTTAAATATTTGCTAAAACTAAGACAATAACAACCACCACACACAGCAAATAAAGAAGTTATCAATAACTTTTACATAACTTAAATAGTAATAATTGATCCCGAGATGCAGGTTTCATACCATCCTTTGCTCAGGATCTTCTTTTTATTCAGTGTGAAAGAAATGCTTGAAATCAATTGTGCTTTGTTGTAGAAGCTAAAACAAAGACTGTTTGCTTATCCAGGTCTACAAGGATTAAGTTGCCAGGCACCGCAGTCCTTAACCCACAGTACACCCTGAAAGGAATTCAAGACAAAGAGCAGAATGAGATACTCTGTGCTTTGAGAAAACAGGCAAAACTGGCCCTCAGTTATATTTTAGGAAAGAAATGTTTTATGAACCTAAATACTTGTATCTTCCTGTACTTAGAAAAACAATAAAATCATTAACTGAGAAATCTGTTCCTCCTGATTTGCAGTGACCTTCTACTGAGATGTGTGCTTGATTACACATCCTTCTTAGCCAAAATCATATCTAAATCTATCTGTGAAAGTGACAGTTTCTCAGTCTTACCCAACTCATTGCAAACCCCATGGACTTTAGCCCACCAGGCTCCTCTGTCCATGGAATTCTCTAGGCAAGAATGTTCCAGTATCCATCCCCTTCTCCACAGTATCTCAACTCAGAGATCGAACCCATGTCTCCTGCATTGCAGGCAGATTCTTTACTGTCTGAGCCACTGTATATGTACATGCTGGTCTCTCTTAAGAGCAGTTCCTCAGAGCTACCTGAAAGGCTGTATCCTGGGCTGCAGTACTCAGTAAGATTCCGGAATAAAAGTGAAGCTCACAGCTCTCAAATGCACACTGTGAATTTTTTATTTCAGTCAACAAAACTACGCCTTGGGAGAGGCATTTTCTTCTACTTTACTTCTCCTTTAGTCTCTTCTTCCCTCCAAGACCTCAATCTCTTTCTAATTTTTTAAAATCAGAGCTTTTAACTTCTGCCTCCCAACTTCTTCTACCCAACTCTATTGCATAACTGTAGAAAAACTTGCATGCCTCAGATAATATGCTTGTGTTTTCTGACACATATGTTCTAGCAATAAACGGGGGAATGCCTCAAATTCCTGAACAGAGGTTATTCACCAGAGGATCCTAGACGGTAGCAGAAGTCTTAGACTTGGCTCCACCGGCAACTTTTGTAAGACTGAAGGCTTCTGGTCCTCCCAACACCCAGGAAGAACGTTCTGAGACTCAAGTTATTCTCCCTCTGCCTCATTTCTCCCTTTGAAAATGAGTACAACAGATCCCTTCCTGCTTAGTCATGTGCTCAAACCCCACTTTTTTTCTCCCAAATTCCACTTCCACCCTTTTTTCCTACTTATCTCCAATAGTAGGCAGCCAGTATTTGCTGCCAAGATTGTTAAATAAGAAAGTAAACTTGACTGTGCTGGAATTTTGCTTTAGGGAAATTCCTGCTCAGAAAGAATGCATGTGCTTTCCCAAGGGCATTTCAGTTGTGTTCTTTATTGTTTTCAAAATTTTTATTTTAAAATTTATTATTTTAAATTTATTTTGAAATTTATTATTTTATTTTTATTAATATTATTATTTTATTATAAATTATTATTTATTATTTAAAATTTTAAAAAAGGACCATTAACTGTGTATTAGTTAACTCTTTAGAATAGGACAGTTGCTTCTCTTAAAAAAAAAAAAATAAAAAAAAGATT
>NW_011495076.1:5504118-5505097 GCF_000754665.1 Bison bison bison | reverse complement strand
TTAGTATGATTGCCTGCATCCATGCTCAGTCATGTCCAACTCTTTGTGACCCCATGAACTGTAGCCTGCCAGGCTCCTCTGTCCATGGGATTTTCCAAGCAAGAATACTGGAGTGGGTTGCCATTTCCTCCTCCAGGGGCTCTCCCCTCCAGGAACTGAACTCACATCTCCTGCATCTCCTGCATTGGCAGGTGGAATCTTTACCACTGCGCCCCCTGGGAAGTCCCTTTAATAAGATTGCTGCTGTTACTGCTGCTAAGTCGCTTCAGTCGTATCCAACTCTATGCGACCCCATAGACAGCAGCCCACCAGGCTCCCCAGTCCCTGGGATTCTCCAGGCAAGAACACTGGAGGGGGTTGCCATTTAGTATGAGGTAAATCTTAAACAAGAAAAAACAGAAATTTCTATAAAGTAAGTATAAGTGACCAACAGAAAAAATATATATATACTCAGAAGCTATACTCAAATTCAAAGGCTGTATTTAATGAAGGTAGAGGGGTTGGAGAAGGATAAAATATTTTAAGGACAACAAATCTTTCTATTCAGTTTCATGCTAAATTAAAATCAGAGGTATATGCTATTGTTTAAAAAAGAAAAAGAAAAAAAAAAAAAAAAGGCCCCAAATGGAGTCATTTTCCCCCAGGACAGCAAAACAAGACTTAATTACAGTTTCAGCCTTTTCCAGGAATGTGATCTTTAAACAGACTGAAATTTCCTGATCAACACTAATCAGATCATCTGCATGATAAAGATGCCTGTCTTTCCCTTACTCCAAAAAAGAAGACAGGCTGGCTGGAAACACTCTTTTCTTTTATACTGCTGATATCTTCTTGCCACCCTCCTTCCACCTATTAAAAAAATCCTTCCATTCTGTACTACTGAGGCAGGAGATAGATGGGCTCCACATTAGAAATTAAACAGGCCTCCTGTTTGCACTTCATGAGGCAGGAAGAAGTGAGCTTCAGGCTGGACACTTAT
>NW_011495076.1:5485262-5504018 GCF_000754665.1 Bison bison bison | reverse complement strand
AATGGTTGTTGTTCAGTTGCCCAGTCGTGTCTGACTCTTTGTGACCTCATGCACAATAGCCCACCAGGTTCCTCCGTCCATGGGATTCTCCAGGCAAGAACACTGGAGTGGGTCGCCATTTCCTTCTCCAAGGGATCTTCCTGACCCAGGGATTGAAACTGGGTCTCCTGTGCTGCAGGCGATCTCCTGCATTGCAGATGGATTCTTCACTGACTGAACCATCAGGGAAGCCCCAAGACATAGGTGGACTACAGTTAAGGCATTTACGACAGCCTCGTGTTTGCCCTCTGAAACAGAAGGAACAACAGAAACAGAGTAAACGGCCAGTTTTTTGCCTCTTGTAAACAGCGTAAGGTAACGGTCATGGCAAGGACAAAGAGGGGCAAAACCCTGTTTGAGTAAAGGATTAAGGGCTCTCAGCTCCACCTCCTTCTTTGGGGACAAGGAACCACAACACACAGAAAGGGTCCTTAGGAATCAAAAGTAATTAAGGGATACCATAATGAGTCTTGCTCCTCCCAGAAGCCTTCACTTCGAGATCCATCTTGCCTGAGGGTGTGTGCGCACCAAGGTGAGGGTCTCAGGGCAGGTCAGGTGTGGAAAAAGAAACCAGATAATTGGCTAAAGGAAAACAAAGATTGGGAAGAACTGACCTATATAAATGACTTAACCACCTCCTTACTGCATTCCCCCTCAGTAAGGGGGACACCCACACCTCTTCTCTCCGGGTGTGCATCTCTGCCTTGCTTCTGTCTTAACAAACCATTTCTCTCTGTGCTTTCCAACTTGTTATGCTATGTCTGCAGTAATAAACTTTGTACCTGCATTTACAGTTTTTGTCTCTGTGTTAAATGCATTTATCACTGGGGACAAAGATCCAGGGAAAAAATAGCTTCTAGCCTCTAGCCCTTCTGGTCTGGTGGCTAGGATTCTTGGTTCCATTCAGGCTTCCCAGGTTAACTTCCTGGGGAAGGAATTAAAGTCTTGTTTCACGCTGCCTCTCGCTGCTGGCTAGCCGACACCACTGCCTGTCAGAGTGCCCTTCTATTTGTTAGATGGGACACCACCCAATTCATGAATTGCTCAATAAAGCCAACTGGTTCTACAAATTAAGTCAGTTGAATTTTGTTTTTTAATAATCATTATTCAACAAATTCCTGAATTTGGATATTGGCTTACTCTCATCTTCCCTGGTGGTTCAAACGGTAAAGCATCTGCCTACAATGTGGGAGACCTAGGTTTGATCCCTGGGTTGGGAAGGTCCCCTGGAGAAGGAAATGGCAATCCACTCCAGTACTCTTGCCTGGAAAATCCCATGGATGGAGAAGCCTGGTAGGCTACAGCCCCTGGGGTTGCAAAGAGTCAGACACGACTGAACGATTTCACTATGCTATGCTATTCAACAAATGGGCTTCCCTGGTGGCTCAGAGATAAAGAATCCACCTGCTAAGCAGGAGACTTGAGTTTGATCCTTGTGTTGGAAAGATCCCCTGGAGGAGGTATGGCAACCCACTCCAGTAATCTTTCCTGGAGAATCTCATGGAAGAGGAGCCTGGCGGGCTAGTCCATGGGGTCACAAAGAGTTGGACTAAACAAACAACAACAAATTCAATAAATAAACTTATAAATGGGCTTAATGTGTTCATTTTTGCTAGAAAGGAGGATGTGCAAACATCCAGAGCACAGACAGAGACATTATAGAAGAATGCAGGGGGATACTGAAATCCTGGAGGATGCAAGCCAACAAAGGAGAGAGGATAGGGTGTTTAGAAAGAGGAAGCAATATATAGCAAAGGAAAGCAAGACAGGTGAGTCAATGAAAGAAGGAAGAGCATGAAGGAACAAGAACAACATCTACCAGCCATAGTGACATGAGAGAGAAAAAAAAGAAAAAAAACAACAATTATCAACTGGCAGCAGTAGTCCCTTTAGGCATCTCTCAAAGTGGTATGGTTCATTTGCCAATTTGGCATCAGAAGGCTAATTAATTTTTTAAATTGGATTTGAATGCCTTTAAAGGCAGATTTTTCTCCTCAGTTTTCTACCAGACTAAACATGTCCTAAGATCTAAAAACCTAAGAGGAATGGAATTTAAGGAGTGGTATTGGATTTCTTCTGGAATGGAGGACCAATGTTCAAATAGATCCCTAGTCTATAGCCATGGTCAGCATCACCATCCAGAATTTAATTCCTAGATGTGTTCTCTCCCTTCAGAAAGCGCTATGTCTCTCTGCCACTAAATGCACAGTCCCCTTTATAAAGCATTTAGACCTTTATCTTCACTCCAGAACTCTCCTCAGATACAAAGAAATTAAACCTAGTTTTAACAGGAGTAGAGTAAGAAGGCCTAGCAGCATTTCATGTTCAGTTGAGTAGGCAAGATATAGTTAGGAAACAGTTCTGAAACATAGTTGGTCTCCTTGGAAGGGGTATTCCTTGGAAGGGAGTGCAGTACCCAATCTCTTCTCTGAACAACTCAGGCCAGGTGTTTTTTGGAAGCCAAAAATTTTTCCAACATTTCTGAATAATATGGATTTCATAGTATAGACTGCAGAAGCACCTTCTTACATCCAAGGAATCAGAGGCAGCGCTCTAAAGTAAGCATATTAAAGGGCTGCCATGAAATGTACAAATTTTACACACCAGGTTGTATTATCTGTAAACTGGTTTGTCACCGGGCAGGTATTAAGTTAAAAGATACAACCAAGCCAAAGAGTGAGAGAAGGGAGTATTAATATTACTTGCAACAAGGGGAACATTGGGGCTATTTCCCAAAGCAGTCTTCCCAAACAGCAAAACTGGGGAAGTTTTAAGCTAAATATGTGCATATTCTTGAAGGGGATGAGCCAAGGAGAATTCGGAATAGAACTGGGGCAAAAGTTGGCAGAATCCAGGCTCTAACTGATTGAAGTCAAAGTGAAAGAAAATGAAGTCGCTCAGTGGTGTCCGACTCTTTGTGTGACCCCATGGACTGTAGCCTACCAGGCTCCTCTGTCCATGGGATTTTCCAGGCAATAGTCCTGGAGTGGATTGCCATTTCCTTCTCCAGGGGATCTTCCCAACCCAGGGATCGAACCCAGGTCTCCCACATTGTACACAGATGCTTTACCGTTGGAAGAGATAAGCAAAAGTCAGCATCTTCATTCCTTAAGTTTTAGATAGCCTGGTGGTTGAGTGCTTGAGGGAGTTTGGATTCAGCAAATAGCTCAAGAATGTGCTTCAGGCTAACATTTACCTTCAAAACAAAACTGGAGGCTTTACAACTGAATTATTGTCTCTGACATGGTTAAGTTATTCCTCTGGCCATGGTAAATTAGCAGTTTGTTCTTACATTTTTTTATTCCATTAAACTCATTAACAACTGAGACCTGTTCTTCTGCACAGGGAAGCATTGTGGCCAAGCTTAGATCACATGATAAAAAGCTATGCCTGAATCTTTTCCTCTCAGAAACCCTCTATCTAATCTGCCTACAGTTGGAGAAATATCCTCTGCAACCCACTCCAGTGTTCTTGCCTGGAGAACCCCAGGGATGGAGGATCCTGGTAGGCTGCTGTCTATGGGGTCACACAGAGTTGGACACGACTGACGCGACTTAGCAGCAGCAGCAGCAGCCTTTTGTCAGTTCAGGCTAGGTTTTGCTCCTAAATAAATTTAGGTCAGGAGAGTTTTGCTGATAAAAAGGTAAAACCAATCTCAACCAATCAATCAACAAAGAAATCTCAATTTTCAGGACAAGTTGGATTTTAGAATTGTGGATAAAATGTTGAGAACCTGCACCATATAAAAGGGAATATGCAGAGTGGCAGGAGAACCTCTTTAAGACAAAAAAAAAAAAAAAAAGAAAGAAAGAAAGAAAGAAATAGAGCAAGCAAACAAACAAAAGTAAACAAGGCAAGTGTTGAATGAAGAATGAATGAATAAATGATTGTCACCTGCATAAGGGAATGAAGTGCAGCAATGTAGAGAGGTAGGGACATTAGTGGGGATATTTTACACACACCAAGGGCATGAATACCTGAGTAATGCAAGAAGGATACAGATGCAGATGTGCCTGAGACCAAGAAGCAGCCAATAGGGTGCAAAAGTCCTGCAGGAAAAGATAAGGGAGATGCAGCAGTAGGGCAGGAGGAGGTTTAAGCCTGGAGACAAGGGCAGGCAACTGGAGCCAAGAGGAAGCTGGTCCAGGAATCTTCCTACCACTTCAACAACCAAGACCAAGGAAACTGGAGTCTCAGTGATGTTGAGGTGCTATGATCCATGTGTCTGTGTCCCCTAAAATTCAAATGTTGAAACCTAGTCCCCAAAGTGATGGTATTAGGAGGTGGGTCACTCGGAGATGATGAGGTTATGAGTGTGGAGCCCTCCTGAATAAAATAAGTGATCTTATAAAAGCCACCAGTGGACTTCCCTGTTTGTCCAGCATTATGACTTCTAGCACCCACTGCAGGGGCATGAGTTTGATCCGTGGTTGGCGAAGTTCTGCATGTTGCACTGCATGGCCAAAAATTTAAAAATAAGACTTGAAAAAAAAAGCCACCAGTGAAAGCTCTTTTGCCTTTTCCACAATGTGAAAACACAGAGAGAAGATGGCCACCAAGGAAGAAGTAGGTTCTTACCAGACACTGAATCTGCCAGGATGTTGGTCTTGGATTTCCCAGCCTCCCAAACTGTGAGAAATAAGATTCTGCTTTTCCTAAGGCACCCAGCCTCTGGTACTGTGTTATAGCAGCCCAAATGGATTAAGAAGGGAGGGATTTCAATTTCTACAACTCATCTGTTAACTTCGACTTCTTTATATTCTAGTAAGTGTCTGACGTCTCATCTGTACAAAGGATTTATCTCACTATTGGGTTTGGTTGAGTCGGCTGAGTCGTCTCTTCACATCAGGTGGCCAAAGTACTGGAACTTCAGCCTCACCACTCAAGATGGTGGAGTAGAAGGACATGTACTCATCCTCTCCTGCAAAATCACCAAAATTGCAACTCTCTGCTGAACAACCATCGGACAGAATGTTGGATCCCACTAAAAAAAGATACCCCGTGTCCATGGGCAAAGGAGACTCCTCAACAAGACAGTAGGACGGGTGAAATTGCATTTAGAATCAAATCAAATCTCACACCTGTCAGAGATGCTCAGAGGGCACAAATGAAACCTTGTGTGCACCAAGACCCAGGGAAACGAGCAGTGACCCCACAAAAGACTGAGCCAGACTTGCCTGTGAGTCTCCAGGAGTCTCAGGTAGAGGTGTGGGTCATCAGGAGCACTGAATACAACAGTCCTGGGAGCCGTGGTGGCATGCTGGCATAAGTTCTTTTGAAGAAGGTCCCCATTATGCCATTACCCCTACCATAGTTTAGTCTTAGGCCAAACTACAGGAAGGGAACACAGTCCCACCCTTTAGCAGAAAATTGGATTAAAGATTTACTGAGCATGGCCCCTCCCACCAGAGCAATACCCAGTTTTCCCCACAGCCAGTCCCTCCCATTAGGAACCTTCCACAAGCCTCTTATGCTCTTTCATCAGAGGGCAGACAGAATGAAAACCATAGTCACAGAAAACCAAACAAACTGATCACATGGATCATAGCCTTGTCTCATTCATTGAAACTATGAGCCATGCCCTGTAGGGCCACCCAAGATGGACAGATTATAGTGGATAGTTCTGACCAAACGTGGTCCACTGGAGAAGAGAATGGCAAACCACTTAAGCCTTCTTGCCTTGAGAACCCCATGAAGAGTATGAAAGGCAAAAATATACGACACAGAAAGGTTTTTTATTACTTCAGTAAATAGCCTGTGGATCGCCTTCTTTCCTTAGTCTTGACCCTGAAGCAATGCAATGAGAGTCAGCTCCATCGTCCTACATGAGTAGCTGAACATTCTATAGTCAAGGGATAGGGAAAAGTCATTTTTCTCTGCTTTTTATAAAGAGAAAGAAATCTCAGCAAGCTAGTTTTTTTGTTTTTGTTCTTTTTTTTTCTACAAGAGTACTGAGAAATCCAAGGAAGTTTTATATCCCCATACTCACATGGTTTAAATGAGAATTATGGAAGATATTAATGGAAAGTCTGCCATTTTATTCTATATAATATCTTAATTAATTTTGTACTAAGGGTAAATTGAACAAAGATTTTCTGTCCTGATAACAGGTATTCCCATGAATGTCAGGACAATTATGTAACTTTCTTTGAGATATTCGATGTAACATACCTTGGAAACTTAGAAGGTGCACTAGTAGGTATTTTACTAGATTTCTTTAAGAGATTATGTTCAAGTTTAATGAAATGAAGTGAGCTGGAGATACTTTGTCTTTGCCTTAATATGTTGAAGCTACTTTAAGTACATTTCATATGCTAAAGGAACTAAACCACAGGCTGGGGCCCGATGACCTGAGCCTGGTTAATACAACAGCAAAGTGGAAATTAAATCATTTCTGCTAAGGACAATCTCAACTTTACATCAAAATATAATTTGTTTTATTTTTAAGAATTAGATCTAAGGAAAATAAGCAATTCTAAGGTAAATCTCATTAAAAAAATAGAATGGTAGAAAGACAAAACACTTTTGTATAAATGTTCTTACTCATTAATGTATACCTATCAAAGAGCAGAATATTTAATTGAATTTCATAAAAATGTAATTACTAATTACTTTGCCATGATATCATTTTACATACTTATAGTAGTTTCTGATAAAAATATAATATGATATAAAACATTTATTATTTATCTTCTATTAAGGTTATTAAAAACAAAAATCTTCTTTGGAAGAATGAGGAAATGCTGCTATGTATAGAATGTAAGGTATAAAGGGGTTTCTAAAATGTATTTATGTTTTTGTACTTTTTTTCTTGACCATCCCAACATACGCCAGGCGCTAGCAGTCAAGGATGGTTCAGTGGACTTAAGTCAGATTAGTGAAGTATAGTTCTGTCTCTGCTTCAGCTGTTCTATGACCATGGACCCCAATTTCTCTAGTACCAAGACATATTACATATCTTTGCCCAAAGTGTTAGAAATTCATCAAAAAAAAAAAAATTGCAGGAATGATGCCTTATTTTTCTCTGAAATCTCAATGGGTGGTGTGGAGTTGGTTCTCATTAAATGTTTTCTTAAAGAATGAAGAAGAAATAAAGGAAAGACAGAGGAAGGGGAAGGAGAGAAAGGAAAAGGGAAGAAAAGAGGGGAGGGAGACAGAAGAAAAGGAAAGAAGGAAGAGAGGGAAAGAGAGAGGGAGGGAGGGAAGGAATTGTATATGTGTGAGGGGAAGCCATATGGCAATATAGGGAAACTTAATGTGGTCTGACTTTTATGTCTCTTATGCTAGAGTATATTTAGCTCAACCAGCCAACCACTTGTTTTTACTGGAATACTGCCATGTCCATTTGTTTATGTATTTCTTATGGTTGTTTTTATATTACAACTGGTTTTGGGTAGTTGTACAGGAGGCCATATACTACCAAATGTAAAATACTTACTATCTGACCTTCCATAGAAAAGTTTGCCAATCTCTAATATAAATATTCCATGTAGCTCTGAGTGCTAGAGAATGTATTTCAGATATGATAACATCAGAAGACCCCATCACTAAATTGGACACAGAGTTTTAGGGTTATGAGGAATATTTCTCATGACAAAGCTGCATAGTGGAACTTTCAAAAGTCCCTGATTCTTTTTTTCAGTAGCTACTGATTTAAAAATCTTTTCAAAAGTTAAAATTCTTAAAAACCCAATTCCTGGTAGTTCAAAAAACAATGAGTTTTAAAAGAATGAGGACATATCCTACAGAGAAGAACTATCAGATTGCTGTTAAACAATTACTGTTGATCTAGAACACATCCTTTCAAAAAGTTAGTGTGATCATACATCTGGGTTTACTCAGAACAATTCCAATTTCCACCTATATTCCCAGCATAAGCACTTAAAGTGCCACTTCTCACTGTCAAAACGTCTGGGTTTGGAGAATTTTAATATGGTCATACTTTATATAGCTGATCCAAAATGTATTGTGTTTGCTCTTATCAAACCAAAGTTTTATCATCTTTTGAGTGTCTTGCTGGGTCTTATGGCTTTTTTATATTCTGAAGCAGTCTTTGCTAAGAAGACCACAGCTTTTACATTTTAACTCTGCTTTGGAGGAAAGATACAGTAACAAGACGTACATTCAAATGCTCTACTTGTGTGACTTTCTCCTACAGAAGATAAAAATTGAGCTTCTCTTGAAAATACTCTTTGACTACCAGGCTCAGATATTTCTTCCTTAGTTCCCACAAGATCAATGATCCTGTGGCATCATTGGAAAAAATCATTTAACTTCTTTTCACTTGTGGCTATGTCTAAAATTTCATCTCAAAGAATTTTTTGAAGTCATATCTGAAAATCAGTGATCATTAAGATGTTCAAAATGTCTTCCTTGAAAACAGAAGCTTGAGCTACCAGAAAACAGCTCACCCCCGGTACATTGTCTTTGCTAACCTTCAATGGGAAATATTTCAAACCAATAAGCAGGTGTGCTAGTTGGCTCTGTGTAGATTATTTAAAAAGGGAATTGATGGCTATAGATAAAGAGTTTTACCTGAAGTCAATTTCACAATGTACAAAAGCAGGCAGGTTCCCTGTCTAAACTATTTGAAGTATTCAAGTGCCCATGAAAACTTTGCTTTGCCCTAAAAATATTTTTGTGACTTTCATACAGTTCTGCACTGTTTAACACCAGAACCATTAGCCATGAAGCTACTTTTATTTTAATTAATTAAAGTTAAATTAAACATTTAGTTCCTCAATTGCACCAGCACCAGTTTTAGGTTTCAGTGAGCACAAGAGGCTAGTGATTATGTATTAGAAAACACAGATATAGAACACTTCTAGCATTTCAGAGAGACCTATTCATAAGCAATAGATAGATGGAAGAAAAGGTGATTAGAATAATTCAGCTAATAGGTCTCTAACAATACCTCGTCTTTCTTCCAACTAGCAAATGTCATACTATAAAGTGGAATTATTGAATCATTGATATATCTGGATTCCACTTTTTTTTCATTAGCAACTATTATGTGATAGACTGTGCTAAATGCTGTTAAAAATTCAAGAAAGAAAAGTGTTGTATTCCAAATAGCTGACCTGAAGAATGAGCTGCAGACACATATTTTGGGCAGTGATGTAGATATGAACAACTAAGTATAAAGAGAATGGTTCAAGCACACGCAGATACCAGAAAGAATGAAGCGTATCCAATCATCCAGGCCTCTCAGAGATATCTCAGGAAAATATTCATTTATTCATTCATTCATAAATTTACAACAACTCTTGAAGAGGGCAGAACACATCTTCTCAGTTTTATGGGACACAGTAAGTGTCTTGCCCAAGTTTACCTAAAGATAACCAATCAGTAAGTGATGGTTCCAAAACCAGATCCCAGTTGGGTGCCTTTTCTACTATATAGCAAACTGACAGCCTAGAAGTTTTAGACTTAAAAAATCGAGGAAGAAACTGTGCATAGGAATAGGAAAACATTAGCTTTACAGAGTATTTTTTCCATTAAAGGGAGATATTTTTAGTAAGGACACAACCTGGTTTCAATTTTCTTCTATTCTGCAATTTCCATTAAGTATAAAGGTTTGAGGAATAAGTATCGTTTCCCAAATGTTTATGATGCTTCTGTAGGTTATGCAGTTATGAAAATGAGGTACATTTGTAGACTAGTGCTGTATATGTTCCAAAATAAGAAACTGAGAGTTGTGCTGTGCTGATTTTGGTTTTCACTTAGAAAAGGGGTTGGACATATTTAGAGGCACCATCATTTGGAGACCTTCCTGCTCAGCATATGACTGAGCTGTCTTTCTGATCAGGAAGAACAGCAGAGGTTTCTCACCACAACGTACATCTTTATAAGTGGCCTTTTAAAGACTGCACTTAACCTGATAGAGAATGTTGGGAAAAAACACCCTTTGTAAATGCATATTTGTGGTAATGTAATGTCTTCTGAAGGGCAAGAGGCCATCTCTTTGGGGTTTCCCAGATGGCACAGTGGTAAAGAATCCACCTGCCAATGCAGGAGACACAGGAAATCTGGGCTCAATCCCAGAGTGGGGAAGATACCCTGGAGAAGGAAATGGCAATCCATTCCAGTATTCTTGCATGGGAAATTCCATGGACAGAGGAACCTGGAGGGCTACAGTCCATGGGGTAGCAAAGAGTCACACACACACATACACGGACACAGGCTATTTCTGTCTGAAAGGTTAAAGTAATTTTAAAGCATACACATTTGAGTGCCAAATACGGAAGCAGAGTAATAGTTCATTATCCACATATTTAGCAGTGTAGTCCAAAACCCAAAAGACTCTCTTTGCCATAAGACTCCTTAGTTGGCTTTCTGGTAGACACTCTGCAGTAAGAGTTCTATGAAAAATGAAAGTGAAAGTCTCTCAGTCATGTCCAACTCTTTACAACCCCATGAACTGTAGCCCACCAGGCATAGTTCTGGTTTATAGCATCAGGATGTCTTTTTTTAGTGCTTTATCTTTTCCCTTCAGACTGAGATACTTCTACCCTGGTGTATAAAGCACATAGAAACAGTGATCGTGGTCACATAAAGACCAGTCAAGTGTTCGTTGCTCAGTCGGCGGCTCCAACTCTTTGCGACCCCATGGACTGTAACCTGTCAGGCGCCTCTGACCATGGAATTCTCCAGGCAAGAATACTGAAGTGGGTTGCCATTCCCTTCTCCACAGGGATCCTCCTGACCCAGGGATTGAACCCAGGTCTCCTGCATTGCAGACAGATTCTCTAGGAAGACCATAGATCTCTACAAAGAGAAAACTAGAGACCTGTTTCATAGAAGATGATATCAATAATTGATATTTGCTTTGCTATCTATCTAATCCTTGCTCTCTCTCAACTCATCTTTCACTACCATCCCTGCTCCCCCATTGTCACTCAGCTCCAGTCAAACTGACTTTCTTACTGCTGCTTGAACATAACAAGCTCAGTACACTTCAGAATCTTCACACTGGTTCATCCTTCATCCTGAAGTATTTTTCCCTTTGATTGTTCAAATCAAAATGCATCTATTCAGAGAGATCTCCCCCCTACCACTTCATCCCTCTCTGCCCTTTTTCCCTGCACTATTTTCCTTCAAAGCACATAGCACATTGGACTGTAATTTTGTTCTCTCTCTCTCCATCAGACTGAGAGCTGCATGAAGCCAGGGGAATGCTCGGCTTCCTGGCCACTGCCTTAGCAGCAAGAGCAGTACTCGGTACTCATGGTAAGCACATAATAAATATTTGTGGCATGAATTGATGGAATGAAAAAAATTTTTATTATATTCATTTTCTCCATTTTATGTTTTAAGGTTAACATTTTATCTTTACTATCTTGCATTATCAAATGACAACTCAGAAATGCAAGCTTAAAAGAGGAATTGGTAAAGTGGAGAAAGCTGTGCAGTTCTGTCTTTGATCTATTTAATTCAGCTTGATGATGAGAACGCCATATACCTAGGACTATGTAGAAATGGATCAAGGGGGAAATTTGTGAACAAAGAGGAAAGATTATTTGTACATAATGATCCATCTGAAGCTGGACGTTGGCCTCTCTTTAACTGGGAGGTTTAGCAACCGTGTTCGTTTCTCCAGAAAGAGGAAAGGAGGTATTTGAGAGGCTTAACTTTTTTATCCATTCGGGGCACCTTTATGAGGCAGGCACTAAGGAATTAGAGTCACAGATTCAATTGGTATTAGAACACAGCGACATGATTTCCTACAGATATGGATTCTAGAGCCCCAGATTATGAAGATTTCTGGTTATTTTTTTCCATTTGCCCTCAGACTATCAAGGATAAGAACATCTCATTATCTTTCGTTAAACAGTGCCTTGTCTTTAAATGTACCCAAAGTCCTTTAAGTCCTGCCTCTTCCTGATCTGTTCTCCAGGAGTATTTCTATTTTTAGCTTGGCTTCTTGCAACTAAAAAGTTGACTTCATTCCCCAAGGAAATGTAACAGCCTTTTCTCTGGGAAGGATACCTAGAAATATTTGTCCAGAGTGATATACCTCCTGTATGGGTTTTGCACACAGATTTCAATGGATGTTTCCAGGGCATTGTTCGACATTCAGAGGTAACATGTAAAATTGAGTATATGGTACCTCTGTCACACATTAAAGTGATATGAGCCATGCTTGAGCTAAGAGACACAAGATTTTTGATTTCTCCCATAGCAAGAAGTTATATTCTGTAACATGCGCTTGGTAATTACAGGTCTTTTTGTGGGCATCAGTGCCGTATGCAGACTGTACCCTGGTGGCATCATTTCAAGGTTGCAGAGTCACATATTGTAGGCGAATGAATCATTTATAATCACCAGTGCTACAGCAGCACTGACTGTCATGTTTTGCTTTGAATGGGTGTTTCTATAACAAATGTTAAAGTTTCTAAGAAGTGATTAAAAAAAATACAAGTTACTGTTAATCTATTTGAAATACTTCTTAAAGTCTATCACAAAATGTCACCATGTACCTTGAAAAGGGAGTGAGATAAGAGAGAAAAAAATGATGCTAACCAAACTTCTTTCATTAGTTACATTTTTAGTAACTTATGCTAACACTAGAGCAATCTAGAAAAAGTCATAAAGACACATGAACACTTTTGTACTTCTCTATCAGGGCAATTCATCTTTTGAATTATAAAGATTCTGATGAGGTAACAGGGCTCAAATATCTTTATTTGTTTAGTCTTACTTGATCACATTATAAGACAAATGAGGATTCATTTGTTCATTTATTCATCCACATTAATTCATTCATGTTTTTCTTTATTTTAAAATGTGATCTTCATTGCAACTCTGCAAAATATACATTCTACTAAAAATAGAATATCAAAGTGGTTAAGATTATTGGCTCTGAGTTTGAGAGTTTGACAGGCCTAACTTAAAATACTGGCTCTACTAATTCCAAGCTACTGTGACTCCCAACTCACTTAACTTTTCTGTACATTGATTTCCTCATCTGTAGAATTCAGACAATGGCAGAACTTCTTCACAGAATTGTTTTTAGGATTAAATAAGATCATCAGTATCTGACACATGATAATTGTTCAAAATTTGTCATTACATCGGAGAAGGCAATGGCAACCCACTCCAGTACTCTTGCCTGGAAAATCCCATGGACAGAGGAGCCTGGTAGGCTGCAGTCCATGAGGTCGCTAAAAGTCAGACACGACTGAGCGACTTCACTTTCACTTTTCACTTTTCACTTTCATGCATTGGAGAAGGAAATGGCAACCCACTCCAGTGTTCTTGCCTGGAGAATCCCAGGGACGGGGGAGCCTGGTGGGCTGCCGTCTATGGGGTCGCACAGAGTTGGACATGACTGAAGCGAGTTAGCAGCAGCAGCAGCCGTTACATAATTGTTTTACTGATGAAGATAGATTTAGAATGGTAATGTAACTCACCCAGGAGTACACTGTTACTAAGTGGTTGAACTGGGATTTGAACCCAAGTATTTCTGACTGCAGAGGTCATGTGCCTAAATTTGCATCATAGCTCAGAAAAGAGGAGTATAGAAGATCAGTTCACTCATAGAGGACGTTGTCAGGATCACCTGCAATACTGAACGTAAAACCATGTTGAAAAGTATATATAACTTTTGTGTATATCTAAAAAGTTTAGCAATCTTTGCTTACCCTAAAATAAGCCTGAGCATTGCTGTGACAGAAATTGACTAGCTATTCACTAAACCTATTTCTTCTTCCCTGTAGGCACATAGTCAGACTATGGTTGCCACCCTCTCTTGCATGAAGTATGCCGTGTTAGGAAGTTTTGGCCAGTGGAATATGGGCAGAGGTGTTGAGCATTATTTCCAAGCATGGAGCATAAAATCTTCCTAGGTGCAATAACTTTATATTCCTGTCACCTTTCAGTGGTTGCAAACAAGATAATCTCCAAGGCAGCCTTTGGACTACACATATACAAGGGAATCCACAAGAGGGAATGAACCTGAGTCCTTGAAGCACTGCTAGGAGAAGGACCACCATCATTCAGGACCCCATAGTTTCGGAAGCTATCTGAAAGTAGAAATAAAGTATTGTGTTTGAAAATTATTCATTTTGGAATTTATCTGTTATAACAGCCAGTGTTATCTTTATTAGTGCATTTACCCTGTATTAACCACCTGGGCTGAACAAGTAGAATATTACAACTGCTGCTACTGCTACTGTTGCTAAGTCGCTTCAGTCGTGTCTGACTCTGTGTGACCCCATAGATGGCAGCCCACCGGGCTCCCCCATCCCTGGGATTCTCCAGGCAAGAATACTGGAGTGGGTTGCCATTTCCTTCTCCAATGCATGCAGGCATGCTAAATCACTTCAGTCATGTCTGACTCTGTGCGACCCCATGGACAGCAACCCACCAGGCTCCTCTGTCCACGGAATTCTCTAGGCAAGAATACTGGAGTGGGTTGCCATTTCCTTCTGCTAGGAAACGTGAAATGTCAGTATAACTTCTTTTACCTCTGTATTCAGTAGGGTATAGCACAGTCCTTTTGGAAACTAAATGAGATGCACATTTCACCTTGGTCATCCTGTATTTTAAAACCACTAGAAACACATCTTAAAAAAAATTACTCAGGATTTTAGAGTCAGAAACATTTTAAAAGTTGCCTAATTCAATTCATTTTGAGTTTGTATCCTAGTACAGCATCACCTGGGCTTCTCAGGTGGCTCTGGTGGTAAAAAAAACCTGCTTGGCAATGCAGGAGATGTAAGAGATGTGAGTTCAGATCCCTGGGTGGGGAAAAACTCCTGGAGGAAGGCATAGCAACCCACTCTAGTATTCCTGCCTGGAGAACCTCATGGACAGAGGAGCCTGTTGGGCTATGGTCCATAGGGTCACAAAGAATTGGACACAACTGAAGCAACTTGGCAGGCACGTACTGCATCCATACAAAGTTAACATACTTACAGCAATAGTAAACTCAATTTTAGATTACTATTCTATGGAGTAGCATTTACCATTCATTCTAGGCAGCGTATAGTTGAAGCAAAAGTTCAAGACTCATGGCTCTAGTCCATATCCAAAAGCAGATGTGTTTTTGCCCATCATCGGTTTTAAGTTAAATTTTGATTGATGCAGGTATTCTCCAAAGTTCCACAGGCCCCACCACCCTCTACCGTCACTCCATGCTTCTCCACAGATAACATCTTTGTGTTATTTGCCTGGTCCCTAAAGCATTTGGGTTTGTGTCTAGTAGTTGTCCTTGAGATCAAAGGACCTGGGTTCCAGTCCCAGCTCTCCAGCTTTCCCAGTTTTGTGATCATTGGCATGCTCCTTAATCTTTTTGAGTTTTGTCATCTATAAAATGGATTTTAGAAATTTGGCATTTCTTATACTCAGTGGCTTTGAAGCATAAATGAGGTAAGGTTCTATGGAGAATTAAGGTATTAAAATTTTAAATAGGGTAACAAAAATTTTTTTATTACATCTACTATGTAAAAATATTTGAAAGAGTTGAAGAGAATGATCATGTAGTTTCTGAGGCTTCTATTCTCTAGTCTAAAATTTCCCACCCCTTTCAGTTATTCTTTGAATGGCATTATATCAGATGCTGTATGGTTCTTAGATAGGTTGGAAACAAAAGTGTGAAGTAAGCTAAGTGTGGACTATGGTAGACAGAAAATGCCATGCCTGGTATAAAGAGAGAAGCCAATATGCTGGGTGGAGATATTCATTTGGCCAGAACTTCCAATTTTTCAAATGAAGGAAGCAAACAGAATTTATATGTGAAATCTTTCAATTTTTAAATGTTGAAATATATTCATTTTTTAAAACATTGGCCTAGAGGTCTCTAGTTTATAAAACTGTTTCAAATTTTTAGGCCTTAAAACATAGATATTTTAGAGTTTATGTGCATCAATCCATGTATAGATGGTCCAAATCTGAAAAAAAAAAAATTATCAACTATCATGATCAAAATCTTTTGAAAAATAAATTCTATTAATTGAAATGAGTAATCTCTCCTGAGTTTGTGATTTAGTTTCTAAATATGTATCAAAATAAATAAGCTTATACTACCTGTATTAATGACAAGATAATCACCCTAAGTGTTCAGTTGCTGAAAGAGCTCACTAAACTCAGCTTACAGTTACAAAACAGCTTTATCATAGGCAAAAATGAAAGAATAGTAATAGCTGGAGGGTATGCACTGAGAAAGAGGTCTGGAGATCCCAGGCTCAGGTTTCTTTGTCTTAATGGGATGTGCTTTACCTTCAGGTCTGGAACTGTCATCTGCTTGAGAACATATGAATCACCTCTGTAACAAGGGTTCCTGTTTGTTTTTTCCCCTAGGTGAGATCTCTTATAGGAAGCTGGACACATAAGCATGTTACAGCTACATGACCAATCTTAGCTGACAAAAGTTCCCGGCTTCACCAGGCAAATTACCTGGCTCACCCTGTCCTAAGACAAGTGACATACTCATGATTATAGAGAAAGAATAGCCATCTTTTTGCTGAATTTTTTCAACAGCCAGAATTACCTTTGTTATGATTACCAAGACAGTTCCCCTCAGTTTGACTAAACTATAGCCAATTTTCTTCCTAAGGCCCCTAGTTGCACTTTTCTTAGAGTATTTATTTTAGTAAACTTGCAACTGTAAATCGTTTTTCTATCTCTCTGAGATGTAAATCTTTTTCCAGCCTCTTGCCAGTTTTACAATCAGCAAAGTCTTTCTTAAGGACTTGGGAGCCATTCTATTGAAATATAATCATTAAAAAAGATGACCTCCCAGTCTCTGTAGAAAAGTAAAAGCCTAACTTCTCTAAGCGCCAGATGGCCTAATCAGCTGATCAACTTCCTGGCTAGCATCTACCTGTATTTTTCCATAGCTCACCCCAACACGATTGAAAACTCTTCAGCGTTCTGTTTCAAAGAAGTTGAAGTCAATCTCTCTCTCCTATTGTAGTAGTATTGACTCCTATTGCAATAGTCATGAATAAAACTTCTTTGTATGTTTAACTCTTACTGTCATAATTTTTATCTAATGTGATAATATCATTAAATAAAGTGATTTTTAACCCATATAATAGCCACTTATTAAATATGAGTGTTTATTTAAAAAATAAGTTTGGGGAGTTGGAATGAAATACATAGGTTTTCTATATCTTCATCTTCAAGAAACTAAACTACTTGATTCTAAAGACATATTGTCTAGACAATATGTCTAAAGACATATTTTCAATGATTCAGAAACAATATTTAATAATAAAAGGAAAAATACTTTGAAATAACAGCTATTTCTGATACAGAGTATCTGATTTCAGCAAAGCTAACTTTGTCCTCAAGTCCTTTACTTTAACTTTTTAGTTTTGAGTAAAGACTGTCCTTTTGGTAGAGCTTTTGTTTTCTTAAAAGTACAATGTGCTTTTGAAGTGATTAAACAGGAGCAAAGCCTTTTTAGAAAATAATTTGGTTCAATTTGAAAATGTCAATATATGTTGTCAATATTAATATCATTTCCATGACCAGATTAATATAGGATATTTTAGGCACAGTACGGGATATCCTTTTCCTGATGACACTGCAGACGGATAAAAGTACATACAGTTCAAGTTGTTAGTAACTTTGTACTTTTTGGTAACATGTACATAAAAGTGATGATGATTGACCCAGTGTTGGTGATTGTGATCATGGAGGCTATGAGGATAAAATGGTTAAAACATAGCAGTGCCAAAAACTGTAACTATTGTACACAATCTCCTCTTCACTGAGTTTCTGAAATGTCCTTGGATTGATTTTAAAGTTAAATGCCTTTTCTTCTAAATAAGTATAAGCACCTAGACCACAGACACTGAAGTTTCCATGATTTTTTTTCTTGATTTAGAGCTATCATTAAATTTTAGCAGATGCAATTGACCCTTGAACAAAATGGGTTTGAACTGTGTTGTTGACTCATATGTGGATTTCTTTCCCTCAATAAACACTACAGTTCTATATGATCGTCACTTGGTTGCATCCATGGATGCAGAACCATGGATATGTAGGGTTGACCATGGTACTTAATCACCTGCAGATTCTGGCATCTGTGCAGGTCCTGACACCAATTACCTGTGTGTATTGAGGGATGCCTCTATAGACAAAAATGATCTAGCAATCCCCCTTCTGGACATATATCCAGAAAAGACAAAAGGTCTAATTCAAAAAGATAGCAATGATATTTATAGTAATCAAGACATGGAAGCAACCTAAGTATCCATCAACAGATGAATAAAGAAGATGGGTGTATACAGTTCATGGGGTCACAAAGAGTCAGGCACAGCTGAGAAATTAACACAAGGAAGGGTCATTCACTTTATCAACACCTAATGTTTTCCATTTTAAAAAACTCTTTGGTCTACAGATTTTATAGTGTGTGGGAAAGTACCATATTAAGATCGGAGATGGGTAAAGCATTCTTTTCTTTTCTGAGAGGGAATAAGGCCAGCAGATCAGTTTTAGAAGATGTAGAATAGAAAATCACCTAATGTATTTCCATACAAATTGTGAAATTATTTGTTCTAGCTCTGTGAAGAATACTGTTGGTAGCTTGATAGGGATTGCATTGAATCTATAAATTGCTTTGGGTAGTATACTCATTTTCACTATATTGATTCTTCCAATCCATGAACATGGTATATTTCTCCATCTATTAGTGTCCTCTTTGATTTCTTTCACCAGTGTTTTATAGTTTTCTATATATAGGTCTTTAGTTTCTTTAGGTAGATA
>NW_011495076.1:5478995-5485029 GCF_000754665.1 Bison bison bison | reverse complement strand
ACACATGCTTCACACCTTCTGGAAAAATTTCGTATGTTCCCAGAGGTAACCCAAGGCTAAAGAAAGCATCTCCTAAAAATTCTGAAAGAGAAAACTCCTTGCCCCTGCCCCAAGCATCTGTCTAGCTAAAACTCAGTTGGATTAGAGTCCACAATTATTTGCATTAGAAAACAACCCCCAGCAGATTGTGAAAATGATTCAAGTTGGAAAATCACCAAAATGAATGGGAGACAATGTGCCCTGGCTCTCCAAAAGACTCAGATGGATGCTGGGTTCCAATCTTGGTCCTACACTTTCTAGCTATGTGACTCCACGCAGATCATTTAATGTCTCTGAGCCTCAGTCTTCTCAACTGTACAACACAAATAGCAATCTACCTTTTAAATTAGGGGTTGCTGAGAAGATTATATGATATAATTTATGTAAATCACTTAACAGTGTCTGTTACATGGAGGGTATTTGCTAAATAATGGTTGCAGTCATTGTCATTGTTGTCATCATCACCATCATTTTATTCCCTGGAAGGAATATATGGTACTGAACTACATAGTACCATAGTGTCAAGAGAAGATAAGTGGGTATTATGGGCCCAATTCTTATTCTTTGTGCTCTACCATGGAGATAATTATGGGGAAAAGATCACACTGATTGCATGAGTATGAGAGAATTACATAGGAGAGACGGCAACACTTTAGCAAACCTCAGTGCTTTTCTCTCAAAGGGAAAATTAGAAGTAATGAGAAACCAAAAATTCAGATACAAAAAGCCCGAAATATTTAAATTATATCATCCACTAGACATATGTCAGACTATCATATAATTTCAGCAACTTGATCCCATTTAGGAGATTTTTACAACCTTACTTTAAAAACCATATAAAAATTAAATTCAATAAAAATTAATGTATACTCCTATCTACCTGACTTAATGAGAAAAATTAGTTTTAGCCATAAAGGTCTCCAAATATGATTTAAAGTATATGTGGCTGCCACAGAAAGAATGGAAAAGATGTAAAAAAGTCATTTGGTTTGGGGATGATGTAGGCACTTAAATTTAGAGACTAAATGAGAGCTAAGGGAAATCCATTTCTTTAATTATAATCCCATCAAAAGTACATTAGTCAAATGTACTTTTGGATTTAGATCTTCAAGTGCCAAAATACAGGATTAATACATAAAACCACATGATTACTCAATAACAATTTGTATAAGGATGATATCCATGAGTGATCAAACAACAGCTAGGAAGAACTTTTTTGAAGGGACAAGTAAAACTCATTTGTCATTTGTTTCAGTTATTATTAATACAAGGGTACTGAATATCCAGCTAATAATGCAAAGTAATCCCCTAAAATGTAAATTTCAAGTAGATTAGAAATGTTTAATTATCATTCAATTAGAAACTAAACAGAGGTTTAGAAGAGAAACTGCTAACTAATAATGGTAGTCATGACATCAGAGGAGAACATGCTTATAACTCATTCGGTCAGTGGTTTAAGCTGGAAAACTTGGAAGCATCCATATTCTTCAACATGGTTTTGAATATTTGGAGATAAGTGAACAAGTATAGCTTATTAGCTGCTGCTACTGCTGCTGCTAAGTCGCTTCAGTCATGTCCGACTCTGTGCGACCCTGTCGCACAGCAGCCCACCAGGCTCCCCCGTCCGTGGGATTCTCCAGGCAAGAACACTGGAGTGGGTTGCTATTTCCTTCTCCAATGCATGAAAGTGAAAAGTGAAAGGGAAGTCGCTCAGTCGTGTCTGACTCTAGGCGACCCCATGGACTGCAGCCTACCAGGCTCCTCCATCCATGGGATTTTCCAGGCAAGAGTACTGGAGTGGGGTGCCATTGCCTTCTCTGAGCTTATTAGCTAAAGTTTGACTATTCCAAAATACAAAGAATAAATGACTGAAATTTATTCTTTTATGATACAATCCAGAGAAAGTTTACATGCTTTACTAATTCATACTTCTACCACATACTTTAAGATGTTTCTGTGATATACCTTCATTGAAGACTAATTTATTGAGCAAGACCCCTTAGTAAGTCTATAAAATGTTTCTCTATGGCAGAAGAACTACTATATCAAAAACAGTTTGGGATTGATATATACACACTACTATATTTAAAATAGATAACCAACAAAGACCTACTGTATAGCACAGGGAATTCTGCTCGATGTTATGTGACAACCTTAATGGGAAAAGAACTTGAAAAGGAGTGGATGCATGTGTATGTATAACTGAATCGCTTTGCTGTACACCTGAACTATCACAACATTTCTAATCAACTATACATGCTTAGTCACTCAGTCGTGTCCTACTCTTTGCAACCCCAGGGACTATAGGCCACTAGGCTCCTCTGTCCATGGGATTCTCTAGGCAAGAATACTGGAGTGGGTAGCCTTTCCCTTCTCTAGGGGATCTTCCCAAACCAGGAATCAAACCTGCATCTCTGGCATTGGCAGGCAGATTCTTTACCATCTGAGCCATACTCCTTTATAAAATAAAAAGTTTTAAAATTCTCTTTATTGAACTTAGTTGACATTATAGTCCTAGAAAAACAAAGAATACATATAGTTATATGTATATTAGGCTATAATGCAAGTATTAGAGTAGGCTCTGCCATAAACTTCATGAAAGTACTTTATTGCTATTAAAACTATATAAAACACAAAGTTCATATATTCTTTAGACATCAACCTATGGAAATTTAGAGTTGTAAAAAAGAGAAGACTATAAATTGACAGGAAGACTGCTTGACACAGTGAGAATGGAGCTGATAACCTGGCAGTCTCTGAAAAGAAATGGAATCTGACTTGATAAATGAAACTGAAGGATGGAAAAAGAGAGTGGATAAGGTAAGACAATGCAAGTACAATGGTTCATTGTGCAATACATGCAGGAAAAGAAAAGGAGCTAATTACTAGAAGTTCTTGTGAACCTGTGTGCATTGAGATAAATTACATTTGCAAGGACTTCTGGGAAGATGCTGAAATGAAAGTGCCCAGAATTATGTTCAACTACTTCATGACCCAGATAATCATGATGGTGTGATAACTCACACTCATCTAGAAGCAGACATCCTGGAATGTGAAGTCAAGTGGGCCTTAGGAAGAATCACTATGAACAGAGCTAGTGAAGGTGATGGAATTCCAGTTGAGCTATTTCAAATCCTGAAAGATGATGCTGTGAAAGTGCTGCACTCAATATGTCAGCAAATTTGGAAAACTCAGCAGTGGCCACAGGACTGGAAAAGGTCAGTTTGCATTCCAATCCCAAACAAAGCCAATGCCAAAGAATGCTCAAACTACCACACAATTGCATTCATCTCACATGCTAGTAAAGTAATGCTTAAAATTCTCCAAGCCAGGCTTCAGCAATATGTCAACCGTGAACTTCCAGATGTTCAAGCTGGTTTCAGAAAAGGCTTAGGAACAAGAGATCAAATTGCCAACATCTGCTGGATCATCAAAAAAGCAAGAGAGTTCCACAAAAATATCTATTTCTGCTTTATTGACTATGCCAAAGCCTTTGACTGTGTAGATCACAATTAACTGTGGAAAATTTTGAAAGAGATGGGAATACCAGACCACCTGACCTGCCTCTTAAGAAATTTGTATGCAGGTCAGGAAGCAACAGTTAGAACTGAACATGGAACAACAGACTGGTTCCAAATAGGAAAAGGAGTACGTCAAGGCTGTATATTGTCACCCTGCTTATTTAACTTCTATGCAGAGTACATCATGAGAAACACTGGGCTGGAAGAAGCACAAGCTGGAATCAAGATTGCCGGGAGAAATATCAGTAACCTCAGATATGCAGATGACACCACCCTTATGGCAGAAAGTGGAGAAGAACTAAAAAGCCTCTTGATGAAAGTGAAAGAGGAGAGTGAAAAAGTTGGCTTAAAACTCAACATTCAGAAAACTAAGATCATGGCATCTGGTCCTGTCACTTCATGAGAAATAGATGGGGAAAGAGTGGAAACAGTGTCAGACTTTATTCTTTGGGGCTCCAAAATCACTGCAGATGGTGACTGCAGCCATGAAATTAAGACCCTTACTCCTTGGAAGGAAACTTATGACCAACCTAGAGAGCATATTAAAAAGCAGACACATTACTTTGTCAACAAAGGTCTGTCTAGTCAAGGCTATGGTTTTTCCAGTAGTCATGTATGGATTTCAGAGTTGGACTCTAAAGAAAGCTAAGCACCGAAGAATTGATGCTTTTGAACTGTGGTGTTGTAGAAGACTTGAGAGCCCTTTGGACTGCAAGGAGATCCAACCAGTCCATCCTAAAGATCAGTCCTAGGTGTTCATTGGAAGGACTGATGTTGAAGCTGAAACTCCAATACTTTGGCCACCTGATGCAAAGAGCTGACTCATTTGAAAAGACCCTGATGCTTGGAAGAATTGAGGGCAGGAGGAGAAGGGGACGACAGAGGATGAGATGGTTGGATGGCATCACCAACTCAATGGACATGGGTTTGGGTAGACTCCAGTAGTTGGTGATGGACAGGGAGGCCTGGCGTGCTGCGGTTCATGGGGTCGCAAAGAGTCAGTCATGACTGGGAGACTAAACTGAACTGAACTACTAAGCAGTGCTTTTGTAAAAATTAATTGATTCCAGAATTCATCCTCTTTCTCTTAATAAGAGTTCCTGTGATTTATTTTCATTTATGTTCAATTCACTTATTTAACTTTAATATATAAGAGGTTTGATGTTCAATTTATAAATTGAATACCTTTTTATCATTTTAAAATACAATAATTTAAAAATACCATTTGCTATCTGTTCATGGGAATTCAAAGTCCTTAAACTGTCATTTAATATTTATATTTTCCATTGAAAACAATAGGAAAATATTCATTTCTGTTTTCCTCCTCCCCTCCAAATCCAGAAAATTACATTCTAAAATTTTCCGTAGTAAGTAGTAAGTAGTATTCTTGATTTACTGTTAGAAAATAATTGATGAACTGGAACAAGCATCATAAAAACATGATGGTAGTACATAAGTAAACAATATTTAATTACTCGGGTCTCTTAATACAATCTTTCTATTACAGTCACTCTAAATTTAATAGGAAGAGGTAAGAAGGAATTCTTGCCTGTGAAATTTCATGGACAGTGGAGTCTGGCAGGCTACAGCCCATGGGATCACAAAGAGCTGGACATGACTGAGCATACACACATGCAGAGAGGGATAGCATTATAAGGATTATTTAGCTGCACTAATTAAAGGTATTAAATTTAGGCTTCTGCCTTTCTTTATCCCTCCTGACATTTTCCCCAGTGATTTTAACTATTATCTAGTGACTTTCTGGTATATAATAAGCATTCTCATCTATGTTAAATGAATATTTGATCTGATTTCACAAAAAACCTAAGAGATATAGAATAGAATAGTATAGAATAAAACCTTTAGGTGAATATTTGCCAAATAAGATTCCTTTGATTATCTGCAAAGATACATTGGGGGCTTCCCAGGTGGCACTAGTGGTAAAGAACCTGCCTGCCATTCCAGGAGACTTAAGAGACATGAATTCAATCCCTGGTCAGGAAGATCTCCTGGGGAAGGCTGTGACAACCCACTCCAGTCTTCTTGCCTGGAGGCTCCTATGGACAGAGGAGCCTGGCAGGCTACAGAAGGAGTGGTTCCCTGGTAAATTTTACAGACTGGGGACTAAAATATATATATATATCTTGGAAGAGTGTCCAAAAATAGAAATCTTCTTTAGTAGATGTTAATATTTAAAAAATTATCTCTATTATTATATATAAATGACCTTCAGTTCAGTTCAGTTCAGTTGCTCAGTCATGTCCTACTCTTTGCAACCCCATGAACCGTAGCACGCCAGGGCTCCCTGTCCATCACCAACTCCTGGAGTTCACTCAGACTCACGTCCATCAAGTCAGTGATGCCATACAGCCATCTCATCCTCTGTCGTCCCCTTCTCCTCCTGCCCTCAATCCCTCCCAGCATCAGAGTCTTTTCCAATGAGTCAACTCTTCGCATGAGGTGGCCAAAGTATT
>NW_011495076.1:5478689-5478895 GCF_000754665.1 Bison bison bison | reverse complement strand
ACAACCATTTTGTCTTTTGCATTTCTTTTCCTTTGGGATGGTCTTAATCTCTGCCCCCTGTACAATGTCATGAACTTCTATTCATAGTTCTTCAGGCACTCTATCAGATCTAATCCCTTGAATCTATTTGTCACACTTCCACTGTATATTCATAATGGATTTGATTTAGGTCATACCTGAATGGTCTAGTGGTTTTCCCTGCTGTC
>NW_011495076.1:5467254-5478589 GCF_000754665.1 Bison bison bison | reverse complement strand
CTCTCACATCGATACATGACTACTGGAAAAACCATAGCCTTGACTAGACGGACCTTTGTTGACAAAGTAATGTGTCTGCTTTTTAATATGCTGTCTAGATTGGTCATAAGTTTCCTTCCAAGGAGTAAGCGTCTTTTAATTTCATGGCTGCAATCACCATCTGCAGTGATTTTGGAGCCCCCAAAATTAAAGTCAGCCACTGTGTCCACTGTTTCCCCATCTATTTGCCATGAAGTGTGGACCGGATGCCATGATCTTGGTTTTCTGAATGTTGAGTTTTAAGCCAGCTTTTTCACTGTCCACTTTCACTTTCATCAGGAGGCTCTTTAGTTCTTCTTCACTTTCTGCCATATGTGTAGTGTCCTCTGCATATCTGAGGTTATTCGTATTTCTCCCAGCAATCTTGATTCTAACTTGTGCTTCACCCAGTCTAGCATTTTGCATTTTGTACTCTGCATATAAGTTAAATAAGCAGGGTGACAATATATAGCCTTGACTACTCCTTTCCTGATTTGGAACTAGTCCATTGTTCCATGTCCAGTTCTAACTGTTGCTTCCTGATCTGCATACAAATTTCTCAAGAGGCAGGTCAGGTAGTCTGGTATTTCCATCTCTTTAAGAATGTTCTACAGTTTGCTGTGATCCACACAGTCAAAGGCTTTGGCATAGTCAATAAAGCAAAAGTAGATTTTTTTTCGGAAACTCTTGCTTTTTCGGTGATCCAGTGGATATTGGCAATGTGATCTCTAGTTCCTCTGTCTTTTCTAAATCCAGCTTGGACATCTAGAATTTCACAATTCATGTACTGCTGAAGCTTGGCTTGGAGAATTTTGAGCATCATTTTACTAATGTGTGAGATGAGTACAATTGTGTTGTGGTTTGAACATTCTTTGGCATTGACTTTCCTTGGGATTGGAATGAAAACTGACCTTTTCCAGTCCTGTGTCCACTGCTGAATTTTCAAAATTTGCTGGCATATTGAGTGCAGCACTTTGACCGCATCACCTTGTTTGATTTGAAATAGCTCAACTGGTATTCCATCACCTCCACTAGCTTTATTCATAGTGATGCTTCCTAAGGCCCACTTGGCTTAGAATTCTAGGATGTCTGGCTCTAGGTGAGTGATCACACTATCATGGTCATCTGGGTCATTAAATTGTTTTTTGTATAGTTTTTCCATGTATTCTTGCCAGCTCTTCTTAATATCTTCTGCTTATGTTAGGTCCATATCATTTTTTACCTTTATTGTGCCCATCTTCTCATGAAATGTTCCCTTGCTATCTCTAATTTTCTTGAACAGATCTCTAGTCTTTCCCATTCTATTGTGTTCCTCTATTTCTTTACATTGATCACTGTGGAAGGCTTTCTTATCTCTCCTTGTTATTCTTTGGAACTCTGCATTCAAATGGGTATCTCTTTCCTTTTCTCCTTTACCTTTCGCTTCTCTTCTTTTCTCAGCTATTTGTAAGGCCTCCTCAGACAACCATTTTGTCTTTTGCATTTCTTTTCCTTTGGGATGGTCTTGATCCCTGCCTCCTATACAATGTCACGAACCTCCATCCATAGTTCTTCAGGTACTCTATCAGATCTAATCTCTTGCATCTGTTTGTCACTTCCACTGTATATTTGTAAGGGATTTTATTTAGGTCATACCTGAATGGTCTAGTGGTTTTCCCTACTTTCTTCAATTAAATCGGAATTTGGCAATAAGTAGATCATGATCTGAGACATAGTCAGCTCCTGGTCTTGTTTTTGCTGACTGTATAGAGCTTCTTTGTCTTTGGCTACAAAGAATATAATCAATCTGATTTCAGTATTGACCATCTGGTGATATTTATGTGTAGAGTCTTCTCTTGTGTTGTTGGAAGAGGGTGTTTGCTATGACCAGTGTGTTCTCTTGGCAAAACTGTTAGCCTTTATACTACTTCACTGTGGACTCCAAGGCCAAATTTGTCTGTTACCTCAGGTATCTCTTGACTGCCTACTTTTGCATTCCAGTCCCTTATAATGAAAAGGGCAACCTTTTTGGTTGTTAGTTCCAGATGGTCTTGTAGGTCTTCATAGAACTGTTAAACTTCAGCTTTTTCAGCATTCCTGGTCCTCTACTATAATATTATAATCTAGTCATTGGAATGTATTTTTCTCTGTCATCAGAAGGACCATTTAACTAACCTGAACTTAGCCACTTTTTTTTAATTATGGAGAAGGACAAGTATTGCAAAGTTGGAAACAACAGAAACAGATACTGTTAACTTATACATTTTGAATGAGAAAAATATGTAAAAATATTTCATGTTCAAAAAGTAATATATTGTTCTAACATAATAAAATTTTCATTAGAAGCTTTTAGACTTAAAAATCAAATATTACAATAAAGTTTATTATTGTTTTTGCTCATAACTAGGTATTAGTTACTCTAAAGATTTTCTTAATTTTTTCCATATAGTTGCATCATTTTAGGCCAGTAAAGTTAAAGTTACTCTTGTCATGAAAATTGCTTATTAGAGGAGATTATTAAAATATAGGTTAACTTATGTTCTTCATCAGTCTAAGGAGCAAACAAAAAGAAGATCAGAAAACAGTACTAAGTACTTCTATTATGAAATATTTGAGAATTATGAAGTGTACAAGCTCTTTTCCAGGAGATGCTAGCATTTTGTAGCAAGTCAGAGAGAAAATACATGGATGATGTCCACTGGCCTCCATGGGCTTCCCAGGTGGTGGGAGTGGTCAAGAACCCAACTGCTAATGCAAACAGCATAAGAGAGTTGGGTTCGATCATTGGGTCAGGAAGATCCTCTGGAGTAAGGGAATGGCAACCCACTCCAGTATTCTTGCCTAGAGAATCCCATGGACACAGTAGCCTAATGGGCTACAGTCCACAGGGTCACAAAGAGTCGAACATGGCTGAAGTGACTTAGCATGCACTGGCCTCCATCACTGGAGTGTGTTTCAGTGGACCTCTAGACATACGCCAAACTAGATGCCCACCCCCGCATCCCGATTTTACACCTACAATTCTACAGACATTGGTCTTCATACAACCTTGCAAGGAATAAGAGAAACCCCCATTTCCCTCAGATCATATGTGAGCAAGATAGATACCCAGCTATCCTCCAGTGATGCCTATAAGACATCCCCCTAGAGCACAGGTAGGTTCCACTTGATTGCTCTATGCATAAGATAGAGAATTTGCTTTAATAATTCAGCCTATACAAAAAACAGTGACTGGTTTACAACAATTCATCTATATAAAGTAAAATTTAAAATTTGGGGTAAGTCCCTAAAATTTGGCTGAAGAAAGACCAGATTTATGCTAACTATAAAGAAAATTTTCTCAGATTATTTTTTATATCCATCAATCTTATTTCTCAACAATTTAAAGAAGAAACTCCTTAATAACTATTCACTCTTTTGAGAGTCATTATTCCTAAAGTTGTCAATACTGAATTCTATACTTACCACAGACTGGTTATCACTCAGGCAAGTTTTTGTTTTCTGTGCTCCTGGGTGGCAATAGAGAAATTTAGTGAGAGGGTTGTTCCTGAGTGTGTAGCCTAAATATAGAGTAGGAAAACTAACACTAACTACCACCACCACCAAATTGTCACAGAAATATTTGCCCCCCCCCAACCGAATGGTTGATGAGAGTATATGATGGTTAAGCATTCATTCATATTCATAGGAGTGGTTAGATATTTTCTTACTCTAAATGTGGAGTTTCACCTCTTCATGAGGCTAATGACCATCTTTTTAGTGGCATTTCCCATTGCTATGGAACCTGAAGATAAGAGATTGCTAAGTAAGCAATCGACTGTCAGCAATACAGACTTTACAGATTTTCATTTAGGACCAGTTGAAAAGGCATTTAAGGAAGCAGTTGGGATTTCACAGCCTGATTATGAAATAGAGATTACATGAGGCAGGACAAATGTAAAAATTGTTTTTATCTGGAAGGCAGGCTCAGTCTTCAAGAATATTTGACCCTTGCTGGCAGCAGCATTTCATGGGTGAGTGGCATATTAAGGAGAATAGAAAATGTACTGAAAATATCAAAATTCTTGTATATTTCCATGAAATATTTTATGAAAAAAAAAACAATTTAAATTTTATCTACTGAGAATCAGAAATGTTTAGATACAGAGTTGGAGGCATTATGAGAGCACCAGTAAGACCATTTCATATTTTCTGGGTGTTTCTGGTCTCTGTAGGTGACTGTGGTTTTGAAGTCAGCCCCATTTGGGGAGGCAGAATGGACCATTGCTTCATGAATGCCAATATTTCCTATCTATTACAGGTTACCCTGTAGAATGTGTATGCAGCTTACACATATAGGAAGAGTTTTTTGAAAGCATCATCAGGCCTATTGAATTTCATGTAGTCTCATCCAAGGCTTTTGATGATGCTTTCTGCCTTCATGAATAAATTCAGACGTGCTGAGAGAATGAGTGCTCTGAATGAGCACTGCTGAGCGGTTACATGATCCATCGGCTTCTTGTTGAAAGTGGTCATGTTGGACTCTTTCATGATGGAATGGAAAAATAAATGACTTAACTCATCTCCCAGTCTCATTACTCTCTCTGGGAGAGGCTTTCACCATGTGCACTGGTGAAGAGATTACTGGGAGAAGAGAGAAGCAAGAGATAGTTGGAATCCAATATTTCGTAGGCCTTTTTCATACAACGCAAATAACTCAGGTCTTCAATCTGATACTGGAGGAGGCAGAACAGTTCATGGAGGCACTTTGCCTTTGAATGATGCCTCACAGCTTTAAAGAGGAGTATGGTAATGAGCTTGGTGAATTATGTGCGAATTTCCTTAAACGTCTAGTCTTGCTGTCTGAATTCAAGTCATCTGAGATGGTCCTGGACAATTTTAGTGACATTTAGTCAATTGGTCTCCCAGCTTATCATGGTTACTGTGATGGAAGTAATAATGGGCTGTTTCTTTCAATGCCCTAGTAGCTATGTGAGTGTGGGGAGGCTTTCACATTTTTTTCATATTAACAATAACTTGCATTCAGGCAGCAACCTGATACTAGCATTACTAGTGTCTGATACTAGCATTTCCCAGGCATTCCCAGGTGCCATAATATGCCCCAATATGAAATTAGATGGCTGAGGAATAGGATGGAGAGACCACTTTTTCTCCTACAAATTCATCAAAAGATCATTTGAATGCTGAGCAACTTACAAAAAAACTTCTGAATGCTGGTGGAGGACACCAGGCACAGAGAAAGGCAGCCCATTCTCTTCGAAAGAAGAATGAGTCAAGCTTGAAAATTGGGTTATAATGTGTAGGAATGATACTTTATTGAGGTTTACAAATAATGAGATCAAGAAAAGTTAATTTGTAACTATATCCATCAAGAAACATAGAAAATTGAAGGGAGAAATTTTGCCTCACTATTGAACATGTGGAGTGACAGCTGCGCAGCATGGCCATGAGGAGATAAACTCATGCCCAAGCAAAGGAGAAGTCCCAGCAAGATGGTAAGAGGGGCAAAATCACATTTAGAACCAAACTCCATATCTGCCAGAGACACTCAGAGGGCTCAAACAAACCTTGTGCCCACCAGGACTCAGGGACCCCAAGAGACTGAGACAGAACTGTGTTTGTGCGTCTCCTGTGCAGGTACAGGTCAGCAGTGGACTGCCGCAGGGGCAGGGGCTCTGGGTGCAGCAGACCGGGGTATGGCATAAGCCCCTCTTGGAGGACATCACCATTATCTTTACCATAGAGCCACCAGAACTTACATGGGACTGGGAAACAGGCTCTTGCAGGGCACAAACAGAACCTTGTATACACCAGGACCCAGGAGAGAGGAGCAGTGACCCCACAGGAGACTGACCCAGACTTGCCTGTGAGTGTCCAGGAGTCTCCAACAGAGGCATGGGTAGGCGGTGGCCTGCTGCAGGGTTGGGGGCGCTGAGTGTAGCAGGGCATGCATGGGACCTTTTAAGAAGGTCACCATAATCTTCATTATCTCCACCATAGTTTGGCCCCAGGTAAATAACAGAGAGGGAACACAGCCTCAACCACCAACAGAAAATTGGATTAAAGATTTACTGAGCATGGCCTTACCCATCAGAACAAGACCCAGTTTCCCCCTCAGTCAGTGTCTCCCATCAGGAAGCTTCCATAAGCCTCTTATCCTTACTCATCAGAGGGCAGACAGGATGAAAACCACAATCACAGAAAACTAACCAATTGATCACATGGACCACAGCCTTGTCTAATTCAATGAAACTACGAGCCATGCCATGTAGGGCCACCCAAGATGGATGGGTCATGGTGGAGAGTTCTGAGAAAATGTGGGCCACTAGACAAGGGAATAGCAAACCACTTCAGTGTTCTTGCCTTGAGAACCCCATGAACAGTATGAAAAGGCCAAATGATAGGACAATGAAAGATGAACTGCCCAGGTTAATAAGTGCCCGATGTGCTACAGAACAGTGGAGAAATAACTGCAAAAAGAATGAAGAGACAGAGCCAAGGCAAAAACAACACCCAGTTGTGGATGTGACTGGTGATGGAAACAAGGTCTAATGCTATAAAAAGCAATATTGCATAGCAACCTGGAATGTGAGGTCCATGAATCAAGGTAAATCAGAAGTATCAAATGGGAGGTGGCAAGAGTGAACATTGACATTTTAGGAATCAGTGAACTATAATGGACTGGAATGGGTAAATTCAACTCAGATGAACATTATATCTACTACTATGGGCAAGAATCCCTTAGAAGAAATGGAGTAGCCATCATAGTCAACAAGGGTCCAAAATGCAGTATTTGGATACAATCTCAAAAATGACAGAATGATCTCTGTTTGTTTTAAAGGAAACCATTCAATATCACAGTAATCCAAGTCTATGCCCCGACCAGTAATGCTGAAGAAGCAGAAGATGAAGAAGGTTGAAAGTTCTATGAAGACCGACAATACCTTCTAGAACTAAAACCCAAAAAAGATGTCCTTTTCATTATAGGGGACTGGAATGCAAAAGTAGGAAGTCAAGAAATACCTGGAGTAACAGGAAAATTTGGCCTTGGAGTGCACAATGAAGCAGTGCAAAGGTTAATAGAGTTTTGCCAAGAGAACCCACTGGTCATAGCAAACACCCGCTTCCAACAACACAAGGGAAGACTACACATGGACATAACCACATAGTCAATGCCCAGATAGGATTGATTATATTCTTTGCAGCCAAAGACAAAGAAGCTCTATACAGTCAGCAAAAACAAGACCAGGAGCTGACTATGTCTCAGATCATGATCTACTTATTGCCAAATTCCGATTTAATTGAAGAAAGTAGGGAAAACCACTAGACCATTCAGGTATGACCTAAATAAAATCCCTTACAAATATACAGTGGAAGTGACAAACAGATTCAAGAGATTAGATCTGATAGAGTACCTGAAGAACTATGGATGGAGGTTCGTGACATTGTATAGGAGGCAGGGATCAAGACCATTCCCTAGAAAAAGAAATGCAAAAAGGCAAAATGGTTGTCTGAGGAAGCCTTACAAATAGCTGAGAAAAGAAAGAAGTGAAAGGCAAAGGAGAAAAGGAAAGATATACCCATTTGAATGCAGAGTTCCAAAGAATAACAAGGAGAGATAAGAAAGCCTTCCTCAGTGATCAGTGTAAAGAAAGAGAGGAAAACAATAGAATGGGAACAACTAGAGATTTGTTCAAGAAAATGAGAGATACCAAGGAAACATTTCATGCAAAGATGGGCACAATAAAGGACAGAAATGGTATGAACCAAACAGAAGCAGAAGATATTAAGAAGAGGTGGCAAGAATACACAGAAGAACTATACAAAAAAGATCTTAATGACCTAGATAACCACAATGATGTGATCACTCACCTATGGACAGACATCCTGGAATGCGAAGTCAAGTGGGTGTTAGGAAGCATCTCTACTAACAAAGCTAGTGGAGCTGATGGAATTCCAGTTGAGCTATTTCAAATCCTGAAAGATGATGCTGTGAAAGTGCTGCACTCAATATGTCAGCAAATTTGGAAAACTCAGCAGTGGCCACAGTGCTGGCAAAGGTCAGTTTTCATTCCAATCCCAATGAAAGGCAAGTAAATTAAAGTTCAAAATTCTCCAAGCCAGGCTTCAACAGTACATGAATCGTGAACTTCCAGATATTCTAGCTGGATTTAGAAAAGGCAGAGGAACCAGAGATCAAACTGACAACCTCTACTGGATCATTGAAAAAACAAGAAAGATCCAGAAAAACGTCTACTTTTGCTTTATTGACTATGCCAAAGCCTTTGACTGTGTGGATCACAACAAACTGTGTAAAATTCTTAAAGAGATAGGAATACCAGACCACCTGACCTGCCTCTTGAGAAATCTGTATGTAGGTCAGGAAGCAACAGTTAGAACTGGACATGAAACAATAGACTGGTTCCAAACAGGAAAAGGAGTACGTCAAGACTGTATATTGTCTCCCTGCTTATTTAACTTATATGCAGAGTACAAAATGCAAAATGCCAGACTGGATGAAGCACAAGCTGGAATCAAGCTTGCCAGGAGAAAAAACAGTAATCAATAACCTCAGATATGCAGATGACACCACCCGTATGGCAGAAAGCAGGAAAGAACTAAAGAGCCTCTTGATGAAAGTGAAAGAGTAGAGTGAAAAGGCTGGCTTAAAACTCAACATTCAGAAAATGAAGATCATTGCATCTGGTCCCATCACTTCATGGTAAATAGATGGGGAAACAGTGGCTGACTTTATTTTTCTGAGCTCCAAAATCACTGCAGATGGTGACCGCAGCCATGAAATTAAAAGACACTTACTCCTTGGAAGGAAAGTTATGACCAACCTAGACAGCATATTAGAAAGCAGAGACGTTAGTTTACCAACAGAGGTCCGTCTACTCAAAGCTATGGTTTTCCAGTAGTCACGTATGGATTTGAGAGTTGGACTATAAAGAAAGCTGAGCACCGAAAAATTGATGCTTTTGAACTGTGATGTTGGAGAAAACTCCTGAGAGTCCTTTGGACTGCAAGGATATCCAACCAGTCCATCCTAAAGGAAATCAGTCCTGAATATTCATTGGAAGAACTTATGCTGAAGCTGAAACTCCAATACTTTGGCCACCTGATGTGAAGATCTGACTCATTTGAAAAGACCCTGATGCTGGGAAAGATTGAGGGCAGGAGGAGAAGGGGATGACAGAGGACGAGATGGTTGGATGGCTTTACCGACTCAATGGACTTGAGTTTGGGTAAACCCCGGGAGTTGGTGATGGACTTGAGTTTGGGTAAACTCCAGGAGTTGGTGTGCTGCAGTCCATGGGGTCACAGAGAGTCGGAAATGACTGAGTGACTGAACTGAACTGATGAAATTCCCCCAAAGTTGTCAAAATTACAAAGATTAAGAATTACAAAGACCTGATTATAAGATCTTCTATCACCTTATTTCTATGAGTGTGAAGGCAAAGGGAATCTTCACTTAACAGATATCACAGGAAACCTACACAAACAGCCTGTGGTACTGTTTCCAAATCTCAGAGAATTTTCCTGGTTTCACTCCCCATTTTCCATCAGGCATTGCTTCATGCTTTTTGGGTTTCATGCTAAAACACATCATGATTCTATCTCCCTACCTAACTTCTTGGTTTGATGATTTGTCATACCCACTTCATTTTGCCTTTAGATGCTTTTTCAAATCCTAATATCTTGATTTATTTGCTTCAGAACTTTTGTACAAACTAAAGCATTACAGAGAGTGCTAAAGCCCCCTCGTGCACATCTCTCTAATTCCAATCCCATAGCTGCTTTCTTGAATTTGATATTTGTCATTCTATTCATGCTTTATATCAATACTAACGTCAGCTGTATCCATAGACATTTATATGATTTTCTTTTGCAGGTTTACTGAATTCATTGTTAGGCAATTTGCTTTTTAAACTTAGCATTCTGTTTTTGAGATTTGTCCATATTAACTTATGTAACTATTTTAATTGCTGTATTCAGCATTAGCACACCACAATTTATTCGTCCATTCTTCTGTTAATGAGTATTTTAAAATGTTTTTTTGTTATTAAGAAATAATAAGGCAATGAAAATTCTTGTAATAGGTTTCTGGTACAGATGTGCAAGAATTATCTGCATTATGTACCCAGAAGTAGAACTGCTTGACTGAAGGTACACACATTAAAGCACATTTGCTTTACTTGTTGCTATCAAAATGCCCTACAGTGTACTTCTCTCCAATAACAAACTTATACGCACTACAGAGGGTTTCCATTTCTTTGTAGTTTCTCCAGAACTTTGTTTTGTCAGGCTTAAAGACTTTTGCTAATCTGTCTGAAAAAAAAAAAATATATATATATATACACACACACACATGTATATATACATACACATGCATATGTATATGTGTATATACATAATTATGTGTGTATATATGTATAATAAATATATATTTAAACTATACTGTATTTAAATGTAGGAGCTTTCCAGGTGATTCAGTGGTAAAGAATCCACCTACCATTGCAGGACACAGGAGATGTGGGTTCAATTTCTGGGTCAGGAAGATCCCCTGGAGAAGGAAATGGCAACTCACTCCAGTATTCTTGCCTGGAGAATCCCATGGATAGAGGAGCCTTGTGAGCTGCAGTCCATGGGGTCTCAAAGATTCTGTCATGACTGAGCAACTGAGTGCGCGCACATAGACACACACACACACACACACACACACACACACACACACACATATATATAAAACAAAAACATGTATGCCTCTCTGACCTCTTGTGAAGTTCAGCTTTTTGGGGGATTCTTTGTGTGAATGGCCTGTTATGCTTTTCAAATTTTTCTGTGGTCTGTTTTTCTTTTTTCTCTTATTAATTTTAGGAGTCCTTTATAAATTCTGAGCATTAGTCATCTGACAGTTGTATACTAACAAATATCTTCTCCAAGACCAAAACTCTGTCTTTTAAATTTTTATGTGTGGTGTATTTTTCAGTATATAAAATTAAGTTTAAGGCAGTTAAATCCACTAATCTTTTTCCCTATGTAGAATTTATAATCTTTGTATCTTGTTATTTCTACACAAACATCAATGAAATATGCTCTTACAGTTTCTTCTACAAGTTGTAAGTCTTGTTGTATACATTTAAGTTATTAATTCATTAGAATTTCTTTTACCCATAGTGTGAGGTTGGGGCATGGGTCTATTTATTTTTGTATAGATAACCAATTGTTCCACTGCAATGTATTGGAACTGGTTTATCTTTTCCACGAAGAATTGATGCTTTTGAACTGTGGTGTTGGAGAAGACTCTTGAGAGTTCCAACCAGTCCATTCTGAA
>NW_011495076.1:5458581-5467154 GCF_000754665.1 Bison bison bison | reverse complement strand
AGGAGATCAGCCCTGGGATTTCTTTGGAAGGAATGATGCTAAAGCTGAAACTCCAGTACTTTGGCCACCTCATGTGAAGAGTTGACTCATTGGAAAAGACTCTGATGCTAGGAGGGATTGGGAGCAGGAGGAGAAGGGGACGACAGAGGATGAGATGGCTGGATGGCATCACTGACTCGATGGACGTGAGTCTGAGTGAACTCTGAGAGTGGCAAAGAGTCGGACACGACTGAGCGACTGAACTGAACTGAACTGATCTTTTCCACATAATTTGTAATGCCATCTCTGCTTCACATTAATTTTGCCACTTCTTCACATATACGTCTATATCTGTGTTCCAGAGGTGTGTTTGTTCTTGTCTACACCAATACCATACTCTCTTAATTATTATGACTCAATGGCACCCCACTCCAGTACCTTGCCTGGAAAATCCCATGGACGGAGGAGCCTGGTAGGCTGCAGTCCATGGGGTCGCGAAAAGTCGAACATGACTGAGCGACTTCCCTTTCCCTTTTCACTTTTGTGCATTGGAGAAGGAAATGGCAACCCACTCCAGTGTTCTTGCCTGGAGAAACCCAGGGACGAGGGAAGCTGGGGCTGCCGTCTATGGCGTCACACAGAGTCGGACACAACTGAAGCGACCTAGCAGCATGGTAAGTAAACAAACCTTCATGCATGATAGTTGTCCTGACATCAGAATCCCATCCCTGAAAAATTATTTTGACAATTCTTTGTCCTTTATGCATCTATACTTATTTAAGTACTGACTTCTAAATTCCTTAAGTAACTTGGGATTTTGATTAAAATATCCATTGCATTTATAGGTTACTTTTGGAGAATGTTATCATCTTTTACACATGTTTTTCCATTTCTTCAAGCTCCTTTTCTGTCCTCCAATGATCTTTATAATATTTCTATGAAAGGAATTGGGTGTTTTTTGTTAGATTCATTCCTAGGTACTTTAGTATCTTTTTGTTGATAGAATGTTATAAAATGTATTATTATTTAAATATAAAATGTATTTTATTTTCTCACTGGAAAATACTACAGCATATGCTGTTTCTTAAAATGGAATTCCTTCTTTTAATAAGACATATACACTGCTTTTGTTTTAAAAAATCTTGATTTGAATCATTTTGACATTAACTCCCAAACAGATGATAAAATTCAACCTAGGGCTTTGAGAAACTTCTCAAGCAGTTTTTGTAATTTTCACGTCTATATATGCTCCTTCAGAAGAACATATTAGCTGTCAAGGTGTCCGGTTTTAAAATAAAATTTAAAAAATAATTTAGCATTCATATAACAAGATTAGGTAAAATCGAAAAACCACTTCTGATATAGTAAAGTGAAAACAGCCCAAAGAAACAGGTTTTCAAGGACAAAGGACAAAGGAAGCAAAACTAGAAAAAGTGAGGGAACATAAAATTGGACTAATGGAGAAAAATCTAAAGAACCTGCAAGTAAAGATTAGAAGCTGGATTTAAGAAGGTGCCAAGAAAGCAATAACCAGTAAGAAAAGAAACTTGATGGAAGTGACGAATGAAAGAATGTGTTATGTGCTTAGCTTGAAATTGTTGCTACCCTGAAAAACTATTTTTCCCCCTCTGGGTTTTAATTATATCTTTTGCAATAACCAAAGTTTTCTGTAATCTCCAGGGCAGGCATTTTCAGAATGGAGTAGGTGTTGCTATGAGGAGGCCAGTATGTGGATGCACAAGTGGGAGGGAAGATACTAGATGACAAACTGTGTGGAAGAATTGGAAGAAAACAGTATATAAAGATCAGAAGTAGAGACAATTCTCATGAAGAAGAAGAAGAAAAAAAAAAAAAAGGGTCATTTTAATGAAACATTCTAAAGCTACATTTTAGGAGAAGTGCCATTCTTCAGTAAGCTCATTTAGAATAAGGGAGGGGGAAAAGGGTATGCACATAGTCTGAGAAAAAGATATATTCAGCTTCAAAGGAATATGCTATTATTCCTTATTTCTCTTTTTGTATGAATTCTGAAATGTGCTCATCTTATCAGCAACTGTTATATCCTATGCTGTATACTGGATGCTAGATTCAAAGTCCTTTTATTATTATTTTTTTTTATTTCAAAGATTCATTTAGGGATGCATGCTTTTTGATTCTCAAATGTCATCTCAATTTAGCTATATTCATGTGTCCTTTTATAAATGGAAAGATTTTACCCTGGGTAGGGTTGGTTAAAAGAATATTGCAGAGATGGTCGCCTAAGATGTAAGATCTGAAGGGCAATACAATTCTCTCCTTCACTCACCCAGCACCTTTTTCATCTCGTGCTGCAACCTGAAATTCCACCATTGACATTTCACTGCTTTGGACTACTGTTGATGTGTGTACTAATAGTGGAGTGTAGATGAGTTTATCAGGCCATTTCTTTCAGTATAAAGAAGAGAAATTGGGAGATGTAATAGCATTGCCTTATAGATGGGACTCAAAATGATAGAAAAGAATTGTTTTGCATATCATTGCATATATAGTGCTTAAGAGAGTATACACTTCATAAATATTGGCTGAATGAATGAATGAAAAGGATAGAGAAGTATATTTGTATAATATCACATTATATACTGGTAAAATTAACAAAACATTCAATAACATTAATGAATCTTAGCTATATAATATTAAAGAGAAATAGTAAGAACTCTGAATAGCATAGCATAGAAACTTTGAGTGAATGAAAGTTGCTCAGTTGTGTCCGACTCTTTGCAACTCCATGCACTTATACAGTCCATGGAATTCTCTAGGCCAGAATACTGGACTGGGTAGCCTTTCCCTTCTCCAGGGGAATCTTCCCAACCCAGGGATCAAACCCAGCTCTCCCACATTGCAGGCATATTCTTTACCAGCTGAGCCACAAGGGATGTCCAAGAATACTGGAGTGGGTAGCTTATCCCTTCTCCAGCAGATCTTCCCAACCTAGGAATCGAACCGAGGTCTCCTGCACTGCAGGCAGATTCTTTCCCAACTGAGCTATGAGGGAAGCACAATAGTAACTTTTCATAAAATTAAATCAAATAACACACACACAAACACTTACTCCTCTGCTGCACATTTTAGGAATACAAATATTTGTAATAAGTTAAATAAAGGAAATAAAGAAAATGTTGGATACAGGATTCAGGTTCAGGGAAGGTAGGTGAATGAAGTAGAGGAGGTTACTCTATGAACGCTATGGTGAGATAAAACTTATTCTTAAGTTTATAGACTCTATGTTGGTCATTGGTTTCAAGAGTGTTTGTTCCAATATTACAAATTAGTAACTCAATAGATAGAAATGCATGGATTAATAATGTGTTCTTATTAATATGTATTATTATTCAGTTCAGTTCAGTCGCTCAGTCGTGTCTGACTCTTTGCGACCCCATGAATTGCAGCACACCAGGCCTCCCTGTCCATCATCAACTCCCGGAGTTCACTCAAACTCATGTCCATCGAGTCAGTGATGCCATCCAATATTCTCATCCTCTATCGTCCTCTTCTCCTCCTGCCCCCAATCCCTCCTAGCATCAGAGTCTTTCCAATGAGTCAACTCTTCGCATCAGGTAGCCGGGGTATTGGAGTTTCAGCTTTAGCATCAGTCCTTCCAATGAACACCCAGCACTGACCTCCTTTAGGATGGACTGATTGGATCTCCTTGCAGTCCAAGGGCACATCATTAATAATTATTAATACCAATCCAAGATTACTGGTATACCAGAAGTCCAAACTAATTAAATACATGCATATATAGAAGGAAAGAGAAATAACTCAGTTAGGACTGAGGTTTGCTAGAATAAGACAGCCCACACTACAGTGCTCACTGCTGGGTTAGAGAATGTGGAAGAGGAGACAGCCAGTGAGGAACGTGCCCCTCCATGGTTTTCCATAGAGAGAAATATTTAGTTTTTCCCACTAGAGGACATGAGAGGTATCTACTGAAAAAATCCTGAAACACAGTTAGTTGAATAAAGAGCAAATTATCTACCATCACAGAGGCTCATTAAAACTGTACAACTTATTATTTGCTCCAGAAATGAGGATCTTAACATCATGATCAATCATTGGAAATCTTTGTTTTCATAGTTCTAAATCTTCCATATTCTTTTTATGAATGTAATTTTATATTCTTAAAATTATTTGTTTTGTATACTATAAATACTTTATGTTTTTAAAGACGTGGGATATAAGTAACAGAATTAAAAAACACATGCCACAAATGGCTAAAACCTTTCGTTTAGAAATAGGGAAATAATTAACTGCAAAGGCTAGCAGAATCCTCTTGATTTGGGTGGAGGGTGTTTCTCTGTTGCAACTATATGTTAACTATTGCACTTCAACAGGAAGGATGTCTACAAAATAATATTTATAACAATTTGACCAAGTAGCATATTCAGTTGAAATAACTAAAAAAGATACTTGACTTTAGCTCTTGGCTATATGTTTCAAAACCATGTGTTTCAGTTTTGAAATCAGCCTGAAGCAGACTCTTAAATTTTCTTTTTCTAGGTACTATTGTAAAAATGTTATGAGTACTTTCGGTTTCAAGGTGGCAGTGAGCAAAAATTTCTATTCCCTTTGCTTTCTAAAATGGCCCCCAAGATAATAGAATTAGCAAAAAAGAAACAAAAAGTACAAAACTGATCCTGAACAAAACTAGGAGATATCAGTATCCCTAAGCACAGGATGTGAAAACCATTGGAGTCATCCAGTGACTCGGCAAGCAAAATCAAGTGCGACTCAGTGTCTGTGGAGGAGGTTACTTGGGAAGACTCAGGAAAACTTGCACTTGGAGTTATCAGATACTTGGGGATCTGATTTTCTTATGTTTCTTTGTGAAAGTCCATATAAATTACCCATCCTTAGTCCCTGCATAAGTCAAGAGGCAGACTGGTAGAAACTGAAACAGAGCCAAGTACAACTATAGGACTTGTGGGGCCCAGTACAAATGAAAAGGTGGGGCCGTTATTCACAAATGAATTTCAAGATGACTACATTCTCATTGTAAAAAATGAAAGTGCAGGGTCTTTCTAAGTGCAAGTATACAAGTGTATCAAGCCACCCATGAAGGTGGCTCTGCAGAGAGCCTCCATGCTCAGAAACACCAGGTAGAGAGGAGGGCAGGAGTGAGGTATGTTACTAAAAATGAAATTACATTAATATCTAATGTAATATCTACTCAATGGTGAAGTATTCCCACCATCATTCACGACAACCTTCCTGTCATTCAGGCTATTCACTCCTTGAGAAGTCTGGAGAAGCCACCTATACAGAAACTGAACATTTAGAACATAGAGGTAGATACTAGCATTCCCAGCAAAAAATATATCAAATGCACGCAGTGACAGAACACCTAGAGATAATCTTCATTCACCTGGAGACAGGTCTCACCCATATACACAGAGCTTATGGAGGCTTTAGTATTTCACTGAGAGAGTTACCAGGGATCTGAGAAAATAAACACAACAACAACACTAAAAGAGCTATAAACAGAGAAAAACAGAAACAATGTAGGGGACAACAGTATTTCAAAAGAAAATGTTAATATTGAAAACAATCATATTCATAATAGTGTCAGATTGCCTTCTGGCCACACTTTTTGCTTTATATTTTCTGCTATCACAGAGGAGCTGGAAACTGAGAAACCTCATTTCTCAAGATCTTTGCCAGCAGTTTCGATGCCAATGAGAAGCCCTTTCATGATTCAGATTCAGAAGGCAGAAGAACAACTAAAGCTGTTATGGCTACTTCAAGATTGGAAAGCAAGAATGTGATTTTAAGAGGCAGCAGGTGTGCAGTTTTGCCAGTGGCTTTCAAGCATTATGTTGTGAAAATTGCTTTGGTGCTGCAGGCATCAATCATGGTTTTCTCAGATTCCTATATCTTCCTAATTTCCTAAAAGCTAGTGGTGGCTTTATCTAATCTATGTATCATAAGCCTTTCCATGATATTAAGAACCCATTACTCTGAATTAAACACGTTGCTATTTAAAACATCTAGTGGAGTTTCTGTTCTCCTGATGGATCTCTGACTGATAAAATAATAGGTAACGTATATTTAGTGTTTGGTATGTAACAAAACTGCTTATTTATTGTATTTTATACTTGAAGTTCATTTTATTTATTTTACCTATATTTTTATATTATTCAAACGACAAACTATTAGAATGATACTGACATGACACGAGCAATGATATGTCTTTTGTCTTACATTCCTTAATCCCTATTCCCATCCCAACAATATGTAACAATTTAAAATATATATTTCTTTACCATTCTAGTTTTTGTAATTGAAAATATCAGTACTTGGAATAAAAACTCAAAGAGATAAAAGAATAGAAGAGAAATAATATGATATTTATGATATATGTTTGGGGGATTGAAAATCCATTTAATAGGAAGTCTACAAAGAGAAAGCTAAGGGGTATTATACAAGCCCTCCCCCTGCAAAGCTTCTTAGAACTGAAAGATATAGTTATACATGCTAGAAATTTCTCTGAGTCCTCAGTACAAAAATCTAACTGAAGGTACTAGAGATAAACGCCAAGGATACAGAGAATATCTAATAAACTTCAGAAAGAAAAAAGTACATCAGTACAAATAACTGGGTATCAAAATGACATCAGACTTCTCAAAAGTAGTATTAGAAACTAGAAAGCAATATAATAATGTCTTAACTATTCTGGATAAAATGGTTTTAACCCAAATTTTTATGATGAGCCTAAGTATCAATCAAATATGAAGGTAATATTGTAACATCTTATTGACATCAAATTCTCAAAAACATTAGGCTCCTCTGAACTCCAAGAAGCTACTGAAGAACATGCTCCATCAAAATAAAGAAGAAAACAAAATGGTAAAATGTAGGATTCAAGAGATAAGAAATTCTGTATGGGAAAGAGAAGTAGGCACACCAAGGACCATAGTTTTATAATAACAGACTAAAGTAGGCAATTAGGCTATATAAGAACATAAAGACAGAAGACAGAAAAATGAAACTGGTAAAGATTGCCTGAAGTTTGATGTCAGGAACTATGCAAGAGATTTGAAGAAGAATAAGCAGATGGAAAACAAAGGGGCAATGATTTCCTCTGAACAATATAAAAATTACACAGAAAAGTAGTATAATCATAGTGTACTAACTTGTACCAACAATGAGCCCTATACACAGGACATATTGATGAAAACATTAAATACAGGTTCAACAACAGCCCAAAGATCATATTAACAAGAACAACAGGAGGAAGGAAAGGAGACAAGTGGGATGTGAAGGACTGTTGGTTTCCATAATCACTATTTTGACAAAGGTTAATAAGAATTGATTGAGGATGAGATCAGGTATAAACACTGTCATAAATTATGCATTTATTTACTACTCTAAATGATTCAGAAGCTTATGAATGTTGACACAGCTGCAGATTCTAGGTTTTTAAGATTCTTTTAGGGAAAATGTATTACGAAAATTACGCCTGAGATAATAATGCTAAGTCACTTCAGTCATGTCCGACTCTGTGCGACCCCATAGACGGCAGCCCACCAGGCTCCCTGGGATTCTCCAGGCAAGAACACTGGAGTGGGTTGCCATTTCCTTCTCCAATGCATGAAAGTGAAAAGTGAAAGTGAAGTCGCTCAGCTGTGTCCAACTCTTAGCGACCCCATGGATTGCAGCCTACCAGGCTCCTCCGTCCATGGGATTTTCCAAGCAAGAGTACCAGAGTGGGGTGCCATAAGGGTCACATCAAACTCTCTGGAAATATGACTCTTACCCTGTAGGACCACCTTTCATGTAGATCCTGCACCTAGGACTCTGTGGTTATGTATTGAAACACATGCTGGGCCTGGCATTTCTCTTCAATATTAGAGTTTCATTAAAAAAATGCAATGCATTTAGACATTAAGTATATTTTCCACTTATTACCTTCAGCTTCTTCAGGTTACTTTTTTTTTTTTCTATTCCAAGCACATTCTTAAATGAAATGCCACTTAGTTAGAATAAGGGTCAAATACCTCAATTCTGTAAGAATCTCCTGGATTGAGACTTTAGACAATAATGATTCTGTGAAGCCTTTTATCATCATTTCCCTTGTCAATCAATAGGCCACAAAGGTATTAATTTGACCATTTAAAAAATATGATAGCAATTCATTTTTATTTTAAAAATTAAAAATTCTGATATTTCAAAATTAAGTATAAGGATAAGGCTCTTAATGCCTTTAATGCTTGAAATACATGGGGACACAGTTTCAGTAGATCAGTGCAATACTACTCTTTTGTCCACATTTTTCACTAATAATTCACATACCTTTCAGCAGTCCTTGACAAGTGATTTGTACATCCTTCTGATAAGTCCTCTTTTTAGTCACAGAATAAAAAAAAAAAAAAAGAAAGAGAAAAAGAAGTTTGAAGGAGACCCTCAAATCTAAATTTAATCATTGAATGAAAAATAAAAATTAGCCCTTTTCCATCTTCCTTCTTGTTAAATTTTTGGTGGGACTTCAACTAACCAAAGAATAGGAGCTGCTAAAAAGACCACTGCATTTAATTCTAGCCTCCTAAATAATACTTCAT
>NW_011495076.1:5453430-5458481 GCF_000754665.1 Bison bison bison | reverse complement strand
TATATATATATATCCTCCAAGAAGAAATTTTCATTTTAATGCTCCTATGGTGTGGGAATAGTAGATTGGAATTGAAATGCTACCTTGCTTCCCCAAGAAACAATTTGACTGGTCAAATTTAACTGGCTCAGTGGGAAATTTTCCATCATTTAGAAAGACCATAAATGAAGCATCTGAGCTGTTTGCTTAGCTCTCTGACCTCTCTCTTAGCTCAGGGATAATGAAGCTTGATAGTAGTAATGTGCTAAAATCATTTACCTCTATGAAGGCTTGAAAATCTTATCCTATAAACTATGATGATCTTTAAAGTTTTTCAGAAGTTTTGCACTAAATCAGCTAGAGCCTTAACTTTTTTCTGGGATTGTTCTCAGACATTTAAAATGTTTTTTTCCTTCCTTGTGGGTTTAAGCAAATATTTCTTAAGAAGCTATTAACAGTTGGCTGCGACTTAAGGATAAAGACTTCAGCTTTCAAGTTGGTTTTAATATTGGTTTTGGCTCATGAATAAATATTAGCTTGTTTGAATTATCTATTTATCACAAGGCAAAACAGAAAATTTTTCATCTTTTCTCCATATTTTTTTTTCATTTTTCTTATGCAATCACAAACTGTTTAAAATCACTTTAGTTTATCCGAGAGTAACATAACTTTATATTCCTCCTAAGTGATTCTTTCCAATAAATACCATTTCCTTCCTTTTTTTTTTTAATGCAAGCATAAAACAGCCTAATATTTGTCAAAGCTCTTATACCAGACAGGGGACCAAAGCAAATCATCTGGTTTATTCTGCAATTTTAAGGCAGGAACATACCGCTGATTATATTATCAAATGCAGCCAGCTGTAGTTTGAGATAGCCTATTAGTGAGAAACGTTGATATAACCAATCAACAAATAAACAGGTAAAAATCTTTTCATTTCATTTGCTGTGATTCTGACAAATGAGAGGAACATGACCCTATTAGTATTAAGAACAATAAGGTAGAAAACCACTCACAGAACAATCAGTGTGGCAAAATTAGATCGTGGTCAAATTGCCTCCCTCCTTTAATAGACTTTTTACTCTGAAGCCACCTGCCCTGGAGTGTCTAAACCCTGCATCAGGCTGATGTCGTTATGGATGCATTATTTTGACTTTCTCAGATAAGTTTGTCTTCAGAGGCCTAATGGTTATCCTTTAGATTACAGGAACCTGGAGCAGTTGTTGTTCAGTCACTCAGTCTTTGCCACCCCAGGGACTGCAGCATGCTTGGCTTACTTGTCCTTCACCATCTCCCAGAGCTTGCTCAAACTCATGTCCTTTGAAGCGGTGATGCCATCCAACCATCCTGTCCTCTGCCATCCGCTTCTCCTCCTGTCTTCAGTCTTTCCCAGCATCAGGGCTTTTCTAATGAGTTGACTCTTTGCATCAGGTGGGCAAAGTATTGGAGCTTCAGTTTCAGCATCAGTCCTTCCAATTCATATTCAGAGTTAATTTCCTTTAGGATTGACTGGTTTGATCTCTTTGCAGTCCAAGAGACTCTCAAGAACAGTGATAAAAGTCAATAGGAGTTTATCAAGCAGTTGCCTTTATTCGCTAGAGCAGTAGCTGGTTTCTCTTGTTGTTTTAGAATCCTTATACAAGCTTGTATACCTAAAGCTGATGGTGAAAGGGTATAGATATGTAAGTCTTCACAGAGTTATTTTATGAAAATCTGGACTGTTTTTTCATTTTCTGGGAAATTGTGTAGGAAGTAAAAGTGTTACAAAGATATCTTGCTTTTAAGTTGCAATTTGGGGAAGCAATACATTTTAAGTGAAATATATATTGAGGAAAAGACAGCAGGTATGGTTCTTTCCAGATAGACATGACCATCATTAGGAATCTGGACAAAACCTTAAAGTCTGGAACAGATTTGAGCATGGTAAGCAGACACAGATAAAGCTTCCAGAATGGAAAGGATAATGATTATTCTTCTAGAGTCATGCTGTGGCTCTGAGATTAAATGTATACAGAGATTTACAGACACTTGAACAGATTCTGATAATTGGTCCAATGGTCAGTTGTTGACCATTTATGAGCACTTAAACTGTTAAAAGCAATATACTAAACACCACAGATGGTATAAGCTTAAGTGGGCAAATTAGGGTAGATGAGAATCAAATCTGTGGGATTAGAAATGCATACACGTTCAACAAAAACAACGTGCACAGGAACAGGCAAGTTGGCCCAGGGCAATGGTGATCTATAATTCATCAGCGCTTCTTGTGGGCCAGTAGTTCTCTTCTCACTATTGATTTCTGTTCTGCTGTCAAGATTCAACCAGACCCATCATGCCTGAGCAGCCCTTTGGCTCAGGCTTTTCCCTTTTCCTTCAGAGCCTCCACTTGACTTGATTACAGTGAGTGAGCTTAATAAAGCAACATTTCCTAAGTTCACTATAACATGAGTCATTGGGACACATGTTCAATGCAGATTCCCAGAGTCAATCCCTATAAACACTGAATTGATAAGACAGAAACTCTGTATTAAGAAAAAGTTAATCTCCCTTAATCAACTCCTATGCACAGGCCAATATAGGAAACAATATAATAAATGTTTCATCCTAGATGAAATATGTTTATTTCAAGGAATGAGTATTTTCTTTTCTTGGCTGTGCCCCATGGCATGTGGGATCTTAGTTTCCCAACCAAGGGTAGAAACCACACCCCTTGCATTGGAAGTCTGGAGTCTTAACCACTGGATTTTAAATAATACTTTATCTTCCCCAAAGGCAGTAGGGACTGGATGGAAGATTCAGTATTCTCTATTCAGTATTCAATAGTCATCCTCTGTTCTAAGATATTTAGTTTTTCGAGATGCATGTGTGAAAAAGTCACAACATAGTCTTTGACCACAAGGAGCTTAACAGACATGTTAATGGTTATATGTGGCTTTATTATTATTTGTAAGCTAAGTAAGAAATCATACATACAAGCTTACCTCATAAGCTTACCACATACATACTCTATGTGATATTTCTATTGGAAACATTATGGTGTCTATTCAATTAGATAATGTTAAACACAGACTGCTCAAGATAAGATAGGAGCAAAATTTGTCTATCCAAGACCAGAGTGCTAGAAGGTGCAGAGTTCCATGGCCATGGTGAGGAAGTTAACACAAGGTGCAGCTGCAGCTATTAGCATTTCAGAATGGGTTGGATATAGTTGTAACATGAGATAGAAATCAAGATTGGTAGGTAATATATTTCATAATTGGTAGATTTTTCTTCCTTCTACATTTCCTATTCAAAGTATTTTTTTTTTTTTTTTTTGATCTCCCATATTCTTTATTAAGAGATTCCCTGGTGGCTCAGATGGCAAAGCGTCTGCCTGCAATATGGGAGACCCAGGTTTGATCCCTGGGTTGGGAAGATCTCCTGGAGAAGGAAATGGCAACCCACTCCACTATTCCTGCCTGGAGAATCCCAGGGACGGAGGAGCCTGGTAGGCTACAGTCCATGGGGTCGCAAAGAGTCAGACAAGACTATGTGACTTCACTTCACTTCACTTCATTCTTTATTAAACCCGTCATACACATAACAACATTCATTAAATAACTCTTCCTCTTCATTGGATGAATTATTTCTGTACCAGTTGCAAATTGTGCACATCTATGGAACCAGATCTTTCTTTACTCTCTACCCCAATGTGGTGAAAATCATACATAGTTGCCAGCTTCTATCTGCTTTTTCTGAGAGCATAGAAAAGAGCCTGAGTCTCTTGAAAGGTCCAAGAGTATCAGGTAGATAATACATAAACTAGAAAAAGATTATGTCTTCCTCTCCTTCCTTTATTTTCCTTTATCAGTTTGGTGACGATTAAAGCTTTCCTTCACCAACACTGAGTCAAAGATGCCAGCAAAAAAAAAAAAAAAAAAAAGCATATGTTGTTAAACAGAAAGAGAGGTAAGATTCATTTAATTAGGGCCAAGGATGAGAAATCATGAGCATATTATAGGCTGAAGTTCTCAGAAGAAGCACTGGTGATGGAATTAGGCTCAGGAAGGAATCTGTAGTGATTTCCTTCTTTCCTTGGAAAGTTGATGGCACAGAGGAAATGGCAGTCTATGGTGCTGGTATTCCACTTAGCTTATTCCCACAAGCACACCTCAGCTTCATGAAGCCACAGTGATAAAGATGCCTATGAATTTCCAGTTTGCCTTTAAGAATGTAGAGTTATTTCATTTTCTGATTTGGTTCTTGCTGTATGCCAAATGTTGAGAAATGTCTGGAGAGTTTGAGATTCTACTGTTAATAGGTTTTTTAATTATTATTATTTTGTTTTAATTCTTTGATGGCCTTAATCTGATCTAGGAGGACCTGCAGAAAAATCCCAGTTCATGTGTGATAGCATGGTATCTGCCCAGGTAGGAGTATTGAAGCTATAGGGAGAAAAATGCTACAAATCAGGAAATTTCTCCCTGGAGAGCTTGTTACCTTTTTACCAACACACCACTGTCAGAGCAGAACTTTCCTCACCTCCTGCACATCACTGGAGGCCATCCCTTCATTCTTGGCATTAGCCAGCGGGAGTTGCAGTGGACAACTCTGAGCATTGCCACTAACATCCAACTCCAGGTGTGGTCTGGCCCTGGCTGCAAATAGGGTGCAACCCACAGTTCTTTCTGACCATAATTTTGGGGCCCCAACTTGATGGTTGTCAAGTCAGGTTCTCAGAATACAAAATGAGGCCAACAAGAAGGCAATAGCTGTCCCAGGGAAAGATAAGCTTGATAATCAATGGGTACCCAAAAGCAGAACAAAAAGAAAAAAAACTAAAGAGCCTCTTGATGAAAGTGAAAGAAGAGAGTGAAAAAATTGGTTTAAAGCTCACCATTCAGAAAACTAAGATCATGGCATCTGGTCCCATCACTTCATGGGAAATAGATGGGGAAACAGTGGAAACAGTGTCAGACTTTATTTTTTTGGGCTCCAAAATCACTGCAGATGGTGACTGCAGCCATGAAATTAAAAGACACTTGCTCCTTGGAAGAAAAGTTATGACCAACCTGGACATCATATTAAAAAGC
>NW_011495076.1:5453008-5453330 GCF_000754665.1 Bison bison bison | reverse complement strand
GATCAAGACTTAGTGTGAAGACAAGGGGGAATAAAATCACTACAGACTAAGGTGTTCTGGGAAATGGATGTAATTCAGATAGTGCTTAAGGGGCGGGGGGTGGAGATTTTGTTACTAAAGACTGAAAGACAAATGCAAAGGAGGAAGTGAGTATAGGATCGGGAATGTTCAGGACACTTGTGAGTAGAGAGAAAGTGTAATTATCCTCTAGAAGATCAACTGGCAGGCTCTTTTGTGCAAACTCTTCAGTATGGTATGGGGAAGGTGAACAAGAGGCAATGCATTGTTTTTGAGTATAGATGCGAGAGTTGGACTGTGAAGA
>NW_011495076.1:5437984-5452908 GCF_000754665.1 Bison bison bison | reverse complement strand
GGCTCAAAAATCACTGCAGATGGTGACTGCAGCCATGAAATTAAAAGACACTTGCTCCTTGGAAGAAAAGTTATGACCAACCTGGACATCATATTAAAAAGCAGAGATGTTACTTTACCAACAAATGTCCATCTAGTCAAAGCTATGGGTTTTCCAGTAGTCATGTGTGGATGCACGAGTTGGACTGTAAAGAAAGATGAGCACCAAAGAATTGATGCTTTTGAACTGTGGTGTTGGAAAAGACTCTTGAGAGTCCCTTGGACTGCAAGGAGATCCAACCAGTCCATCCTAAAGGAAATCAGTCCTGAATATTCATTAGAAGGACTGATGCTGAAGCTGAAACTCCAAATCTTTGACCACCAGATACAAAGAAATGACTCATTAGAAAAGACCCTGATGCTGGGAAAGAGTGAAGGTGGGAGGAGAAGGGGACAACAAAGGATGAGATGGTTGGATGGCATCACTGACTCAATGGACATGAGTTTGAGTAGGCTCTGGGAGTTGGTGATGGACAGGGAGGCCTGGTGTGCTGCAGTCCATGGGGTTGCAAAGAGTCAAACACGACTGAGTGACTGAACTGACTGACTGACTGACTGACCCAAAAGCAAACTCACAAGTCACAGTACAATATCTTACAAGTGTTTTCTGCCCAACTGAATTTGGAAAGCAATGAAAACCATGAAATTTTAGTGTCTTCTCTCAACTGGGCACCACAGAGAGAGGTGTTTGGGAGCTGACTTCATGAGGTTTCTCACCTTTGGCTGACTTTCAGCAGTTTTCCCAGGATGCCACAAGTTCTGGAGCAAGTGCAGGTGCCTGGCAGGACTCATCCTGGACACTAGAAACCACAGAGGAAGAAAAATAATTTCCCCTCTGCCCTTGACAGTGAGTGCCTGGCTGAGACCTCTTTTGCTCTAGGGCATCTCCTAAATGGATAAGTTTATCTAAGACGGTTGGAAGTTCTCCACCATGGCCACTGTAATTCAAGACTATCTTTGGTAAGGCTAACCTATTTTTTCAGCCTTAAAACAAAATTCTATTCACCTGAGGCCTCACACTGGTTCAAGTCTAGTTTAAATAAAATCCAATTTTACCCCAGACCCAGTTCAGTTTCTAAGCTGGACCCAGCCCAGTTTTTTAAGTCCAACCTAATTTGACCCTGCTTGTTTCTGGACCAGTCCAGTGGAAGAAATGCTCGAACAAAGCCTTCAAGCTCATGATGCAAACACTGAGGCTGGGATCTGAGGAGGACTTACCTGTCACATCCAGAGGGAGCTAAAAGGCTGCTGGCTCAAAGTGTTCAACAAGTACCTACTGTATCTTGCTTGCTGCTCTTGAGGGCTTTTGGAGGTCTCCTTCAGTTTATTCTTCTTAAGTCAGAATTGTTATAAGATAAACTGAATAATACTAAAAACTATGAGTTTTTTGATCAAAAAATTGACTCTAATCAAACAGCATCTAATCTAGCAAATACAAAGGAGCTCCAAGGAGCTCTATAAAATGAAAAGACTTTGATAGCCATAAGGGAGTGGGAACAAACAAGATGTATGAGCCAAAGAAGTGGGTTGGTTATTGCAAAACCAACTTTAGGGGATGTCAGGGTCTATCAGGCAGATTATGTAACTAACCAGGTAATTCCCAACTGGCTGGTTTAAGATTTCATTGCTGAGAGAGCTGAAACTGTAATGAAGTCTTTTGTGACATGAGGCTTAGTAAAACTGACTCCATTTGGGGTGTATTCTCTTGTTTTCAACATCTATTAGTAGTTATTTCCATGGCTATAAGAAGCTAAATAGTATTAGTAAATATTTGCTAAGACTAGTGACCAAGTACCCCAAACTTACTAGCTTCCAAACTTTGAGCAATTATAAAATTTTATTTAAAATTAAATTATGTTTTTATTATTCTTTCTGGTTTTTTATTGATAGAATCATTTTGCACAATTATGATAATTTTATAAGTATTACTGTCCATTTATGTAAGATAGATTATTTATTACCCCTTTTTGACTATAAAACTGCAGGCTTCTCTCTTAGTGCACTGCCCAGTTTTGTTTTAATGTATTTTCACAGGTAGCTGGACATTCTTGCCTTTTACATATTGTGAATAATTAAAAGTTCTTTAAGCTCTGTGTAAATCTTCTTAAGTGGACATAAATAATATTTTAGAGACAATGCCACCATAATGGTATCCTGAAGGGTAGGGTGAAATATATAGGAAGGTGTTTCAAAAAGATTCTTAATGCTAGTTACAAGTCTTTCTGTCTTATCAAAAAGTCAAAAGATTGCTGATATTTGTAACTTTGCCAGAAAGCTTATCTCAAATGTTGGCTGATATTGTAGGAAGGCATATAGATAATTTGTTAAAATCAAATTTGCATCTTCAAAAATGTTTTCCTTTTGTCCTGTGCTTTTGAATATGAGTCACTGGTTGTTAAGGGATTTCGGTGTCCTGCTGAACGATCATCTGGCTCCTAGGACACCCCTGAGTTTGTGGAGGACAATGTCTGAAATCTTTTCTGTAAGAACCACTTCCTAGAGTTGTAGCTTTGTAGTTTTAAGGAGAAATTTTAAATTCACATCAACTGGTTTTTCACCTATTGTTTACCCAGGACAATACTAATTTTTCTTTATTGTTATTTTCTAATGTTTCAAATTATTTTACTTGTTAATCACTAACTTCTCATGAAGAAAAAATAATAATAATAAGCACATTGAGTGATTTTAAGTCACTTTCTTTACCATGCCTTTTCTGATCTTCAGCCATACATCCTCAGGATTGTTGGTGACAAATGAAAAAGGTGGAACAAATATTTTATAAAAGTCTTATCCTAATATTGTTTGAAAATGTTAGTGGTCAAAATCTAAAATTATGCAAGACAAGAAAATAGGTGCATGCTACTTCTATATGTGTGGGCATATTGTTCAATACTCTGGTCTTAATTAGTTCTTTTTATATTTTTCATTGGTTTAATATTTTTTCTATTTTCTTTAAAATTATAAAGCCACTAATCAGTTCAGTTCAGTTGCTCAGTCGTGTCTGACCCTTTGCCACCCCCATGGATTGCAGCATGCCAGACTTCCCTGTCCATCACCAGCTCCCAGAGCTTACTCAAACTCATGTCCATCGTGTTGGTGATGCCATCCAGCCATCTCATCCTCTGTTATCCCCTTTTCCCCCCACCTTCAATCTTTCCCAGCATCAGGGTCTTTTCCAATGAGTCAGTTCTTGGCATCAAGTGGCCAAAGTTTTGGAGTTTCAGGTTCAATATCAGTCCTTCCAATGAACACTCAGGACTGATTTCCTTTAGGATGGACTGGTTGGATCTCCTTGCAGTCCAAGGTACTCGCAAGAGTCTTCTCCAACACCACAGTTCAAAGGCATCAGTTCTTTGGTGCTCAGCTTTCTTTATAGTCCAACTCTCACATATACACATGACTACTGGAAAAACCATAGCTTTGACTAGATGAACATTTGTTGGTAAAGTAATGTCTCTGCTTTTTAATATGCTCTGTAGATTGGTCATAGCTTTTCTTCCAAGGAGCAAGCGTCTTTTAATTTCATGGCTGCATTCACCATCTGCAGTGATTTAGGAGCCCAAAAAATAGTCTGCCACTGTTTCCACTGTTTCTCCATCTATTTGCCATGAAGTGATAGGATCAGATGCCATGACTTCATTTTCTGAATGTTGAGCTTTAAGCCAACTTTTTCACTTTCATCAAGAGGCTCTTTAGTTCTTCCTCACTTTCTGCCCTAAGGGTGGTATCATCTGCATATCTGAGGTTATTGATATTTCTCCCAGCAATCTTGATTCTGGCTTGCACTTCATCCAGTCTGGCATTTTGCATCATGTACTCTGCGTAAGTTAAATAAGCAGGGTGACATTATACAGCCTTGACATAATCCTTTCTTGATTTGGAACCAGTTCCCAAGAATAGCAAGGAGAGATAAGAAATCCTTCTTCAGTGATCAGTGCAAAGAAATAGAGGAAAACAATAGAATGGGAAAGACTAGAGATCTCTTCAAGAAAATCAGAGATACCAAGGGAACATTTCATACAAAGATGGGCACAATAAAGGACAGAAATGGTATGGACCTAACAGAAGCATAAGATATTAAGATGTGTCAAGAATACACAGAAGAATTATATAAAGAAGATCTTCATGACGCAGATAACCATGATGGTGTGATCACTCACCTATAGACAGACATCCTGGAATGAGAAGTCAAGTGGGCCTTAGGAAGCATCACTACAAACAAAGCTAGTGGAGCTGATGGAATTCCAGTTGAGCTATTTAAAATCCTAAAAGATGATGCTGTGGAAGTGCTACACTCAGTATGCCAGCAAATCTGGAAAACTCAGCAGTGGCCACAGGACTGGAAAAGGTCAGTTTTGATTCCAATCTCAAAGAAAGGCAATGCCAAAGAATGTTCAAACTACCACACAATTGCACTCATCTCAACACACTAGCAAAGTAATCCTCAAAATTCTCCAAGCCAGGCTTCAACAGGGTGTGAACTGTGAACTTCCAGATGTTCAAGCTAGATTTAGAAAAGGCAGAGGAACTAGAGATCAAATTGCCAACATCTGTTGGATCATCATAAAACAAAAGAGTTCCCAAAAAACATCTACTTCTGCTTTATTGACTACACCAAAGCCTTTGACTGGATCACAACAAACTGGAAAATTCTTAAAGAGATAGAAATACCAGACCACCTGACCTGCCTCCTGAGAAATCCATATGCAGGTCAAGAAGCAGCAGTTAGACCTGGACATGGAACAACAGACTGGTTCCAAATAGGGAAATCCACTAATAGGTCCTAATTATTGAGTCTCATATACATGAGACTATGGAGTCTCTTCAACCTTTTTTTCCCCTTTTTCACTTTGGACATTTCTCCTTTTCCTTCTTTGTTGTTTTATTCTCTTTCCAGCTCCTGAAGGTATGCCTGACCCAGGTTCTATCATTGGTCCTCCTTTATGTATGGTTTGCATTCTCCGTCTAATAGGGATTTTGTCGATTTTTACACTTACTACCTATTACTTCTATGCATATAATTCCCAGAGCTATAAGAGTGGTCCAGACCTTGTTTCTAAATTTCAAACCAGCATGCTTAACCTTTCCAACTGTTTGTTTTGAAAGCTCCTTAATATCAACAAACCAAAAGCTGAATTGTTGCTTTTACTTCACATGTTTCCTCTTCTCTTTGCCACTAGCATTCTTTAAGTAAGCCAGACTCAAAAGCTGGGGATAAGATTTATTTCTGCACTCTGATTTCTGTATTCAAACCAGTTCCAAAAGTCATATATATTTGATCTATGCATCTTTTGTTCTTTTTTCCTAATTATGTCATCATCCTGGTTGATTAGTCTTGTCTCTACTGGATTCTTTGTTTTCTTTCTCTCTGCTCTAAAATCCATGCTATACATTATAATCAGTTCATTCTTTAAGTTTCAATCCTCTGGCTCTGATAAAATGCCTCCAATAATGTCTCAATTTCTACATTATGTATAAATTTCCCCTTTGTCAGTCAGGTCTGGGTTATAATTCCATTTTGACTCATTTTATTTTACTGCACATATTGCTCTGATGGTCTTCCCATCAGACTATTTCCTTGAGACCATTCTGCGTTTTCTCTCATTTCCTTACAATCTCCCCAACATGTCCAAACTTTCAAGTTCACTACATGATAGCTCCTGTTAAAGCCTTTTCCTACATAGCTTCCCTTAAACCTCAGCTCTTCTCAAACCTTTTCTGATGCTCCAATATTGAGCATACCTAAGGTTGTGACATTTTATGTATGTGTATGTATATATGTGTGTGTGTGTATTTAAATATATATTTTGAAACTATATAGGATTATTTAGTATCAAATTTGTTTTATCCACACCTGTTTGAAAACTAAGGGTTTCTTTGTTGTCTTTCAAATACTAAGCACCTTGCATAGACGTAGGACCAGGTATTATTGATTTTTCTAGAACTCCTATGACATAAGTCCTACATGCCTCGCAGCAAGGGAATGGAAGATGAGAATAGACTATAAAGTTGCTGCAGGTCTATTATCATTTTATTCCGCTTTCCTTCTCTTGCTTTCCTCTTAAATTTGTGGTCATCAAGCTTGACTGACCTGATAGATTTTTGAAGGGAAAGACAAAAATATGACATCAAGTATGTATAGAGCATTGATAATTTATAAGCTGCCAAAGATAAACTTTCCCCACAGTTGAAAGGAGTGAGTCTCTCTGAGTTTTCACCTGTCCAGAGAAACAATTGGGAGGTTAACAAACAACAATTCCCTCAGGACAGTAGTTACCTGGCTCTCTAATTTTCTTTCTTTCTCTCTGAAATGAATGTAGGTAATTTTCTTGCCCAGAAAATGTACCTAGTGGGAAGAGTATTCCCTTAAGCATCCTGATAAAGACAAGCAGAAGCCACAGGGCAGTGCTGGTTCTGCCCTCCTTTGTCTAGTTATTGTACAACACAAGAAAAGGCTCCAAGATCTCAGGGTGCAGGGAGTAACATAAAGAGGAAAAGTATCCCAGGCAGGGATAATGTGGGGCTGTGCTCTCCTCTCTGTAATTTCTGTATCTGCTTCGGTCATATTTAAAAACCAGAGACTCAAAACACACAGCAGGGAGACTTGTAGAGGCCCTTTGTTATTTCAACTTGAGTGAAACAGTTCTATGCACACAAATGGTCTTCAGCATCTGGAAAGGTGGTGGTAATTCCCTAGCTTTGCTTACAAAAATTCAGAAATTCTTTAGCTTTGTATTCTAATTATGCAACCCAGAAGTTTCCGTATCTACCAGTAACAGTCCTTACAGCCCAGCCACTAATTAGAAAATTTTTCTTCCTGCTGATGCTAATAGGAAACCAAATATAGCAGTGTTTTAATATCTAGCAATAAATGCTCTTTTCTTATTTAAATCACTGTGCTTGTTATTTTCATATAGCCAAATATTACTTTCTGAGCATTGCTGGTAGCATAAGAGCTCAGGCATGTGAGAGAGTTCCAAATTCTAAGAGGCTCATTTTGTGGCTGTTTTAGATTATGGTGATTTTAAGGATTCTATAAAAAGAACAAGCAGTCCAATCATTGTGGATGCATGGGTTTTATGACTATTCCCATAAGTGCTGATATTCTTCTGCTTACATTCATGAAGTTTCCTAGAGTAGAAGCTTCTCAGTAAAGTTTCCAGCAAAAGTTATTACATGGAAAAACATTGAGTTCTTCTACAAGTTATGACTTATGGTGTCCAATGACTACTTATTAGCAGGCATATTCATCAGCTGGAATAGTTCTTTACCAGTGAGCTTGAGTTTGTCTTAGGCACTTGTTCCCTAAAGCAGACACGAATATATTTCTTCTAAGCAGCTCCTTGGTTTAACCACGTACTAGCAAAAAAAAATAATGTTTATATTAAGGGTTTCATTAGCCCAGATTCAGGTCATGAGTAGCTCCTGTGCCCAGAGCTAATGTGCAGCTCTTGCCTTGACATCATGATTTTTGATTTGGGTTATAGCATTTGGTTGGGGAATAATTTGGTTGAAATGGCAAACTGATCAGTTTAAAATATTTTAAATCCCTGATTTTTCATACATAGTTGAAATAGGTAAGGAGCTAGGTGGTTTGGCAAAACACACCTTTCAAATTTTGTGTTTTTCAGAATTTATAGTACACTTGACCTTTTCTTGTCTAATTCTATCTCATATTCTGCCATCTACCACAATTTTGTCATTTTATGCAGAAAACGATAGGTAACAAATCAAACAGGTTTTAACACATTATCTAATTGCACTGCTGTAATACTGTTTCCTAATTTTTAATTCCAATGAAGTTAGGCTCAGGGGTGTAATATCTAAGGCGTTAGAAAAAAAGGAATTGAAAGAATGTGATCTAGAATATGAAGGCTTTTATTTCACACAGGGACATGTATCTTTTAAGTAAAAGAACCCTTTAAAATTAAAAGAAACCTGAAGTGTTGTATAGCTTTAGAAGATTGTTATTAATATAAAGACATATGGGAAAAGTATTGTCTTTTCTTAAAAATAAGTGGAGTATAGTTTTCACATTTATTATGTCAATGACCTAATAAATTGCTTTGGAAGACTTCTACCACTCTATGTTTAGAGCTAAAACCAGAAACAAAAACACCTTATCAGAAATGGAACTACGTAAAACCTTCAGCATTACTTTATGCAGGGCTGTGACTATTATTCAAGATAAGATGCTAGGTGTATTTTATATTATTATTTTATTTTTCCTTTCAGTACAGTTGACATACCACACTGAATAAGAGTAAAGTGTGCCAGCATAATGATTTGACTTATGTACATCATGCAATGATTACCACAATAAGTTTAGTGACATCCACATTCTCATATCAATTCAGTTCAGTTCAGTCACTCAATCTTGTCTGACTCTTTGTGACCCCATGAATTACAGCACATCAGGCCTCCCTGTCCATCACCAACTCCCAGAGTTTACTGAAACTCATGTCCATCGAGTCAGTGATGCCATCCAGCCATCTCATCCTCTGTCGTCCCCTTCTCCTCCTGCCCCCAATCCCTCCCAGCATCAGGGTCTTTTCCAATGAGTCAACTTTTCGAATGAGGTGGCCAAAATATTGGAGTTTCAGCTTCAGCATCAGTCCCTTCAATGAACACCCAGGACTGATCTCCTTTAAGATGGACTGGTTGGATCTCCTTGCAGTCTAAGGGACTCTTAAGAGTCTTCTCCAACACCACAGTTCAAAAGCATCAATTCTTCGGTGCTCAGCCTTCTTCACAGTCCAACTCTCACATCCATACATGACTACTGGAAAAACCATAGCCTTGACTACATGGACCTTTGTTGGCAAAGTACTATCTCTGCTTTTCAATATGCTGTCTAGGTTGGTCATAACTTTTCTTCCAAGGAGTAAGTGTATTTTAATTTCATGGCTGCAATCTACAGTGATTTTAGAGCCCCCCAAAATAAAGTCTGACACTGTTTCCACTGTTTCCCCTTCTATCTGCCATGAAGTAATGGGACCGGATGCCATGATCTTTGTTTTCTGAATGTTGAGCTTTAAGCCCACTTTTTCACTCTCCACTTTCACTTTCATCAAGAGGCTTTTTAGTTCCTCTTCACTTTCTGCCATAAGGGTGGTGTCATCTGCATATCCGAGGTTATTGATATTTCTCCTGGCAATCGTGATTCCAGCTTGCGCTTCATCCAGCCCAGCATTTCTCATGATGTACTCAGCATATAAGTTAAATAAGCAGGGTGACAATATACAGCCTTGATGTACTCCTTTTCCTATTTGGAACCAGTCTGTTGTTCCATATCCAGTTCTAACTGTTGCTTCCTGACCTGCATAGAGGTTTCTCAAGAGGCAGGTCAGGTGGTCTGGTATTCCTGTCTCTTTACGAATTTTCCACAGTTTATTCTGGTCTACACAGTCAAAGGCTTTGGCATAGTCAATAAAGCAGAAATAGACGTTTTTCTGGAACTCTCTTACTTTTTAAATGATCCAGCGGATGTTGGCAATTTGATCTCTGGTTCCTCTGCCTTTTCTAAAACCAGCTTGAACATCTGGAAGTTCACGGTTCACATACTGCTGAAGCCTGGCTTGCAGAATTTTGAGCTATCTCATATATATACAATATAAAAGGGAAAAGGAAGACATATTCTTTCTTTGTGATGAGAAGTCTTTGGATTTACTCTCGTAGCAGCTTTCATATAAGATATGTTTATCATGTTGTATGTTACATCCCTGGTACATTTTTATAACTGGAAATTTGTACCTTTTATGCTAGATGTATTTTAATTTATTGTGTCTTGAAAGTAAACTTTATAGGAAAAGGATACTCTTAGTTTGTCCTACTAGTAATATACTTGTATCAGCAGAATAGCAAATGCTCTAGATAAACATATGGACAGAAAGCAAAAGTTTAAATCCCATTAACCAATGTTCTGTTATTTGTACTTAATGTCATACAACTAATAGGTCAATCAACAGTTATAGACCTTTGAGATGGAATTTGTTCACTCAGAATGTTTTGCATTTCTCTGTATTCCAGAATAGCACAAATCTTATTTCCTTACTTTTATTTCTTTGTATTAGACCTTTTCAATTTTTAAATGGAATGTACCTGAATTAATTAGCACTTCATAAAAAAAAAGAGTAGAAAGTTAACATTTTTAGATCTATTATTTTTAAAAAGATGATACACATAGCTATTTAATAAACTTTCCTTTACATGAAAGTCAAGGAATTTATTTAATCAGGACTGGACATAGGTTTTCTTACTCCCACAGATGAAATAATTTTTCATTAAGAAATAGGAGGTTTTAGAGTTTGGATCTGCTTCTTCCTAGCCAGATAGCACTAAGCTATATATATATTTAAAAAAAAAAAAAAAAGCTGTGGTTTTGAGGTTTATTTCTTGCATTCATTCTGATTCCCACTTTCCTCATCCACAATGTGCAGATTCTTGTCTTAGGTTATGTTAGAGAAGAAACAGACACTGAACCGGAGGAGGTATATTGAATGGGGAGAAGTGCTTTCAAGAATGGCATCTGTGAAGAAGTGAGGGAAGAGGGAAAGCTGAACTTCTATTCATCTGAAATAAAGGCCTCAATCAATCCTGTGGGGGGCTCTGAACCAGAGTATCCTTGGAATTAAGATGTCTTGAATTGAGGTAAGTGATTCAAGCCTCTGTTAACATTTTATCAACAAGTTGTTGGGTGCAGGCTGCCCTGAGTAAAGGGTACATAATGTTGAGGGAGACAGCTCTCTTTGGCTAAAGGAAATTCCTAGGAAGTTAGCTTAAAAATCAACCCTTCTTTCAGCTGGCAAATGAATGCCTTGTTCATTCACTTGGCATGCTAAAGTGTGCACTATGAATTTGGGTAAACTCCGGGAGTTGGTGATGGACAGGGAGGCCTGGTGTGCTGCAGTCCACAGGGTTGCAAAGAGTCGGACACGACTGAGGGACTGAACTGAACTGAACAGTTGTCTTAAAAATATAGACCTATGTCTATGCCTAGCATATACTTTCCATATCACAGTTAGTAGGAATTATTATTACTATATTTTTTATGAGGATTCATATAATTTTTCTGAGGTACCTATGGGGTTACATACAAATTGTTTAACAATTATTAAATGCTATAAAATATAAAGTGAGTGTTTCCTTTTGAGGCCCATCTCCAGCCAGTTGTTTCCCTGCATACATGAGAAAGAGCTGATTGGTCATTTCAATCATTATTACTATCCCTTGCATCAGATAGATGCATTTCTATCCATTTCTGCTGATGTTCCTTAACATGGAGTATACTACGTGGAGATTTAATTCAAAAGCTAAATACAGACATGCATGGTGGCTCATAGTAAGTGTTTAGAAGAGACTTCTTAAGCATTAAATTTTTTCATTGGCCAGTTAACTGGCTTTGAATTATTTTTAATGGATAAAACATTTTAACAGTGTTCTCCAGAGACTGTTCTGATTTCAAATGGAGCATTTCCAATTAATCTAAGAAAGACATTATATAAACACAAGTTAACAATCTCATGGCAATAGATAACACAATATTGTTGCAAATTATTATAGCTTTATTCAGTAGGCAATTCAAAGAGTTATTCTAGACATAATCAAACCCATCCTTGCATCTCCACAGACTCTTTGGATGCAGGTATTATTGCCCATAATTAAACCCTAGGGTAGATATTTAAGATGAATTGCCATTTAGCCTTTTCTAAATCTTGAATTACTAAAATCCATTGACTACTTGTTGGAATTACTTGTCAGTTCTATGGGGGTGTGTGTGTGTGTGAAGAGCAACAGTGTGGTAAAAATGACTTTTGGAGAAATACATTACAGCACCCAAAGAAGAATACGTATTTTTCAAGCACCATTTGACATTGGGTATTTCCTACCCTTATGTGAGTGTGCATGTTAAGTCACTTCAATCGTATCCAACTCTTTGCGACCCTATGGACTGTAGCCCTCCAGGCTCCTCTGTCCATGGGACTTTCTAGGCAAGAATACTGGAGTGGGTTGCTATACCCTCCTCCAGGGGATCTCCCCAACCCAGGAATCGAACCTACATCCCTTATGTCTCTTGCATTGGCAAGGGGCTATTTACCACTAGTGCCACCTGGGAAGCCCCCTACCCTTATAACTCCTTCTATATTTTCCAGATTCATGAGTGTAAACGTTTGATACTCATGGTTCAGTAAATTCTCCTTAATAACATTTGAATGGATTTTTATCAAAAGAAATTGATCTTAAAGAAGGATTTTGTTTTACTAAGTAATCTAAATATATAGTGTCAAGGTACTTTTAAATGTTTAAATGTTTTAAATGTTTGAATATAGGGTGCAACGGCTTGCACTTTGTATGTATATCACTGAATATTTTTGAAATTTATATCTACATGTGTAAAGTTAGACTAGAATGGAAATGGCTAGACATAGAATGGCAGCCTGTGCACTCTGAGTTTCTTTAGCTCTTTCATGAAATATCATCTGAAAACATGGTTGCTAGTATGAGTATAACTGGTATTATAGGTATCTAACTGTGTGTCATTAATGAGAGCTTATGAGGCTTCTCTACTCCAAATAACACTCACTTAATTTTACTTTGCACAAGTAAGATAATTGTATAACAAGTACAGAGTCAACCACAAAAACAATTGTAGTTATAGGTGGACCAACAGGTAGCCCTGAGAGCATGATCAGATAGCAATAAGATGCTGAAATACATTTGTCTATGCTAATAAGCATCACAAAGTAGTAGGTCATCAAAGACCAGTTTGAACTTTTTTGTATTTTCTTATTAGTTGAGATTTGTGAGCTGTTGACTACACAGTGCCTCTTAGGTTACTTTTTCCCAGAAAATCTGATTCTGAGTGTAAGTAGTGCTTCAGCTTAAGAGGATTACAGAACATTTTCTTTCTTGCAAGTGTTATCCACACTTAATTGAGATGATGGGGCTCTGGCTTATATGAGTGAGGAGGCAGTATCTTATATCCTGAGGTAGCTTCTATGCTTACTTAGTGTTAAGCATAACGGGAAACCCAACTGTTAAGAAGTTTGTCCAGTAATGTTAAGAGAGAATTTCAGATGTAGGATGTTCTAAAAACAAAGCTTTTGTGCTTGAGGAAGATTATTTACATTACTTTCACCTGCTGCAAATGAACAGACTGTGTTTCTAATTTCTCCTTCTCATATAGGAAATAAATGCTGAAGATGATACCAAAAGAATAAGTTCAGGGATATGCTAGTGTAAACTAGTCAATAATTCATTCACGTAGCTTTCATTGAGAATCAATTCTATACTAAACTCTGCTATTCACACCCCCAAATTGTGGTCACTTTTACTGTATCTTACATGACCTCATAATGTTAAAACAACACCATGAAAATCACAAAATTTGGGACATTTAAATTTTTTCTGCCAGTTAAGACAAGTACAAAGTAGAAATTTCATATCATAATTCAGAATTCTAAATACAAAATGGTAATTCTGATACTTTTGAGCTCAAATATTTGCCAGTTACTTCCTGTTTCAGCCTTGGCTCTAGTATTAATATAAACATCTACACAGAACCTTTCTGAATGTGGCTTTGTTAGAGAAGGTATGAAGTAAGAAAAATAAGAGTTATTTTATTTATGGGAGCATTTGATCTACAATTTGATTGAATTGAATGTGACTGAAGAAGTTCAATTTTTATTTGCTATAGTTTATTATTGTGGTCTGGCAAATAACGTAAAAAAGAAAGAAATACTGAACTCAAAAAAAAATTTAAACCATGGCAAATCAGATAGATTAAATGTTGAGTGATAACCAATTTGCCTCTCATCCAGCTATATTCTATGACAGGTCACATCATATTCAGGTGAACACTGATTTATTAAGAACCACAGGGCTACAAGGATATGTATGACATGGTGAGTTCTCTGATAAGTAACTTGCTTTCTCATAGCAATATACAGCAAGAATATAAATAACTGTTATGTTTGGTAGATTATGATAAATTCAACAGGAGAAATATAGATGAAGGACTATTGGTATTTAAAGGAAATAAATACCACCAAGAACTAAGTGACTCCAAATTTGGAAAAGTTAATAGAGGACATGAATAGAAGGAAAAACACACAGAAGTGAGGAGCTGGAGGACGGTGAAATAATGGGGTGGGGGGAAGGGTCGAAAAACAGAGTGCAATTGGTGTTCACAAGATAGGAACCACAGGAATCTATTTTGATCTGCATCTCTGTGAGAAGGGAGGCTGAAATCAGAGTTAGCAAGCTACGGTTTTGGAACCAGCTCAGTTGCTACCTGTATGACCTTGGGCAAGTTACTTGAAAACACTGGTTACTGCCCAGTAATCTCTAAGCTCCTTTTTTAGCTTGGAAATGCTTTGCTTCTTTGGGTATTGGTACACAAAATTGTAAGGAATGTCATATGTATGCTTACATAATTAGGAACATGGGCTTATCAAAGCAGGCAAAGTATGAAGGATGTGTGACTGTTAGTGTGTGCTAAGTCGCTCAGTCATGTCCAACTCTTTGCAAACCCATGGATGGTAGCCCACCAAGCTCTTCTGTCCATGGGATTCTCCAGGCAAGGATACTGGAGTGGGTTTCTATGGTTGCTATCTCCAGGGGATCTCCCCAACCCAGGGATCAGACCCGAGTCTCTCATCTTTCATGCAGTGGCAGACATGTTCTTTACCACTAGTGCCACCTGGGACAGTACTTCATAATGTTAAATGGAGATATCCTCATGGCTGGTTAGAATCGTGAACGTTGGTACAGACATGAGGTAGAAGATTAATAAGGTAGAAATTTGAAAGTCTTTTTCTGCTGAAAAAATAAAATCATTACATGATGGAATGGGATTGTAGAACATGTGATCAAGACTTAGTGTGA
>NW_011495076.1:5436633-5437804 GCF_000754665.1 Bison bison bison | reverse complement strand
GCAGGAGACCATCAAACACTCAAAGGCAGACCTGGCTCAGTCTTTGTGGGAACTCCTGGTGCACACATTTTGTTTGAGCTCTCTGAATGTCTCTGGTGGGTATGGGTTTTGATTTGAAACGTGATTTTGCCCCTCCTACCGTCTTGCTGGGGCTGCCTCTTTGCCCTTGGACATGGGATTTCTTTTTTTGGTAGGATCCAACATTCTCCTGCCAACGGTTGTTCAGCAGTGAATTGCAATTTTGGAGTTCTCGCAGGAGAAGATGAGCACACTCCTGACACAGACTTGTCCATGAATGTCCAGGAGTCTCTGGCGGAGGCTTGGGTCCAGGGTGGCCTGCTGCAGGGTCCAGGCACATAGTTTGGCCTCAGGTCAAAAAACAGAGAGGGGACATCTCTGCCCATCAACAGAAAATTGGATTAAAGATTTACCGAGAATGGCTCCATACACGAGAACAAGACACAGTTTCCCCCTTAGTCAGTCTTTCCCATCAGGAAGCTTCCATAAGCCTCTTATCCTTATCCATCAGACGGCAGAAGAAATGAAAACTGCAATGACAGAAAACTAATCAAACTGATCACATGGACCACAACCTTGTCTAACTCAATGAAACTATAAGCCATGCCATGTAGGGCCACCCAAGATGGATGTGTCATGGTGGAGAGTTCTGACAAAACATGGTCCTCTGGACAAGGGAATGGCAAACCACTTCAGTATTTTTGCCTTGAGAACCCCATGAACAGTATGAAAAGACAAAAAAATAGGACACTGGAAGATGAACTGCCCAGGTTGATAGGTGCCCAATGTGCTACTGGGGAACAGTGGAGAAATAACTCCGAAAAGAATGAAGAGACAGAGCCAAAGCAAAAACAACACCCAGTTGTGGATGTGACTGATGATGGAAGTAAAGTCTGATGCTGTAAATAACAATATTGCATAAGATCCTGGAACGTTAGGACCATGAATCAAGGTAAATCAGAAGTATCAAACAGGAGATGGCAAGAGTGAACATCGACATTTTAGGAATCAGTGAACTAAAATGGACTGAAATGGGTGAATCCAACTCAGATGACCATTATATTTACTGCTGTGGGCAAGAATCCCTTAGAAGAAATGCAGTAGCCATCATAGTCAACAGAAGAGTCTGAAATGCAGTACTTGGATTCAGTCT
>NW_011495076.1:5435748-5436533 GCF_000754665.1 Bison bison bison | reverse complement strand
GAGTATAGATGCGAGAGTTGGACTGTGAAGAAAGCTGAGCACCAAAGAATTGATGCTTTTAAACTGTGGTGTTGGAGAAGACTCTTGAGAGTCCCTTAGACTGCAAGGAGATCCAACCAGTCCATTCTAAAGGAGATCAGCCCTGGGATTTCTTTGGAAGGACTGATGCTAAAGCTGAAACTCCAATACTTTGGCCACCTCATGTGAAGAGTTGACTCATTGGAAAAGACCCTGATGCTGGGAGGGACCGGGGGAAGGAGGAAAGGGGGATGACAGAGGATGAGATAGCTGGATGGCATCACGGACTCGATGGACATGAGTTTGAGTGAACTCCAGGAGACGGTGATGGACAGGGAGGCCTGGTGTGCTGTGATTCATGGGGTTGCAAAGAGTCGGACACGACTGAGCAACTGAACTGAACTGAACTGAAGCCAAGATAAGTCTGGGTCAGTCTCTTGTGGGGTCACTGATCCTTTCTCCTGGGTCCTGGTGCACACAGGGTTCTGTTTGTGCCCTCCAAGAGTCTGCTTTCCCAGTCCTGTGTAAGTTCTGGCAGCTCTGTGATGGTGTTAATGGTAACCTCCTCCAAGACGGCTTATGGCCATACCCAAGGCTGCTGCACCCAGAGCCCCTGCCCCTGCAGCAGGCCACTGCTGACCCATACCTCTGCAGGAGGCCATCAAACACGCAAAGGCAGACCTGGCTCAGTCTTTGTGGGATCTCCTAGTGCACACATTTTGTTTGAGCTCTCTGAATGTCTCTGGTGGGTATGGGTTTTGATTCTA
>NW_011495076.1:5425829-5435648 GCF_000754665.1 Bison bison bison | reverse complement strand
ATTATATTTACTGCTGTGGGCAAGAATCCCTTAGAAGAAATGGAGTAGCCATCATAGTCAACAGAAGAGTCTGAAATGCAGTACTTGGATTCAGTCTCCAAAATGACAGAATGATTGGTTTGTTTCTAAGGCAAACCATTTAATATCACAATAATCCAAGTCTATGCCACAACAAGTAATGCTGAAGAAGCTGAATTTGAATACTTCTATGAAGACTACAAGACCCTCTAGAACTAACACCCAAAAAAGATGTCCTTTTCATTATAGGGGACTGGAATGCAAAAGTAGGAAGTCAAGAAACACCTGGAGTAACAGGCAAATTTGGCCTTGGAGTACACAATGAAGCAGAGCAAAGGTTAATAAAGTTTTTCCAAGAGAACACGCTGGTCATAGCAAACATCCTCTTCCAACAACACAAGAGAAGACTCTACACATGGACATCACCAAATAGTCAATACTAAAATCAGATTGATTATATTCTTTGCAGTCAAAGTTGAAGAAGCCCTATACAGTCAGCAAAAACAAGACCAGGAGCAGACTGTGGCTCAGATCATGAACTCCTTATTGCCAAATTCAGACTTAAATTGAAGAAAGCAAGAAAAACCATTAAACCATTCAGATATGACCTAAATCAAATCCCTTATGATTATACAGTAGAAGTGACAAATAAATTCAAGGGATTAGATCTTATAGACGGACTGCCTGATCAAGACCATCCCCAAGAAAAAAGAAATGCAAAAAGGCAAAACAGTTGTCTGAGGAGGCCTTACAAATAGCTGAGAAAAGAGAAGTGAAAGGCAAAGGAGAAAAGGAAAGATATACCCGTTTGAATGGAGAGTTTCAAAGAATAGCAAGGAGAGATAAGAAAGCCTTCATCAGTGATCAATGCAAAGAAATAGAGGAAAACAATAGAGTGGGAATGACTAGAGATCTCTTCAAGAAAATTAGCGATACCAAGGAAATATTTCATGCTAAGATGGGTACAATAAAGAACAGAAATGGTATGGTCCTAACAGAAGCAGAAGATATTAAGAAAAAGCAGCAAGAATATGCAGCTATGCTATGCTATGCTATGCTAAGTCACTTCAGCCATGTCCAACTCTGTGCGACCCCATAGATGGCAGCCCACCAGGCTCCCCCGTCCCTGGGATTCTCCAGGCAAGAACACTGCAGAACTATACAAAAAAGATCTTAATGACCTAGATAATCACGATGATGTGATCACTCACCTACGGACAGACATTCTGGAATGCAAAGTCAAGTGGGCCTTAGGAAGCACCACTACGAACAAAGCTAGCAGAGGTGATGGAATTCCAGTTGAGCTATTTCAAATCCTAAAAGATAATGCTGTGAAAGTGCTGCTCTCAATATGCCAGCAAATTTGGAAAACTCAGCAGTAGCCACAGGACTGGAAAAGGTCAGTTTTCATTCTGATCCCAAAGACAGACAATGACAAAGAATGTTCAAACTACTGAAAACTGCATTCATTTTACACACTAGCAAAGTAATGCTTAAAAGTCTCTAAGCCAGGCTTCAGCAGTACGTGAACCAAGAACTTCCATATGTTCGTGCTGGATTTAGAAAAGCTGAGGAACCAGAGATCAAATTGCCAACATCCTTTGGATCATTGAAAAAGGAAGAGATTTCCAGAAAAATATCTACTTCTGCTTTGTTGACTACACCAAAGCCTTTGTGAAAGTGCTGCACTCAATATGCCAGCAAATTTGGAAAACTCATCAGTGGCCACAGGACTGGAAAATGTCAGTTTTCATTCTTATCCCAAAGAAAGGCAAAGCCAAAAAAATGTTCAACTACCACAAATTACACTCATTTCACATGCTAGCAAAGAAATACTTAAAATTACTTATGCTTAAAAAAATCTGCTGTGTCTGACTCTCTGTGGACCCACCAGGTTTGGACTTCAGCCCACCAGGCTCCCCTGTTCAAGGGATTCTCCAGGCAAGAATACTGATATGGGTTGCCAATTCCTTCTCCATTTGACTGTAGAAAATTCTTAAAGAGATGGGACTACCAGACCACCTGACCTGCCTCTTGAGAAATCTTCTGCAGGTCAAGAAGCAACAGTTATAACTGGACATGGAACAACAGACTAGTTCCAAATCGGGAAAGGAGTATGTCAAGGCTGTATACTGTCACCCTGCTTATTTAACTTATATGCAGAGTACATCATGAGAAATGCCAGACTGGATGAAGCACAGGCTGGAATCAAGATTGCTGGGAAAAATACCAACAACCTCAGATACGCAGATGACACCACTCTTATAGCAGAAAGTGAGGAAGAACTAAAGAGCCTCTTGATGAAAGTAAAAGAGGAGAGTGAAAAAGTTGGCTTAAAACTCAACATTCAGAAAACTAAGATTTGGCATTTGGTCCCATCACTTTATGGCAAATAGATGGGGAAACAATGGAAACAGTTAGAGACTTCATTTTCTTGGGCTCCAAAATCACTGCAGATGGTGACTACAGCCATGAAATTAAAAGACACTTGCTCCTTGGAAGAAAAGCTATGACTAACTTAGCATATTTAAAAGCAGAAACATTATTTTGCCAACAAAGGTCCATCTAGTCAAAGCTATGGTTTTTCCAGTAGTTATGTGTGAATGTGAGAGTTGGACTATAAAGAAAGTTGAGCACCAAAGAATCGATACTTTTGAAGTGTGGTGTTGGAGAAGACTCCTGAGAGTCCCTTGGATTGCAAGGAGATCCAACCAGTCCATCCTGAAGGAAATCAGTCCTGAATATTCATTAGAAGGACTGATGCTGAAGCTGAAACTCCAATACTTTGGCCACCTGATATGAAGAACTGACTTATTGGAAAAGACCCTGATTCTGGGAAAGATTGAAGGTGGGAGCAGAAGGGGATGACAGAGGATGAAATGGTTGGATGGCATCACCGACTCGATGGACATGAGTATGAATAAATTTTGGGAGTTGGTAATGGACAGGGAAGCTTGCATGCTGCAGTCCATGGAGTCACAAAGAGTCAGTCACAACTGAGTGACTGAACTGACTGATATATGTGTTTGTGCCATATGTATCTCCACATACCTTTTTTCCATATTAGTGTGAAAAAAATATATTTTGTCCTTTATGTGAAATCTATTTTAATTCACAGCAAATTATAAATAATCCCAGACAAATGTTTCTAGAACTCCTCAAATTTAAGTTCTGTTGGACAGAGCTGCAGGAAATGCACGAGGTACCAGCTCAGGTGTCTAGATAGAACTAGTGAAAAGGCCTGATAACCCTGCTGGAAACCACTATTATGCAGGTTGGCCTGGGATGAGTGTCTTGGATGGCAGCAGGTTCTGGATACAAAATATGAGTGCTTGAGGTGCAGAAACACCAGTCAACCTTGAATGGATGAACATGAGCTGGTACACTATTTGGAAAAGCTGGCAGAGGACTTGGTTTGAGATAGCTGAGAAAAACACTATTCTGATTACAGTGTTAGACAAAAAGAATATCAATCTTTGCTTTTACTTTTAAGGGATTCCTTTCTGTAAAGGTTTAATCCCGACTGAAAGATGATCTGACCTGGGTTCTATTCCTCACATCACATAAGAGGTGTTCACTTTTGAGTCATGTGATATTTTCTCTTTCCTTTTCTATAGTAATAAAAAATTGTTCAGTGGTAATATTTAGTTTACTTTGTAGAATTATTAAGTAAGAAAAGCTATGATTTGCCAGGAGAATATGTAGTTCTAACATATTTAAATACCAATTCTAGGTTTTTAAGACTGCCTGGTTACTCAGTGGTAAAGCATTGCCTACCACTATCAGAGAAGCCGGTTCAGTCCCTGGGTTGGGAAGATCCCCTGGAGAAGGAAATGGCAACCTGCTCCAGTATTTCTGCCTGGGAAATCCCATGGACAGAGGAGTCTGGCAGGCTACAGTCCATAGTAGGACATGACTGAGCACATGCATGATGTATGAGATATAATACATATATAATATATATACTATATATTTTTCAGGTCCTCTAATATATATGATATATAATTCTATGTAGTTATATGGTAGATTTAAGTGACTTTTAAGACTTCCTTTTTTCTCATCATAAGGAGAAAACATTTATTCTTTTTTCTCTTTGTTTTGTATCTATATAGATGATTTATGTCAACTTATTGTGGTAGTCACTTCCCAATACATGTAAGTTAAATCATTATGCTGTACACCTTAAACATCTACAGTGCTGATGTCAATAAAACTGAACAAAAGGGGAGTTATATGAAAATTTTAAATATATTCAGAATTGACAGCATCTAATATTTTAGTTTTTGCCACTACAGAAGATGAAAACCACCTGAGTAAAATAAAGTAATTGATATTATAGTTAAAGCATTGAAAGCATACTAATGGAATTTCCCATATTCCAGGATGAGAAGCAGGCCCAGAAGATAGCAGGAAAGAGCTGAAAAATTGCCCAAGTTGGCTGCACTCTGTTTTCTCAGTCTGATGTTCCAGTCTCTCTCCGCTAGAGTTTCCTGTTTCTTCTCTCCTTTCAGTTTCTTCACCTCTGTGAACTTCTAAGAATAAAATATTTTACATGGGTTGACTTCCAAGTCAGCTTTTGGTTGAGGTTTGTTTTACTAGGTAAATTTCCAAGCTGGATTCTTTTTCTCTCTTCTTCTTCTTCTTCTTTAGATTAGGAATCTTCCTTGCATGCTGGTTGGTTATTTGAGACACAGGCACGTGGCCAAGGAGAACCATGTGAACCAGCCACTTCTTCCCTCACTTCATCTGGGAACTCAACTCAAAATCAGTTGGATTCATTAATCCTCCAAATAAAGCTTCAGTCTCCAGGTCAAATTCTTGGTCCAGTTCTTCTTCATTCTTTGGAGTTTTGTAAACATCTTAAAGTAGAAACCTAGGAGGTAAAGAGATGGTTCTCATGGGGCTAGCATTGCTCCTTGTGACAAAAGATCCCAGTGCCGACACTGAGAGTTTCTCTGGGGTCTGGGTTCCTGAAATGAGCCGAATGCAGATCTCTCTCACGTTTGTTAATTTCAGGTCTGGGGTTGCCACAGGTTTGGGAGAAGAAGAGACTTTCAGCACTTTTGAAAAATTCTAACAAAACAAGCCACAGAAGATTTCACCTAGGAGAACTAGGTAATACATAATCTCCATATTGCATCCCTAACCTGTCTTATTTTTGTTGCAAAAATAAAAATTAGAACTCTCCTGATAGCAGCAATCTAAACCCAAGCAATTCTGCAGCTGATGGGAGTTAGGCAATGTTTAAGCTTTCCAGTTTATTGATAAACAAAATGTTGCAGTTTATTGATAAATAGTGGCTAATTTATATAGATTTTTGAATGTCTGCCTCATAATTTCATTTCAGGGATTTAAATGCTAATTTCTTTAAAAATATAATTTCTACAATTTGAATGGAAGTGTGGTGAATTAGATATCATTTGACACCATCTTGGGGCTTCCCCTGTGGCTCAGATGGTAAAGAATCTGCCTGCGATATGGGAGACCCAGACTTGATCCCTGGATTGGGAAGATCCCCTGGAAAAGAGCATGGTGACCCACTTTAGTATTCTTGCCTGGAGAACTCTATGGATAGAGGAGCCTGGCAGGCTACAGTCCATGGGGTCACAAAGAGTCGGACTCGACTGAGCAACTTCACTTTCACTTTGACACCATCTTGTAAGTTAACTCTGAAAAGGGCTGATTTTTCCAAAGTATGCATTAGTTTTGTTTTCATCCTTAAGTTTCATTACTTTGGCTAAAGAAGCAACATCACATTCAGCACAACAGGCAAGGTTTAGACAAGATCCAAGTGCTGAAATGCCTGAGTAGCTTGTTTTGAAGCCTTCTTTGACTTGTCAGCTTAGGAATCTGGCATTTTGGCAATCTGGCAGCTAGAGAGCAAGAAGACTGTGGTGCTCCACTCTGACTGGACTCTCTGGGCATCCTCAAATACACCGTGAGCCTAACACACTCACCCTGGAAGGGTGAAGTCACTGGCACTCCATTGCGCCGATAGGTACATATCTGCATTGGGCAGAGGGCTGTTCACCCCCCAGCAGACTGCCTTTCTGCTCAAGCGACTAGGGAGACAGATTCCTCTGTCTTCCCTCTGAATCTTCCTCATGTATTCATGGTCAGCATAATTTCATGCCTTTGAGTGTTAATTTTTCCAGTAAACAATAATAATTATCATGATGGTGAGGGTCAATAGCATGTGGCATCAATTATTTTTTTGTTAACTGTAAATACTCTAGTAAGCATTTGACAAATTCAGAGTTTATAGTCTAAATTATGGATTTTCTAGTCAGGATCAAGTAGAGAGCATTAAAAATAGGCAACAAAATTTGAAGGGAGATTTAGTCTACCTCTCTGCCAGTTTCTTCTTTTTCACTCCTCAGTAATTACCAAATTTAGTTCTTTTTTTTCTTTCAATTTTCACAAGTGGTGTCTGAGTGCATTCTTGTTGTAAAAGAAAAAAAAACAAACAAACACAGAGACATACTGAATAAATTCTGAAATTTTCTCCGTTTAAAATGTTATTCTTTCTCCCTCAGTGTAACCTCACTTTCTTCCTTGGAAGAGGTGATTATTTTCCACAGTTAGGTAACCAGTGGTGCCACTGAGCATTTTTGAAAGATGACTTTTCTACATCTGTGCTATATAATGTATGAAGCATGGCTAGTGTGATTAAGGAACTGAATTCTTAATTCTATTTTATTTTAATTAATTTAAATTTACATTTTTATAGTACATGTGACTAGGAGCTCCCATATTAGATAGCATAGCTTTTTCATCTGTCCCCAGGGCTGTTGCAATAGACTTTATCAGGGTCTCTGTACTTAGGCTCATATTTCTCTTTACGAGCATGAGCCTTATACAAATTATATCATATTTCCCTACTACTACAAATCCTTCAATGAGTCCCATTTCACCATGATGTCATTCTAAAGCTGTTTGAAAGATACATAAGGCTCATTATGAACTGGCGTTTTCATACCTTCATCTCCTACCATTCCTTAAGTTCATCGGAAATGGCATGATTTCTCTTGCTCAATACCTTTTCACATGCTCTTCCCTCATCTGTCTAACAAATTTCATCAAGTCTCAGATAGCTTCCATCCCCTCAACATTTTTTGCCCCATAAACTTCCCCAGCAGCTGTAGATACTTTCTATCTCTGTATCTTTCAAGCCACAACACAGAAAACCAGTAGGTGCTGAATAAAATACCAGTTCCCTTCTCCTGTTCTCTCTGCTAGTACCAAGGATGACTATTATGCTCTCATGTAAAACTTTGTACTGCATAACTGAAGGAGGAAAAAAAAGTCCAGGAGAAAGTAATTTTACTACAGTGTAAATTTCACAGTGGGGAGTGGGCAAAGATGAATCTCTTTTATTCACAAATACTGTTAATCTCTTAGAACAATGCATGGCATAGATTAGGAGCACAATAAATATGTGTAGCATGAACAGATTATCAAATTGTATTTTCACATTTTTTTCATGGTTATCCATTTTGACCTTGTGGAGTACTTAAATTCTGGCAAACAACCACCAGGTTAAAATAATTTTTGTGAATTGACAAAATATATAATTGAAAACAGCCACAAATCCCCAAATCTGCCCATTCTTTTATGGTTGCTGCTTCCTTCAGGCAAATAAAATGATTGCTTTAGGAGAAAAATACATAAATAAACAAAATGCCCAAACATCATCTCACTGAAATGGAATCCCAAGCAATATTTGTCTAAATCACCTGTCCCTCACACTCTGAACTTTATTCCTGCTGAAACCCAGCACAACACATTTTGTTATTTTTCAGTACTCTTCCATTTTAACATAATGAGCAGATGTAATTAAAGCTCATTTATTACCCATTAGTAGGTACTCAATTAAATGCTTTGTTTACCATTAAACCCAATGGCTTCCAGTGCAGAAGTTCACTGCTACCTGAGCTGATTGGATCCGTATCTAGTAGGCTCCATTAATATTAATTTGTGGTTAACTTTTACTTATTCTAAAAATCTGTTTCCTATCTACAGGATTATGTTCATATCCAAACCAATTTGTATTAATTTTGGAAGTCAAATATCAGGGGACATCATGTCAAAATTGTTAATGACTCCTTAATATAAAATATCTATTGTATTCTGTTCATAGTCATATTCTTCAACTGAGTAAAGCTATTAAGTAAAAAAAAAATCTATTAAGCATAACTTTGTCATATTACTGGCTTATTACTCTTGATTTCATTACCTATTCTCTAGATATTTGGATATATTATCTCAATATTTTTTATGCAGTCTTGATTGAATGTCCATTTATATGAACAGGCATTTTATCTCTTTAAGCAAGATATGAGTTTTATAAATGACTCAGTATTTTGGTGAGCCATTTTCTTTAAGATATGAAGCAAATAGTTGTGCTAACACAGATATTATTTATTCAAAGTGTTATATCAATTTTGTCATTAGTATCTAGTATTTTAGCATTTTAAACACTTTCCAGCTGCCCATCTGTACAATATTTTCCTCTCCTATTGGACATAGTCCAAAAATAAATGCACTGACAGATATGTATAGAGCACTAGCTGAATGTTTTAAAATGTTATATTATTTGTTTAGGATGTTGTTTTTATTGAAACTGCTTATAACCTGAAAACATAAAATGCTTTCATTTAACTATTTGTTTTTATCCCCTGAAAATTTCTCATTCTAATATGTGAAGAATGCATGCTCTTTTTGATTTGCTACACAAATCCACCACAGATTTTTCTTAAAGATTCACTGAGATTGGACTTTCATAAGCCCATATCAAAGTTTCCTTATTATGTTCATGCTTGTCATCAAAAATAAACTACAGACATTTTAATTATAACATCATAATATCATCTCATTCATTAGTGAAGATTAACCTCCTTTCTCAATATTCAATGTCCATTATTTTTTAATTATCTCAAATGTGGTTTGTACCGAGTTTCTCATTAGGAAAAATTCATATTTTCTTTCATCATTGTTTGCAGTTCATTCAGAGACCACTAATGATGAATACACAAGTGCTTTTAATTTCTAAGAGCTATTCTGAAGGTTGAGACTGGATAGGAATCATATAGTTTTATAACCACATGTTATTTGTGAGACTTTCTTTTAACTTGATCCTTTCAGTTGAAATCCTTTGAGATGCTGGGGAAATTTCTCCTACTCCTGTATTTCCTCTGATGGACTTAATATCAATCAAAATAAAAATTCTTATTAAAATATAAAACTAGAGGAATCTGGGCTCTTCCATTTGATTCCAAAATAATATAATAGACCAAAGTGTGGATTAACTATATAATTTCTCTATTCATGGATATACTAAAGAAAGTAACTCCCAAACTCAACCATTTTATATGTTTGTATTTTCATGTTCATTATGTACAACAAAATTGTTGCTCAGTATGCACAATATATTTTCATATTGTCCATCATATTTGAATTTTTTCTTTGAAAAGTAAAATGAAAATTTGGTTTATAAAGGTAACACAGGTAGAAAATGAGGGAAGGTATAAAATTGTAGGAAAATGAAAATCTTCTGAAATTGTACACCTGAATGATGATTGATACTAACATTTTGACATAGTACCTGGTGTCTCAATGCATTGATATCCATACATTCAGTCATTTATTCAACAAGTATGCATTGTGTACTTATTATGATCTAGTCATGATCTAGACTCAGATATGTTGTGAGCAAAATATTAAACCTTTACTTTGTGGAGCTAATTTGGGTGAGGGAAATTGTAAATTAAAAAAAAATTACATAGCAAAATTTCAGATAAG
>NW_011495076.1:5424127-5425729 GCF_000754665.1 Bison bison bison | reverse complement strand
ATAAGATAAGTTCTGTGAGAGAAAATAAAATAGGGTAAAAGAATAAAGAATGATTGGAGGGGATATTTATTTCAGGTAGGGTGATCAGGGAAAGCCTCTTTGAGGAGACACTGGAACAGAGCCCTCAACTGAGGGAAGAACCTTGAAATGTCTAGAGGCTAAACACATGAGGAGGAGGTGGTGTCTTTCGGCTCTAAGGCAGGAATGGGGTTGGGAGGTTGAAGGACGGCATAAGGGACTGTGAGGACCGACTAGAAGGAAAGCAATGATGTTGGAGAGGTAGGAGGGTGGGTGTCTTGTAGGTCAAGGTACAGAGAAGAGTTTTTATTACAAGTGTTAGTATAGCTCTTGATGGTTTGGGGCAGAAGAGAAGTGATGTGATTTACTTTACATTTTTAAAAAAGATCATTGTGGTGACTGGGAAGAATGAACCAGAGGCATGAATGATTCAAGAAGATTTATACAATCTCAAAATGTAGTATAAAGGTGATGAGAATAAACCTGCTATTTCTCAGTTAACAATACAGCATCGACCATTTAAATGCTGTGTGGGTTAGGTTAGCCTTGTCCAGGGCCTCTCAGCAGTGGCACAATTAATATTTGGGGCCATATGATTCTTTTTTGGGGAAGAGGGCTGTCCTGTGCATTGTAAGATGTTTAGCCTCCACTCACTAGGTATCAGTAGCCCTTCCTTCCCAGTTGTGACAACCTAGGTACCTCCAGACATGACCAAATGTCTCCACTGGGGCAGAATTATGCCTTATTGAGACTACTGGGAAAGGCAACACTGTGGTAACAAAATCCTCCACATTTCAGTTGAACACATGTACTAACTTCTCTGCAAAATCTGTGGAGTCCAACAGTTCTCAAGGTTAGCTTCCTTCTAAGTTGTAGGATCCAAGTTGAGACTTGCATCATGTAGAAATACCATCTGGCTTTCAGGTGATTATGACAGGAAGTGAGAACTAGATCTTAATGCTTCTGTCCAAGTGACTCACGTCACTTCTGCTCACTGTCTATTGGGCAGAACACAACTTTTAACTGCAAAGGGACTGAGGAAGGTGGGGGAATGCATAGATGTTTGGCAATTAAGAAATGTGTCTGCCTCACTTCTAGGCACCAAATATCACTGGTCTAAAGCAGTTCTGGAATTTTTCTGGGTGGATACTGTGAAAATCTTTTATCCTAGGAGTGTGTGTGGGGGGGCAGTGACTAGGCTCCTAGAATTGCTGTTGAATCTGAGGTTCCCAGACACCACTTGTCATGAGGTTTTTATTTATTTATCTATTTTCATCTTCTTGGGCACATTTGAAGTGGGTGTTAAGGCTTTGCTCTTTTTGGTAGTTGCATACTTTTGTCATCTAGTTCCTGACTATGGAGAACTGTGGAGCCAAAAGTCATTTTAAGTACTGAACAATCACAGGTTGTTTAAGGCAAATATATATATATATATATATATATATATATTTGGCAGTATAGCTCTCTTATAATCTTAAAAAAGACTGCTTATCTTTCAGATTACTCTATTCCATGTGCCAGTAGCCCCATCTATAATAATCTATAAGAGGGCTTCCATCTATTTTTTTTTTTTTTTCCTTTCTG
>NW_011495076.1:5421600-5424027 GCF_000754665.1 Bison bison bison | reverse complement strand
TTTTTTTTTTTTTTTTTTCTTTATTCCCCATCCTGAACCCTCCTCCCTCCCCCCTCCCCATACCCTGTTATGCCTTTAAAGGTCTTTCTCTCTCAGTTTAATAGTGTGTAATGTGAGACTATCTGGAAGTTCATACCTATTAAGATTTTAATATGCATATTTATTTGCATTATTCCAAAAATAGTACAAGGTTTCTGAGGCAGGGACCTATTATTACTTCTAGCAATAATGGCATTGATCTCTTTTCCTCAATTCTTCCACATACTCTTGAGTGATGTGATGAAAGTTAGATAAAGGTGACCTTAATGTATGTGGATTTCTAAGTGAGGAATCTCAAAACCATGAAGCTGAGAGTTTATAGGAAGACAGATGTTCCTCTTCTCCTCCTGAGAGAGGGATAGTAAGCTTTAATATGTAAACAAAATAGCCTTGGTTCTTACTCTCTAGAATGTAAATAAACATTTACTTTCATGGAGGCATGGGAGTGGGATTCAGCAAGCCTCTTCCAGTTTACATCCCCTGGAATATCTTTATGGCCCAGATCTCATTCCCTGTTGATAGATAACACACACTTCTAGTGAGGTAAATCTTTAATCCCTCCCTGAGGTATATTATTTATTCAGTTATCTTTTAACTGCCAACTCTTTCCCTTCACTCAGGTTCCAGTAAAATGCATTTCAAAAACCTTAACATGAAAATATTCACTTTCTGACAATGCCCTTAGCCTAATTTTAGACCTGAAACTTTTTAATCTGCTGATATGTTTTACTATTTTTCACACAAAGTCCTTTTTTTCAACTTAACCAAAATAATAGCTCTTTATTAAAAGAACTATTCAGTTACAAATGTCAGAGCTATTTATAATTGCTGGGAAAGAATAGGAAAAAAGATTTGTAGAATGATAGTTAAATTTCTAAATGCATTATTTTATTTCCATTGTATGTTTTACCATAATGGTGGTATTAATGTAGAAAATCTTTATAAATGTATGCTAGTTATATTATTTACTATATTAATTTCATAGTCATGGTTATGTTAGATTAATAAGAAGTTCTGATCTACATTTTCAGTTATATAAACCCTTTCTTTTCTAGGAGAAGTTTGTATATATGCTAATGTACATTGTCTGATTATTAAAAATATTCAATTGCTTTTTGAATAGCTTTATATTCCAGTGACTGAATTTATTAATAAAAAAAATTCTGTAATCTTTTCTAGAAAACGTTTGGTCTCACCTCTGAAACAAGATTTATAACATAAAATTATATCTAAGAGAACAGCTTTATTTCCCCATAATAGATTTGATAAATTTTCCCTGATATAAATTCATTGATACGTAATACGTTTTGATTTGCTGTTGAACACATTCACACTTTCAAATGTTCACAGTGTTTTTCACCTGTTTTAATTCTCTTTTGTTCACAAGTGCTTGCATTTTGCATTCACAGGCCTTGTCACTGGTATGGCTCAATTCTCCTGAGCCTGCAACCCACCAGACCCACTCTTCCCTTACCCAGCATGATCCTGCCCAGTGAGGAGCATTTTGTGAGGGTGTGTGGCACCCACTGTGCACAACCAAGCCTTTCCTACAGTCAACTTTTGTGTACTGGCTGAATGACTTATACAGTTTGTTACTGGAACTTCCCAGGAAGACAAAGATGTAGCATGAGGAAGAAGGGAAATGCAGAAAACATAGTTGTCAAATAAATGATTTTCTGTGTAAGAGAAAATAGTATTTGTGTGTAGTGGGTGTAGTGGTTTTACTCCCAGACCCTCTGTGTATGCACTGAGTTTCTCCTGCTGGAAATTGCCAGAGCTGTATACAACATTCTTATTTTTTTAGACACTGTATCATTCGACGTGCGGTGACAATAGGCTCAAGTAGTAGTGTGTGTGTGAGTGTTAGTCGCTCAGTCCGACTCTCGCGACCCCAAGGACTGTATACTGCCAGTCTCCTCTGTCCATGGTATTCTCCAGGCAAAAATACTAGAGTGGGTAGCGGTTCCCACCTTTAGGGGATCTTCCTGACCCAGGGATTGATCTTAGGTCTCCCACATTGCAGGCAGATTCTTTACTGTCTGAGCCACCAGGGAAGCCTTAAGTCGTAGAGAGACCCTCATTAAAATCAGGGCCAGCCTCATGCCCCTCTCTTCCTCGCAGTTCAGTTTAGTTCAGTTCAGCCGCTCAGTCATGTCTGACTCTTTGCGACCCCATGAATTGCAGCACGCCAGGCCTCCCTGTCCATCACCGACTCCTGGAGTTCACTCAGACTCACGTCCATCGAGTCGGTGATGTCATTCAGCCATCTCATCCTCTGTCGTCCCCTTCTCCTCCTGCCCCCAATCCCTCCCAGCATCAGAGTCTTTTCCAATGAGTCAACTCTTCGCATGAGGTGGCCAAAGTACTGGAGTTTCAGCTTTAGTATCA
>NW_011495076.1:5420944-5421414 GCF_000754665.1 Bison bison bison | reverse complement strand
CTTTGGAACTCTGCATTCAGATGCTCATATCTTTCCTTTTCTCCTTTGTTTTTCCCTTCTCTTCTTTTCACAGCTATTTGTAAGGCCTCCCCAGACAGCTATTTTGCTTTTTTGCATTTCTTTTCCATGGGTATGGTCTTGATCCCTGTCTCCTGTACAATGTCACGAACCTCATTCCATAGTTCATCAGGCACTCTATCTATCAGATCTAGGCCCTTAAATCTATTTCTCACTTCCACTGTATAATTATAAGGGATTTGATTTAGGTCATACCTGAATGGTCTGGTGGTTTTCCCTACTTTCTTCATTTAAGTCTGAATTTGGCAATAAGGAGTTCAGGATCTGAGCTACAGTCAGCTCCTGGTCTTGTTTTTGCTGACTGTATAGAGCTTCTCCATCTTTGGCTGCAGAGAATATAATCAATCTGATTTCGGTGTTGACCATCTGGTGATGTCCATGTATAGAGTCTT
>NW_011495076.1:5420237-5420844 GCF_000754665.1 Bison bison bison | reverse complement strand
TTAAGCCAACTTTTTCACTCTCTACTTTCACCTTCATCAAGAGGCTTTTTAGTTCCTCTTTACTTTCTGTCATAAGGGTGGTGTCATCTGCATATCTGAGGTTATTGATATTTCTCCTGGCAATCTTGATTCCAGCTTGTGCTTCATCCAGTCCAGAGTTTCTCATGATGTACTCTGCATAGAAGTTAAATAAGCAGGGTGACAATATACAGCCTTGACGAACTCCTTTTCCTATTTGGAACCAGTCTCTTGTTCCATGTCCAGTTCTAACTGTTGCTTCCTGACCTGCATACAAATTTCTCAAGAGGCAGGTCAGGTGGTCTGGTATTCCCATCTCTTTCAGAATTTTCCACAGTTGATTGCACAGTCAAAGGCTTTGGCATAGTCAATAAAGCAGAAATAGATGTTTTTCTGGAACTCTTGCTTTTTCCATGATCCAGAGGATGTTGGCAATTTGGTCTCTGGTTCCTCTGCCTTTTCTAAAACCAGCTTGAGCATCTGGAAATTCACAGTTCACGTATTACTGAAGCCTGGCTTGGAGAATTTTGAGCATTACTTTACTAGTGTGTGAGATGAGTGCAATTGTGTGGTAGTTTGAGCATTCTTT
>NW_011495076.1:5419544-5420137 GCF_000754665.1 Bison bison bison | reverse complement strand
TCACAGCATCATCTTTCAGGATTTAGAATAGCTCAACTGGAATTCCGTCACCTCCACTAGCTTTGTTCGTAGTGATGCTTTCTAAGGCCCACTTGACTTCACATTCCAGGATGTCTGGCTCTAGGTCAATGATCACACCATCGTGATTATCTGGGTCGTGAAGCTATTTTTGTACAGTTCTTCTGTGTATTCTTGCCATCTCTTCTTAATATCTTCTGCTTCTGTTAGGTCCATACCATTTCTGTCCTTTATCGAGCCCATCTTTGCATGAAATATTCCTTTGGTATCTCTGATTTTCTTGTAGAGTTCTCTAGTCTTTCCCATTCTGTTGTTTTCCTCTATTTCTTTGCATTGATCTCTGAAGAAAGCTTTCTTATCTCTTCTTGCTATTCTTTGGAACTCTGCATTCAGATGCTCATATCTTTCCTTTTCTCCTTTGTTTTTCCCTTCTCTTCTTTTCACAGCTATTTGTAAGGCCTCCCCAGACAGCTATTTTGCTTTTTTGCATTTCTTTTCCATGGGTATGGTCTTGATCCCTGTCTCCTGTACAATGTCACGAACCTCATTCCATAGTTCATCAGGCACTCTATCTA
>NW_011495076.1:5418746-5419444 GCF_000754665.1 Bison bison bison | reverse complement strand
GCTTCTATCACCAGTCACATCCACAACTGGGTATGTTTTGCTTTGGCTCCATCTCTTCATTCTTCTGGAGTTATTTCTCCACTGATCTCCAGTAGCATATTGGGCACCTACTGACCTGGGGAGTTCCTCTTTCAGTATCCTATCATTTTGCCTTTTCATACTGTTCATGGGGTTCTCAAGGCAAAAATACTAATTTGCCATTCCCTTCTTCAGTGGACCACATTCTGTCAGACATATCCACCATGACCCGCCCGTCTTGGGTGGCCCCACGGGCATGGCTTAGTTTCATTGAGTTAGACAAGGCTGTGGTCCTAGTGTGATTAGATTGACTAGTTTTCTGTGAGTATGGTTTCAGTGTGTCTGCCCTCTGATGCCCTCTTGCAACACCTACCATCTTACTTGGGTTTCTCTTACCTTGGACATGGGTATCTCTTCACGACTGCTCCAGCAAAGCACAGCCATTGCTCCCTACCGAGGGGTATCTCCTCACCGCCACCCCTTCTGACCTTGAACGTGGAATAGCTCCTCTAGGCTCTCCTGCGCCCACGCAGCCACCGCTCCTTGGAGGTGGGGTTGTTCCTCCTGGCCGCTGCCCCTAACCTTGGATGCGGGGTAGCTCCTCTCGGCAGTTCCTGTGCTGTCACAGCCTGGCACTCTTGGCCGCTTGCCCCTGACCTCAGACATGGGGTAACTCCTCT
>NW_011495076.1:5417825-5418646 GCF_000754665.1 Bison bison bison | reverse complement strand
CTCCATCTTTGGCTGCAGAGAATATAATCAATCTGATTTCGGTGTTGACCATCTGGTGATGTCCATGTATAGAGTCTTCTCTTGTGTTGTTGGAAGAGGGTGTTTGCTATGACCAGTGCATTTTCTTGGCAAAACTCTTTGCCCTGCTTCATCCGTATTCCAAGGCCAAATTTGCGTGTTACTCCAGGGGTTTCTTGACTTCCTACTTTGCATTCCAGTCCCCTATTATGAAAAGGACATCTTTTTGGGGTGTTAGTTCTAAAAGGTCTTGGAGGTCTTCATAGAACCGTTCAACTTCAGCTTCTTCAGCATTACTGGTTGGGGCATAGACTTGGATTACTGTGATATTGAATGGTTTGCCTTGGAAACGAACAGAGATCATTCTGTCGTTTTTGAGATTGCATCCAAGTACTGCATTTCGGACTCTTTTGTTGACTATGATGGCCACTTCATTTCTTCTGAGGGATTCCTGCCCGCAATAGCAGATATAATGGTCATCTGAGTTAAATTCACCCATTGCAGTCCATTTTAGTTCGCTGATTCCTAGAATGTGCACGTTCATTCTTGCCATCTCCTGTCTGACCATTTCTAATTTGCCTTGATTCATGGACCTGACATTCCAGGTTCCTATGCAATATTGCTCTTTACAGCATCAGACCTTGCTTCTATCACCAGTCACATCCACAACTGGGTATTGTTTTTGCTTTGGCTCCATCTCTTCATTCTTTCTGGAGTTATTTCTCCACTGATCTCCAGTAGCATATTGGGCACCTACTGACCTGGGGAGTTCCTCTTTCAGTATCCTATCATTTTGCCTTTTC
>NW_011495076.1:5401319-5417725 GCF_000754665.1 Bison bison bison | reverse complement strand
CCTGCGCCCACGCAGCCACCGCTCCTTGGAGGTGGGGTTGCTCCTCCTGGCCGCTGCCCCTGACCTTGGACGCGGGGTAGCTCCTCTCGGCAGTTCCTGTGCTGTCACAGCCTGGCACTCTTGGCCGCTTGCCCCTGACCTCAGACATGGGGTAACTCCTCTTGGCCGCCTCCTCTCGGGCATGGGGTCCTCCCAGCTTCTGCCCCTAACCTCGGATGTGGGGTAGCCGCCCACGTTAAATGCGCCGTCCGCAGCCGCCGGCGCTAAATGCTGCTGCTGCTACTGCTGCTAAGTCGCTTCAGTGGTGTCCGACTCCGTGCGACCCCAGAGACGGCAGCCCACCAGGCTCCCCTGTCCCTGGGATTCTCCAAGCAAGAACACTGGAGTGGGTTGGCATTTCCTTCTCCAATGCATGAAAGTGAAAAGTGAAAGTGAAGTCGCTCAGTCGTGTCCGACTCTTAGCGACCCCATGGACTGCAGTCTACCAGTCCCCTCCGTCCATGGGATTTGCCAGGCAAGAGTACTGGAGTGGGTTGCCATTGCAGATCCCACCAAAACTGCAAATCTTATGGGTTACTCTGTAAATTGCTGAGATTAGCACATTCCAAAGTGGTATATGTAGTTGCTCTGAAGAATCCAGATGACCTCTAACCACTGTGCCTTTTTTTCTGTACCAAAAAGTGGGATTATAGTAATTGATCTTTCACTTTGGAAAGAATATCCCAAATACTAGATCCCAGAAACAACAGTGAAGTAAATAACCCCTGGAATTTTATCCATTTTCTCTCTCCTACTTCCTGTTAACATGTTTTATTAAATCAACTGAGGTGATTTCTGCTTCCTACTTAGCAGGTCCGATTTTCATGTCATTAATGTAATGAAGAAATGTATTCTGTAAGATTTGATTGTGATACAAACCTAGTCAGACTAGAGTTTGGTAGAGAACTGGAGAGTTAATTTGACTCTAAACAACGTTCGAGCCTGTTAGGTAAAAGCAGACTCCCCTTCAGGTTTCCTGACCTGAAGGGAAAATCAAACAATAGCTGTGTACCAGTTAAGCAGAGGTGCTCTGGGCCTCTCTCTCGGGCCTTGCTTGCTTGGGTCTGGCAAGGGCGGTGACTGAGGCTAGGATAAGGGTCAGGAAGCCTACCAGCAGAACCCACAAAGGACATGAAGTCAGTGCACCCACTCTCCCTGCGGGTGAGAGTGCGCCCACTCACTCTTACTGCGGGTCAGGCCATGGTGCACTTGGGCACCACCACCTGGCCACGTGCTACGGCCACAGTTCCGTCTGGTGGCCACCCCCTTTCTTCTGGAGATTCTTCCCATGTGACCTTCACTGACCTTGCCATGGTCTAGCCAGGAAGACCAACAACCAGGAGTTTGTCGGCTGTGACCCTCAAAACATAGATATTCACTTTGTGCTACTTGTAAGAAAAGGGATCAAAGAAGAAATGGAGGCTTTTCTGGGAAGTTCTAGGTGAGTGGCAGAAAAGAGGATCTGTAACTTAAATGTACAATATGCATTTCAATAAACAGATGGAAGAAAAAAGAAGAAAAACGATGTCGACACATTTGGAAATGAGAAAACTAAAGCCATTATGTCATGGATGCAGTACTGTTTGAACACCAACATCACTTTCCCTGGCAGCTCTTCTGTATTTAAAAAAAAAAGGAGGAGGGAATAAAATGCAGAACGCCAGTTGACAAGGCATAGTCTGGATTTTGTTATAGTCCTAACTGGAGAGAGAGCCAGAATGTGATGCAGTGTGGCCTCGGTGTCTTCCCCAGCAAGGAGTCTCCCTTTGACCCAGGAAACCATGGGGCCTCAGATGCCCAGCCCTGCTGTGGGGAGCCACGGCACCAGAGGGAAGCTGGTAAAGGTGTCTCAGATGTCAGCCTATACATGCTTGGAACTCCTCCCTGTGTCACTTGTTCTACTGCCCTAGATGCTTTCATGTATCCCCACCTCCCAGGTTCTGGAAGAAGAACTCAGAGGAAACTCACCTATACCAGCTCTATGCCAGGTACCAGAGGCTTTGATGATCTGTTCAAATATACTTTTAGAATAGCAGTTGTAAATGGTGTGACCACCTGATTAAGTTTATGATGGTGCATAGTTATTTGCAGCTGCTTTCTGCTGGTGGCTCTTATCTTTCCAGATTCCTAGTTGTGCTATAGCAATGGTTTACTGCTCTTGTAGAGGAAATTCTAGGGGCTTTCACGTTGTTCTGCTTTTATTCCATGAGGTAGCAAGCCAATGTGTGGATTCTGCCACTTGCTGAGTAGATTTGTTTAAGTTATGTCTCCAGCAAATGGGACTACAATCACAGTATGGGTTTTTGGGTCCACTGAGTTCATTGTGATACAGATTTGAATGAAAACACCATTTATCAAATTATCACAACATGCCCTCTTTTGACTTGCAAAATATCGTGGCACTTTGGACCTTCAGGGATAAACACCAGTTCTGAGCCTGTATTTAATAAATTTTTAAAGATCTAGGAATCTCTTACCTTTCCTATGTACCAGTCACCAAAGTAAATAGTGGTAAACACCTTTGGGCAGACTAAGAGATTTATACTATACATGTGCTTATTTGCTAAGTCGTGTCTTTGCAACTCCATAGACTGTAGACTGCCAGGCTCCTCTGTCCATAGAATTCTCCAAGTAAGAATACTGGAGTGGGTTGCCATTTCTTTCTCCAGGGATCTTCCTGACCCAGGGATGGAACCTGCATCCCCTATGTTTTCTGCATTGGCAGGCAGATTCTTTACCACTGAGCCACCTAGGAAGCCCAATAGTATATATGGCAGTTACTTAAGGTCATTCCTCAAGGGAAACTAGCCTCCCCATCTATCAAGACCTTTAGGTGTGTGACCAGCCTTAAATCTATGAACTAGGTAAATAGCTATGACTTCAGTTGTGGTGACTCACGTTTGGTTTTGGCAACCAGATCTAGCTGTATATTCTGTTATATAGATGAAGCCATGTCTTAGTTTGTTGAGGCTGTATTAAAAAACAAAAACAAAAAAAGTCCCATAGATGGGTAGCTTATAAACAATGTAAATTTCATGCTCACAGTTCTGGAGGCTGGAAGTCCAGGATCAGGGTGCTAGCAAGATAGAGTTCATGTAAAGTCCTTTCTCCAGTTCATAGATTTGGGCCTCCTTTATAAGTACATTAATGTTATTCATGAGGGTTCCACCTTCTTGATCTAATCACCAAAGCCCCTATCTCCTAGTATCATCACATTGGAGATTAGGGTTTAAACATATGAATATTGGGGAGACACAAACATTCAGATTGTAACAAGTGATATTTATAGGGATGCTCATTTATTTCACTTTTAAAGACACCATGATCAATTATGTATTGGTAAAATAAATAATTCCTCCCAACTCATTTTCAAAACATTCACATCACAATTTCATCCTTGGGCATATTTCAGTAATTACAATTTATTTTCGCACTGGAAGTATTGCCATTTGTTCCATTAATATCCTGATAAATCATCTTTTGCTTTGAACTCAGGATTTTCAAATTCCAAGCTTGCCATTTCTTTCGGCAGACTTTGCAGTGAAGAGTTATCTCTTCCTCACTAGTGTTTTTAAATAATAATTACATGACAGAAACATGTGGCACCCCTTAGTATCTTAAAGCACTTGTAATAACAGACCTTTGCAATTAGTCACAGATGATCTTTTAATTAGTTGTGAATACCATAGAACATCATGGATTTCCAGCATCCTGTTGTATTAAAAAGGGACTCAGCTCTGTTTACACAACCAAGGTAAAAAATAATTGTCCAAAATATCTATTTTAAGGGCTTGCTTCCTAGGACCTCTTTCAGTACCATGCACTGTATCATTCTGAGTTCAGAAAATATAATAGAAACCATACTAAGTATCTCAAAAGAGAGTTAAATACAGGGAATTTGTTAGCCGGTGTTGCAGTAATAGAAACATTAAGCAGCAAAAATTTAAAGAAACACATAAGTAAAAACTACAGGAGTTGTTGTTACCCATGGGTTAGAAGGACTAAAGAGAAATGGTTGCTTGGCATTATCAAACTAGGAAGCTCAGAGATGAGAATCAACAAGGTTAATATTTTAGCCTCTTAAAAAGGGGCACAACTTGGCTGCTGTTAGTACCTCACCAGGAGCTTGGAGGAGGCAATTTATGGATCTAGAATTCATTTTCTGGGGACGGGTGCAGTTTGGTTCTTCTGGTAACCATTGAGAGGGTACAGTGAAGCTGGTTCTGAAAGATACTAGAGGCAGAGGAACAGGAGATCAAATTGCCAACATCCGCTGGATCATGGAAAAAGCAGGAGAGTTCCAGAAAAACATCTATTTCTGCTTTATTGACTATACCAAAGCCTTTGACTGTGTGGATCACAATAAACTGTGGAAAATTCTGAAAGAGATGGGAATACTAGACCACCTGACCTGCCTCTTGAGAAATCTGTATGCAGGTCAGGAAGCAACAGTTAGAACTGGACATGGAACAACAGACTGGTTCCAAATAGGAAAAGGAGTATGTCAAGGCTGTATATTGTCAGCCTATTTATTTAACTTCTATGCAGAGTACATCATGAGAAACCCTGGATGGAAGAAACACAAGCTGGAATCACGATTGCCAGGAGAAATATCAATAACCTCGGATATGCAGATGACACCACCATTATGGCAGAAAGTGAAGAAGAACTGAAAAGCCTCTTGATGAAAGTAAAAGTGGAGAGTGAAAAAGTTGGCTTAAAGTTCAACATTCAGAAAACAAAGATCATGGCATCCGGTCCCATCACTTCATGGGAAATAGATGTGGAAACAGTGTTAGACTATATTTTTCGGGGCTCCAAAATCACTGCAGATGGTGACTGCAACCATGAAATTAAAAGACGCTTACTCCTTGGAAGGAAAGTTATGACCAACCTAGATAGCACATTCAAAAGCAGAGACATTACTTTGCCAACAAAGGTCCGTCTAGTCAAGGCTATGGTTTTTCCTGTGGTCATGTATGGATGTGAGAGTTGGACTGTGAAGAAGACTGAGTGCTGAAGAATTGATGCTTTTGAACTGTGGTGTTGGAGAAGACTCTTGAGAGTCCCTTGGACTGCAAGGAGATCCAGCCAGTCCATTCTGAAGGAGATCAGCCCTGGGTGTTCTTTGGAAGGAATGATGCTAAAGCTGAAACTCCAGTATTTTGGCCACCTCATGCGAAGAGTTGACTCATTGGAAAAGACTCTGATGCTGGGAGGGATTTGGGGCAGGAGGAGAAGGGGACGACAGAGGATGAGATGGCTGGATGGCATCGCTGATCAATGGACATGAGTCTGAGTGAACCCCGGGAGTTAGTGATGGACAGGGAGGCCTGGCGTGCTGTGATTCATGGGGTCGCAAAGAGTCGGACACGACTGAGTGACTGAACTGAACTGAGAGACTGTTATCAAATGCTGAGGTGAGACATTGCTGAGACAATGCTGCCAATAACAGCAAGCTCATAGAAGAAAGGGGATTCTTTTAATTTCTTTCTTCATAATGACTCCTTTGAGTACTCCATTTACCAGAATCTTAACAGAAGGACAATAGATGAAAAAGTAGTATGCAGAGTTCCAGCTCCAGAATCACAGAGGAGAACAATATATGTATATGTGAATATATATGTGTGTGTGTGTGTATGGATTTGTTCCAATATATATTTTGTCACTTTTGAAATCAAGTGTTGAGTTTCCAGTTAGCTCACTAGAATTTTTTTTTTCTTTTTAAACATTTATTCTAAATTATATTTCACACCTTTTTCACAGGAGTCATATTCACAGGGTACTTTTTCTTGAAGGAAGAGGTCTAATACTCAGATTAAATGGTGTTTATACTTTTAAAATAGAGTATTTCTATTAGCACTTTGCTGTTAATGAACATAACAGAATTTTGCTTGGGAACACACTGAATGATCCAGTGGCTTTCTCTAGTATCTGGCTACCATAAAATCATTAACTCTCCAGACTTTTTCTGGGTAGCTCTGATTTGGAAATTCTCCTTCTACTGCCTTGAGCTCTTCACCTTACTCCTACTGAAATGTCTGTTTAGTTTTATGGTTATCCACTGATAAGACTTTCCACTGTGTCTCCATTGTCACGTCTCTGACTAGGTCCTTTGAGTAGGGTTCAGGAGTATAATAGTCACATTCTTGAATGTTACTGATACCCCTATGATTTGTCCATTTGTTGCTATTCTTACAAATTGACAAAAAAACATAAAGGCAGAGCTTCAGGGGCACAAGCTTCCTTTCCAATTTAGTGCTGAACCCAGGTCATCATATCAATCAAAACCATCTTTAATTTTATTTCCAAATATGTGGTGTCTAGAAGAAATGCTTTTCCAAGTCTCCAAGAGCCCAAGTTATCTTTTATTTTTTCTTGTGACTTTACTAATTCTGTCTGAACTCATTGTTCTCTTGTAATAGCTTGCCGTACACAATCAATTAGCAATTAACACACACTATTAAGTTCATTTAATCATCATAATCATCAGCCCAGAGCTACAAGTTCATTAGATATATAGCTTCTTTCCAGTTATCAAGTCTTCAGTTTTATCAAATGTTTTGCTGCAGCACAGCATGAATCTGTATTTCCCTGCTCTCTGGAGACAGTTTTCTCACTACCAAGATTCACATGATAACTATTCAGGTTGTCAAGTGAATAGGTCTCTAATGATAGCTTGATGAGCCAGTGTCATAAATTTCAGTGTTTGTTTGTTTGTTTGTTTGTTTGTTTTTAATAACAGTATCCCTTTTTTTGGCCATAAATGTTTTTATTACTCTGATTAGTCTAGTCTCTATGGTGGTAATTAATATATTCCAAATTTTCCTAACAACAATTTAAAATTTGTTTCTTATTCTCACAAAGTCTGTTGTGGGTCCACTAGCTATTTTCCAAGTAGTGACCCAATAATTCAGAAAACAGTTATCTTGCAAACATGCTGTTTAGAATATACAGTTTCTAGGTCAGGCACAGGGGTGTTGGGTGTTCACACACTGGCTCATAAATTCTTTAATATGGATATGCCACCAATGACTTATGCTCAACAACATTATCCATAATTAGTCATATTCCTTGGCTTAACTGAAAGGGCATTGGGAAATATGGAGAGCCCCTGGACATATTGGGGAGCACATAAGTTTATGGGGAGCAGTAAATGCAGAGGCTCAAATGAACATTGATATTCATGATCATTGGAGCTTACATGTAAGCTTACATGTAAGCTTCAATGGAGCTTACATAACTCAGGATAATTAAGTTCCTAACAGAAATTCAGATTGTTTCCAAACTTATGACATTAAAAAATGCTCCTGTGAACATTTATGTTTCTTGAACTCTTACTGTGTGTCTTCTGAAGATACAGTCTTAGTGGTAGAATTTCCAGAATAAGAGTCACCCTTTCCTACTGACACCATGTTGGATAGATCTTTGTGCTCTCCGTAGTGTTAGTCGCTCAGTTGTGTCCAACTCTTTGTGACGTCATGGGCTGTAACCCACCAGGCTCCTCTGTCCATGGGATTTACCAGACAAAAATACTGGACTGAGTTGCCATTTAGTGCTGTATATTTTTACACGCTAGTAAGGTAATGCTCAAAATTCTCCAAGCCAGGCTTCAGCAATATGTGAACTGTGAACTTCCTGATGTTCAAGCTGGTTTTAGAAAAGGCAGAGGAACCAGAGATCAAATTGCCAACATCCACTGGATCATAGAAAAAGCAAGAGAGTTCCAGAAAAACATCTATTTCTGCTTTATTGACTATGCCAAACCTTTTGACTGTGTGGATCACAATAAACTGTGGAAAATTCTGAAAGAGATGGGAATGCTAGACCACCTGACCTGCCTCTTGAGAAATCTGTATGCAGGTCAGGAAGCAACAGTTAGAACTGGACATGGAACAACAGACTGGTTCCAAATAGGAAAAGGAGTTCATCAAGACTGTATATTGTCACCCTGTTTATTTAACTTATATGCAGAGTACATCATGAGAAACGTTGGACTGGAAGAAACACAAACTGGAATCAAGATTGCCGGGAGAAATATCAATAACCTCAGATATGCAGATGACACCACCCTTATGGCAGAAAGTGAAGAGGAACTCAAAAGCCTCTTGATGAAAGTGAAAGTAGAGAGTGAAAAAGTTGGCTTAAAGCTCAACATTCAGAAAATGAAGATCATGGCATCCAGTCCCACCACTTCACGGGAAATAGATGTGCAAACAGTGTCAGACTTTATTTTTCTGGGCTCCAAAATCACTGCAGATGGTGACTGCAGCCATGAAATTAAAAGACGCTTACTCCTTTGAAGGAAAGTTATGACCAACCTAGATAGCATATTCAAAAGCAGAGACATTACTTTGCCAACAAAGGTCCATCTAGTCAAGGCTATGGTTTTTCCTGTGGTCATGTATGGATGTGAGAGTTGGACTCTGAAGAAGGCTGAGGGCTGGAGAATTGATGCTTTTGAACTGTGGTGTTGGAGAAGACTCTTGAGAGTCCCTTAGACTGCAAGGAGATCCAACCAGTCCATTCTGAAGGAGATCAGCCCTAGTATTTCTTTGGAGGGAATGATGCTAAAACTGAAACTCCAGTACTTTGGCCACCTCATGCGAAGAGTTGACTCATTGGAAAAGACTCTGATGCTGGGAGGGATTGAGGGCAGGAGGAGAAGGGGACGACAGAGGATGAGATGACTGGATGGCATCACTGACTCAATGGACGTGAGTCTGAGTGAACTCCGGGAGTTGGTGATGGGCAGGGAGGCCTGGCGTGCTGTGATTCATGGGGTTGCAAAGAGTCGGACATGACTGAGCAACTGATCTGATCTGATTTTCAGTCTTTTTATATTTGCTAATCTGAAAGGGAAAAAAAAGCAATATTTTATAGTTTTTAATTTATATAATTAAAATGAATTTAAGCATGTTTAATTTGTGTTGTTCTGCCCTTTGGATTGGGGCTTCCCTGTTGGCTCAGTGATAAAGAATCTGCCTGCCAATGCAGGAGAACCAGGTACAGTCCCTGGTTCATTCCCTTCTCCAAAGAGGAGAAGGGAATGGCTGTCCACTCTAGTATTCTTGCCTAGAGCATTGCATGGACAGAGGAGTCTGGTGTACTACAATCCTTGGATTTGCAAAGAGTCACACATTACTGAGCACACGTTCATCCTTTAGATTATTTTAAAATTTCTGTTTATGTCCTTTGATGCAATTTTTTTTTAAAATGAGAATCTTTGTTAAGTTTTGCAATTGGCTTATACCATGACCCCTGAGGCCATAGTGGAAAAGGAAAAAATCATGCCTAGCAGCCATAATCTTTTGTTCTTTATGTCCCTCTTTTTTGGGCAATTGGAGGCGCTGGTTCAGCAACTTAGAGACATAAGGATTCTTTCTTTTCTTCACTCTACCTGACTTTCCCAGATAGGTGAGAAAAAATTAACTATCTCTCAAATTGGCCATGGTCTGAAATACTAGTACAGATCCTCTAGATTATGGGATAAAATAACCCTGTGCTCCATAAGGTATCCAGGAATGACATGTAGGTTTTATGTTTTTTTTTTTTTTTTTCAACTGAATTTCATATGCTTTTTGGACATATTATCCATCTCTGGTTCTAGAACACAGCTTGATTATTTCAATTATTGATTTATATCTTTTGATGACAATATTTCATTTATATTGAAGAGTTCTTAGAGTTCTAAAAATGTATTTAACACAAATGGTGGCCTATTCTGTGTTTAAGATTATTTATTAAAGTAGTAACCATATTTATTTAGCCTTTACCTATTAAGCATATATAATGGATATTTTTGATGTGAGATTATTTTCTTTTTAAAGTAAATGTGTATTCTGCCATATATAGTTTTTAAATCTTCAGAATTCAACTGTAAAGTCATAAGATTAGTTTACTGAAAGTAACTGAAATGGGTACCAGACTATTGTAGAAGAGGTATTGCAGAGATGACTTATAATTTAGCAAGTATATTGAATAAAAGTTTTGATAGAGAACTCTGGGAATAACTTTGGTCAATTTCATTCAAAATTATGAGACTTTGCACTCACTGATAAAATAGATATGACAAAATAATGGCTTATATTAGATGCCAATCACACACACAGTTGTCTCCAGCCATCATTCTGTTTCCAAAAGAACCTGCTGTGCCGTCCTAACTCAGGGAATGGTTCTTTCTGTGCATTGCAGTTCACTTTAATACATGTGTCTTGCTTGTTTCTCTTTCTGATTTTGTTGTGGTCTCACATGCAGTTAATTCCATTATTTAAAAATAATATGGACTTAATTTCTTTGGCAAAGCCAAAGAAGAAATGTAGAGTTTGATGTACCTCCCCACATGTATTGTATTCTGATTCTGGTATACAGGTCAATCTAATTCTATTATAAATTCCCTAAGATGCTGCATTTTAACAATTTAAGTGAGTAGACACAATTTTTTCTGTGCTCATTTAGGTACCTCAATTTCAAATATTAGCAAGTAGATAGTGTCATCCATCTACTTTTGTACTTATAAAAAGTGCCCACAATATTTCTGCTGCTGCTGCTGCTGCTAAGTTGCTTCAGTCGTGTCCGACTCTGTACAACCCCATAGATGGCAGCCCTCCATGCTCCCCCATCCCTGGGATTGTCCAGGCAAGAGTACTGGAGTGGGTTGCCATTTCCTTCTCCAATGCAAGAAAATGAAAAGTGAAAGTGAAGTCGCTCAGTCGTGTCCAACTCTTAGTGACCCGTGGACTGCAGCCTACCAGGTTCCTCTGTCCATGGGATTCTCCAGGCAAGAGTACTCGAGTGGGGTGCCATTGCCTTCTCTGCACAATACTTCTACAGAATGTTTTTTCTTAAAGCATAGATTTACCTCATCTATGTATTATATTTGTTTATGCTAGTTCTAATTTTGATGGATTCTTTTGTATATTTGAACACCTGTGGTGTTATTTCATCACACATTTTTAGCAAAGTATGACAGACAACAAAATTGAACAAGTCCATGTTCAGAGAAAATGATATTTTTTTGGGTACATTGTAAAACACATGTTGGTGGCCTGGGGAAATGTGCATCAGTCACCTTCAGAAAAATCACATGGGTCTTTTAGTATGAAAGAGGAGTTAGAATGTGTACGCATGTGTGTCCATATGACCTTTAATATGATCTTTAATATACTTGCAAGTACAAAGACTGCCTGATTTCATTATACTATAGTTTTCTAATACTAAAGTCTTTCTAGCGTTGAACCAAGTTGTCTTCCTGTGGGGCCCATAGACTAGTGATCAGCCATAAAAAATACAAAAACTTCCATTTAGACATTATAAGTTTTCTTAGAAACAGATGTCAGAACAACTTCATTAAATTTCTTTCCCTTTATACTTTATTCTCTTTTCTACAAGAGGTGATAATCTGCTTGGGAAAGGTGTATAGGACTTTGACTTGTTACAGTATTGGTAACGTTTGCTTAAGTTCAGATTTTTAGGTACAGAGCATTTGGTAAGGTTCAAATTCCTTAAAATGATATATGGTGTGAGGAAAAAAAAAAAAGTATTGTGAGTAGAAGGTGAAGAGGGAGTGCTTCTGTGGGGATGGTGACTCATCAGCACTCCCTCTTCCTCCAGTGTGAATTACAGTTCATCCAAGTGCACAGCTACCAGTGCCTGCAAGCAGGTGGAGTCTGACAAGTTTGTGAGAGCAGTGGCCTCCCTGGTTTTCAGAAAGGGATGAAACTGAGGGCTTAGGACTTCATTCCCCATTTGGGACTGATGAGAAACGCTGGACTGGAAGAAACACAAGCTGGAATCAAGATTGCTGGGAGAAATATCAATAACCTCAGATATGCAGATGACACCACCCTTATGGCAGAAAGTGAAGAGGAACTAAAAAGCCTCTTGATGAAAGTGAAAGTGGAGAGTGAAAAAGTTGGCTTAAAGCTCAACATTCAGAAAACAAAGATCATGGCATCCGGTCCCACCACTTCACGGGAAATAGATGGGGAAACAGTGGAAACAGTGTCAGACTTTATTTTTCTGGGCTCCAAAATCAATACAGATGGTGACTGCAGCCATGAAATTAAAAGATGCTTACTCCTTGGAAGGAAAGTTATGACCAACCTAGATAGCATATTGAAAAGCAGAGACATTACTTTGCCAAAAAAGTTCGTCTAGTCAAGGCTATGGTTTTTCCTGTGGTCATGTATGGATGTGAGAGTTGGACTGTGAAGAAGGCTGAGCGCCAAAGAATTGATGCTTTTGAACTGTGGTGTTGGAGAAGACTCTTGAGAGTCCCTTGGACTGCAAGGAGATCCAACCAGTCCATTCTGAAGGAGATCAGCCCTGGGATTTCTTCGGAAGGAATGATGCTAAAGCGGAAACTCCTGTACTTGGGCCACCTTATGTGAAGAGTTGACACATTGGAAAAGACTCTGATGCTGGGAGGGATTTGGGGCAGGAAGAGAAGGGGAAGACAGAGGATGAGATGGCTGGATGGCATCGCTGATCAATGGACGTGAGTCTGAGTGAACTCCGGGAGTTGGTGATGGACAGGGAGGCCTGGCGTGCTGTGATTCATGGGGTCGCAAAGAGTCGGACATGACTGAGCAACTGATCTGATCTGAAACTCTGGATTGGTAGTAGAGAGCTCTGTGGCAAGAATCAAGACTGTGGTTATTGGAACAATTTGGCCCATGAGATCCACTGACCCCTGAGAGGAGGGGCAGCACTATCTTGCATAAAGGGTCATGGGAGGAAGACTTTGCTAGTCTCCTTGGACAGTAAGGGTTTACAGAAGACAGGTAGCTTTAATCCATCCCTGTCCTGTGGCATGCAGACCACAGATTCACAGCTGAAGAGAGAATAGAGGAGCGGTGTCTTTCTCTTGCCACTGTAAGAGACTGATTGTTTACCAGCTGTCAGATTGCCAGTCTGCAGGAGCAGAGAGGTGAAAGAAAAGGAAAGAGGAAGGAAAGTAGATAATGAAGCTTTGTTACTTTTGTTGTCTTCAGTTCAGTTCAGTTGCTCAGTCATGTCTGACTCTTTGCGACCCCATAAATTGCAGCACCCCAGGCCTCCCTGTCCATCACCAACTCCCGGAGTTCACCCAGACTCACGTCCATCGAGTCAGTGATGCCATCCAACCATCTCATCCTCTGTCGTCCCCTTTTCCTCCTGCCCCCAACCCCTCCCAGCATCAGAGTCTTTTCCAATGAGTCAACTCTTCGCATGAGGTGGGCAAAGTACTGGAGTTTCCGCTTTAGCATCATTCCTTCCAAAGAACACCCAGGGCTGATCTCCTTCAGAATGGACTGGTTGGATCTCCTTGCAGTCCATGGGACTCTGAAGAGTCTTCTCCAGCCTGCAGTTAAGAATGCTGATTACACCCAATTCCTACAATGTAAAGCAGTGTAGCATCTTGAGCTCAAGTGCCTAGAAACTTTTGTATACAAATGAAAAAGAGAACACCCAGGACAGAGGCCTCCTGTTGAAATAGGAATCATGGAGACAGTAAGAATTTTAACCAAAAATAATTGGACATATAAGATGAGGGATTTCTCTGGTGATCCAGTGGTTAGAACTCCATGCTTCCAATATAGGGGCCACGGTTAGATCCCTGGTTAGGGAACTAAAATTCACATGCTGCAGGGTGTGGCCCCCCCCAAAACAAAAACAAGATACAAGATAACATTAGAAGGTGACCTTAGATCCTTATGTATTTAGGGATGAAAGGATACGATGTCTGGGATTTGTTATAAAATAGTCCAGTAGGGTTAGGAGGATAGTGCATATGGGTTTCCATGAAACAACACTGGCTATGTGCTGGGTGATAGCTGAAACTAGGTGGTGAGTACATGGGAGGTGGGAAGAGAAGTATGTAATTATACTGTTGTTTCAACTTACGTATAAATGTTCAATATTCCATAGTGTTTCATTGAGAAATTATCTTGAAGAATAGGGTGATCGCTACTGAGAACCAGTTTAGTGGCCTGGAAGATAAAATAGAAGAAATAACTAAAGTTTCAGAATGGAAATGCAAAGACATTGAAACATTGAAGGAAAAAATTAGAGACTTGGGAGAGTGTTGGATGATAGAAATTTGGAAGGAGAAGAATGAATACATGGAGGAATTACAGTAATTAAAGAAATGACAAAGGAAATTTTCCCTAGTTTAAAGAATGATTTTTACTTTGTTCATTAGAAGAACTTAAAAGGTTCCAGGCAAGATTGATATAAAAAGACCTATTTAGATATATTCTAGTGATGTTTCTGATTCATAAAATAAAGAGAACATTCTTACAAGGCTCTAAACAGAAAGAAAAAAGTAACATACAAGGAAAAAAGTCAAACTTTCATTGAACTTCTTATCTTTAATACTGGAAGCTAAAAGCACAGTGTAATAACTTCTGCTGACTAGTGAAAGAAATGGACTTCAACTCAAGAATCCTACATGTGGATGAGATATAATTTACCTGTCAAGGGGAAAGAAAGATATTAGTTGATAAGCAAAGACTCAGCGTATATAAGATCCACACAGTCCATCTGAAGAAAACTGAGCAAGAATTCCACTAGAATGATGAATGAATCACAACAGTGGCCTTAGGAGAATAGGAGATAAAGAGGGGAAGAAACATTAATGAAGCTAAATAAAGATTCTGAAAGTAGAGGAGATATTGTCAAAGCAATCCTAATAAGAGTCTGCAGTGAAAAGTGCTAAACTGTCCCAGTGAAACAAAGAATCAGGGGTGAGAGAAGAGGCAAAAGAAAGAAGAGCCAGCAAAGATCTTTTCAGACATTGGGTTGGAGTTGGTTGCAGGAAGTACTGATACCCCAAATCTCATCTTATTGAGTAAGAAAAGTAAATTGGGAACTAAGCTGTGAGTGGGGAAAACTGTTCTAATCTTTCTTTCCTGTAAGAGTAGAGAGACATGTATTCCTTAATGAGTCCTCAGAATAAGAAAGTAACCATCTTGGGAAGAATATTTCCAGAGTAACAGGAGGGAAAGGAGGTTATGTAATGATTCAATAAAACTAGGGAATATTAGAAAAAGGAAAAGAAAAAAAAAAGAACTAATAAAGTAAATGAATAGTAAACATAAAATAAGATCAAGAAATAAAATCTATTGTTATACAAAATGTGAATAATCTACATTTTTCTGTTAAAACTCATATACTGTGAAAATAGAAAAAGTTCATTAAAGAAAGATGAACACATTAAAACCGTGATAAAGTTAGAAATAAAAGGATAGGTAAGCACATAGTAGAGAAATACAAAAAAAATTTTAAAAGTAAGTGACATCATTAATTACATTCAAATTTTATTTTTAAGGACAAAAGCATTGAACAACTGAACAGCATAAATGGAACATTACATAATGATAAAAGACACAATTTATAAACTAGATGTTTTTCTCATATATTTGTGTGCTTTAGGAAATAGAGTACTCAGTGCCCCCTGTAGCAGGCCACTGCCAGAGTCTCCGCTGGAGACTCTTCAATGAGACTATGAGCCATGCCGTGTAGGGCCACCCAAGATAGACAGGTCATGGTGGAGAGTTCTAACAAGACGTAGTCCACTGGAGAAAGAAATGGCAAACTACTTCAGTATTCTTGCCCTTAGAACCCCATGAACAGTATGAAAAGGCAAAAAGACCTGACGCAAAGAACTGACTCCTTGGAAAAGACCCTAATGCTGGGAAAGATTAAATGCAGGAGGAAAAGGGGACAACAGAGGATGAGATGGTTGGATGGCATCACCCACTCGATAGACATTTTTTTTTTTTTTGATAGACATTTTTGAGTAGGCTCTGGGAGTTGGTAATGGACAGGGAAGCCTGGGGTGCTGCAGTCCATGGGGTCATAAAGAGTCGGACACGACTGAACTGAGGAAATAGAGTAGCTAAGTTTATACAGTAAAAGTGATTTGAAATTGCAAAGTAAATTTAATAGTGTTGATAGTGTCACAAGATACTGAAAAAAGAAACATTAAGAATTTTTGGAGAGGGTGTGGAGGAAAGGGAACCCTCTTACACTGTTGGTGGGAATGCAAACTAGTACAGCCACTATGGAGAACAGTGTGGAGATTCCTTAAAAAACTGGAAATAGAACTGCCTTATGATCCAGCAATCCCACTGCTGGGCATACACACTGAGGAAACCAGAAGGGAAAGAGACACGTGTACCCCAATGTTCATTGCAGCACTGTTTATAATAGCCAGGACATGGAAGCAACCTAGATGTCCATCAGCAGATGAATGGATAAGAAAGCTGTGGTACATATACACAATGGAGTATTACTCAGCCATTCAAAAGAATACATTTGAATCAGTTCTAATGAGGTGGATGAAACTGGAGCCTATTATACAGAGTGAAGTAAGCCAGAAG
>NW_011495076.1:5399486-5401219 GCF_000754665.1 Bison bison bison | reverse complement strand
CAGCAAAAGTGACGCTGATGTATGGAACAGTCTTATGGACTCTGTGGGAGAGGGAGAGGGTGGGAAGATTTGGCAGAATGGCATTGAAACATGTAAAATATCATGTATGAAACGAGATGCCAGTCCAGGTTCAATGCACGATACTGGATGCTTGGGGCTAGTGCACTGGGACGACCCAGAGGGATGGTATGGGGAAGGAGGAGGGAGGAGGGTTCAGGATGGGGAGCACATGTATACCTGTGATGGATTCATTTTGATATTTGCAAAACTAATACAATTATGTAAAGTTTAAAAATAAAATAAAAAAAAAGAATTTTTGAGATCTAGATTAATAATATGAAAGACTATGACTAAATAATAACCAATAAATAAATGATTATATAAAGTATAGAGATCATATAGATTACATACACATACATATATACATATATACTCGTACCCATGAGTGTACCTATATATCAAAAGCAAGAGTGAGAAATTTGCAGCCTATCGAAAAAATATTAACCTTTGTCATATGTCTGGAAATTTTGCAAAAAATAGAAATGTTCTTGATTACAAAGTAAATTAGGCTTCCCTGGTGGCTCAGATGGTAAAGAATCTGCGTGCAATGCAAGAGACCCCTATAGCTCAGGAACCTTTCTCAGTGTAAAATATGCAGCAGAGACTAAGATTCCTGTCCTCCTTGTGCTTTCATTCTAGAGTGGAAGAAAAATACTGAAAAAAAAATACAAGTTTGTAAAATAAAAATGAGGCAAGAGAATATTATAGAGCTGAAATGAGATGTATTTCAGTTTAGGTGTTATAAAGCATAGAGGGTCCCAGGATTCATGTTGAGACATTATCAAAAAAACCAAAAGCAAGTAGGAAAATAAATAAAACTGAAATTAATTTAAAGATTAAATATGCAAATAGAAAAAGAATATTGGGATGGAGAAGGATATTAAATAACACAGAACCAATTTTTACTCTGGAGCAGGATGAGCATGCATGATGGTGGAGTATAAAAATGTACATTTGGTGTTAAACATGTAAAGGGGCTTCCCTGGTGACTCAGATGGTAAAGAATCTGCCTGCAATCCAGGAGACCCCAGTTCAGTCCCTGGGTCAGGAAGATCCTGTGGAAAAGGGAACACCTACCCACTCCAGTATTCTTGCCTGGATAATCCCATGGACAGAGGAGCCTGGCGGGCTACAGTCCATGGGGTTGCAAAGAGTTGGACACAACTGAGCAAAACACTTTCACTTTCATTTCCAGTATCTTTTCTCTTCCTTTCAAAGAGTATATGAGTGTGTGTGTATGTATGCTTGTAAGAAAGGGCAAGGATACAAGGATTTCTATAAGAATTTTTTTTAATTAATTAATTTTTTAGTTGAAGGATAATTGTTTTACAGAATTTTGTTGTTTTCTATCAAACCTAAACATGAATCAGCCATAGGTATACATATGGCCCCTCCCTCTTGAACCTCCCTCCCATCACCCTCCCCATCCCAGTCTTCTAGGTTGATACAGAGCCCCTGTTTGAGTTCCCTGAGACATACAGCAAATTCCCATTGGCTATCTATTTTACATACGGTAATGTTAGTTTCCATGTTACTGTCTCCATATATCTTGCCCTCTCCCCATGTCTATAAGTCTGTTCTCTATGTCTTTTCTCCATTGCTGCCCTTGCAAATAAATTATTTGGTACCATCTTTCTAGATTCTGTATATATGTGTCAGTATATGATATTTAT
>NW_011495076.1:5399243-5399386 GCF_000754665.1 Bison bison bison | reverse complement strand
ATCAGTTCTAATGAGGTGGATGAAACTGGAGCCTATTATACAGAGTGAAGTAAGCCAGAAGGAAAAACACCAATTCCAGTATACTAACTCATATATATGGAATTTAGAAAGATGATAACAATAACCCTGTGTACGAGACAGCA
>NW_011495076.1:5384584-5399143 GCF_000754665.1 Bison bison bison | reverse complement strand
GGGTCTATAAGTCTGTTCTCTATGTCTTTTCTCCATTGCTGCCCTTGCAAATAAATTATTTGGTACCATCTTTCTAGATTCTGTATATATGTGTCAGTATATGATATTTATCTTTCTCTTTCTGACTTACTTCATTCTGTATAATAGGCTCTAGGTTCATCCACCTTGTTAGAACTGACTCAAATACATTCCTTTTTATGGCTGAGTAATATTCCATTGTGTATATGTACCACAGCTTCTTTATTCATTCATCTGTTGATGGACATTTAGGTTGCTTCCATGTTCTAGCTATTTAAATAGTGCTGCAATGAACATTGGGGTACTTGTGTCTTTTTCAATTTTGGTTTCGTCAGGTATATGCCTAGGAGTGGGATTGCTGGGTCATATAGTGTTTTATTCCTAATTTTTTAAGGAATCGCCATACCGTCTTCCATAGTGGCTGTATCAATTTACATTCCCACTGACAGTGCAAGAGGGTTCCTTTTTCTCCACACCCTCTCCAGCATTTATTGTTTGTAGACCTTTTGATGGTCATTCTGACTGGTGTGAGGTGATACCTCATTGTAGTTTTGATTTGCATTTCTCTAACAGTTATATTGAGCATCTTTTTATGTGTTTGTTAGCCATCTGTATGTCTTCTTTGGAGAAATGCCTGTTTAGATCTTTTCCCCACTTTTTGACTGGGTTGTTTGTTTTTCTGATATTGAGTTGTATGAGATACTTGCATATTTTAGAAATTAATCCTTTGTCATTTGTTTCATTTGCTATTATTTTCTCCCATTCTGAGAGTTGTCTTTTTACCTTATTTGTAGTTTCCTTTGCTGTGCAAAAGTTTTTAAGTTTAATCAGGTCCCACTTGTTTACTTTTGTTTTAATTTCCATTATGTTAGGAGGTGAGTCTTAAAGGTGGATCATAAATCTTGTTTTGATTTATGACATTGAGTGTTCTGCCTGTGTTTTCCTCTTAAAAGTTTTATAGTTTCTGGCCTTACATTTGGGTCTTTAATCCATTTTGAGTTTATCTTTGTGTATGGTGTTAGGAATTGTTCTAATTTCATTCTTTTACATGTAGCTGTCCAGTTTTCCCAGCACCACTTATTGAAGAGGCTGTATTTGCCCCACTGTATATTCTTCCCTCCTTTGTCAAAAATAAGGTTCCCATAGGCACATGAGTTTATTTTTCAGTTTTATATCTTGTTCCATTGGTCTATAATTCTGATTTTGTGCAAGTACCATACTGTCTTGATGACTGTAGCTTTGTAGTATAATCTGAAGTCAGGAGGGTTGATTCCTCCAGTTCCATTCTTTTTCTCAAGACTACTTTGGCTATTCAAGGTCTTTTGTGTTTCCATATGAATTGTGAATGTTTTTGTTCTAGTTCTGTGAAAAATGCCATTGGTAATTTGATAGGGGGCATATTGAATCTGTAGATTGCATTTGATAGTACAGTCATTTTCACAATATTGATCCTTCTTACCAGAAATTGTTTTTATATTCACTTATTAGGCCAAGACATGAGACTGCTTTCTTTTCAAAAAGAAAAGACTTAGGAAATAATGTTGTCTTAGGGAATAATGATGATAATGATGATGATAGTTGTCATAGTAACAGGGCACCAATGTAAATAAAGTGCTGACATTATGGATGCAGTATTATTAATTATATTTACTATTTCATATCAATAATGTCATGCAGATCCCTTTTTCCAAATGAGCAAACTGAGGCCCAGAGAGTTAACTTTCTAAGCCTTAGTTTCATCCATGAACTAGTGTTAAGTATAGTACTTAATATCGCCGTGGGGTGGTGTTAGAATATGTGAGGTTAGACTGCTTTGAAATTAATGACCAAATCTCCATGGCATAATACAACTCAGGTCTCCTTCCTGTGCATGCTACATGAGCCCTGTGAGTTGGCAGGTGCTCTGAACCTTGCAATCACAGAGCTACCTAAACTAAAGGAAGCTCCAGAGTCTTGACTTTCTCACTGGCTGGAGCAGAAGTGAGCATGGAGCTTCCACACATAAATGCTTCATTCATCCCATTATCCACAGCTGGTCACCTAACCCTGCCTAAGTGCAAATGGGCTGTGTATGTTAGAGAGAGGAGGAGGACCATCTGTTTATGCGCACTGATAATATATGCCACAGCATTTAATAAGAGGTCATTCTTCTCATAGTGGCTGTCACATAGGAAATGATTCAGCAAGAGAAGTAGACTATCATAAGTATAAATACTACCCACTTAGCGTCAGAATCACTTAACTTCATTGAACCAGAAGACATATACTTGAATATACATATTAGCAGAAATCAGGGAGGTGGATCTACAGAGTTGTACATATATATATATATATTACAAAATGGAGATTATGAAGGGGGAAGAAATGCAATATTTTTTGCTCATTGATAATAGGTTAAATGATTTTCTTAAAAGTGTATTTTGCATAGGTATATGTAAGATAAGAAAATTTCTGGTAGAACTGAAAGAACCGCCAATACATATTTCTTTGCTTAATTCTCAAAAGCTCAGAATGGCGAGACAAATTAAAATTGAAGAAAAGTCTCAAGAGAAGATGTAGAGTCAAAAACTTTAATTTAGTAAAATAGGTATTTACAGCTACAGAAATAATTAACGAAATGCATATGCAACAGGAACAAATGTGAAAAAAAAAAATAAACTACCCATACAAATCTTTCTGTAGAGATGGGGCAGTGTGATTAGAGATCTAAGAGAAAGTAAGGACAGGTAAAAGCAAGAGACTCACATCAGAGGTGATATAACTAAAATAAGATGGTGCGAAACTTGAAAGAAAAACAGCTAGGTTGGGATGGCAGAGTGAAAAAGAAACTTTGGAAGTTCAGTTCCTTCTGGAACTTTTGCAAACAAAAAAATATATTACTTTTTGTTATAAAACAGAGGTCCAGATTTAATGAGATAGCTCACTATTAATCAAAGGGTGAAGGCATACTGAATTTAAGAAAAGAGATTTCAGGTCCAGGATGCCAGAAGACAAAGCTGCGGCAAGAGGATGGAGGGTAGTCGTGGTGCATGCTTTTGTCTTCACCACAAATCTCTACACAAATCAGAACAAACCTTTACCTGCCTTTTTCAACAGCATGTGGGAGAAAGATGAAATTCCTGGTGTAACAAAGCAAGGCCTATTAAACAAAGGCATGCTAGTGACGTTTAGTAATAGTTATTAAAAAAAAATTAAAAATTGGAGTCACTGTATTGCAGGAAGAGATTACAGATTTTTTCTGGGGCTTCTTTTACTAAGACTGGGGGAAAGAAATGACAGACCGACAGAGAAGGTACAGTTCTTTACTGAATATAGGAAGAATCAGAAATCATACTGAAGGTGAAAATTGAGCAGAATTTTTACTATGCTATCTGGAGAAGAATAAATCTGAGATGGGGAAAAAACAGCAGCTCCCACCATTATTTTATGGTGATACGATAGAGCCCTTTATCATCATGTTGGTGGTCTAGGCTTTCGCCAACAAGGCCAGCTGCCATTTCATGTGTTTTGAGAATTAGTTTTTTTGTTCATCCTTCTGCCATTTGTCTCTCCTGCTTACTCTGTGTCGCTAGTTGTAAAGAATCTGCCTGCCAATGCAGGAGATGTAAGAGACATGGGTTTGATCCCTGGGTCAGGAAGATCCCCTGGAGGAGGGCATGGCAACTCACTCCAGTGTTCTTCCCTGGAGAATCCCGTGGACAGAGGAGCCTGGTGGGCTTCAGTCCATAGGGTTGCACAGAGTTGAACACGACTGATGTGACTTAGCATGCACACACACTTACTCTGGAAATATCTTTGGTTATTTTTGAAGCTCAAAGGAAATCCTGCCCTATAGACACCCACCCAAACACTTGAAGGTATTTATAGTTCTAGGAACTGATGTTTCCTGCCGTCTCATTGCTTGGATAGATCAATACCACAGCAAAGCATTAACTTTTAATGAACAGTTGCTGTGTTCCAGCCATGATCCCAATCATTTCATGTACATCTTCTGACTTAATGCTCATGCTACAGGATATCCTATATCCTACTGTTTGGGATCTTGGATATATTGTGGAATATAACAAAAAGAAAGAGAGCATGGCCCGATTGATACAGAATTTTGTAAGAGTGTAATGTTTTGTTTTGTTTTTTCAGTATTAAGGTAAAAATAACTTAAGGCAGTGACAGCTTAAATTCAAACTTCACTTACTGTTATTGAAATATGAGAGGAAAGTGGAATATTTTAAAACAAAAGCCAAGCCATGAAAAGGATATTATTAGGACAATTAATTGTGAAGAATTGGAAAATGTGGAAATGCAGAAAATCATTACCTAAAAAAAAATATAAAATATGCCTGTACTTATAAATAAGAGAATGAGCTTTGCAAATAGTTATTAAATCTATTTATAAGGCAACAATAATCATAAATAGCTACTATTTACTAATAGTAATAAATTAATAGGCAACCATAGTAATAAATTAATAGCTATTATTTACTGAGTAACTACTGTGTGCCTGATATTGCTCTAATATTTTTATATGTGTTATTTTACTAATCCTTGCAATATTCCTACTAGGCAGGTGCTTTTTAGAGACACTAAAATAAAGCAAAGGTTTCACGTATGCAGCCTCACACTCTGAGCGGTGAGTAAGAATAACAGAGAAGTTATAGGTTGAGAGGACAGACTCAGCCTAAATGAACGACGTAGAGAGGAGGTGACACCATGACATTTAGTATCTGACTGTGCTACTTCAAAGGCTTTTAAAGGCTTTTAAAGTCAGCTATCCAAGTTCATGAAGAAAATGTGTAAATTACAGTTGTGGAAAGATTTTTTTCAATTTTATAAAATGGAAAGGATGAGGAATAAAGAACTAATACTTTTAAGATACAGACTCTTTCCAGTAGCAAAAATGTATAAACCTCATGAATATGCAATGAATTCCATAAACAGTCCAGAAAGGTAAACACACTGTATAATAAAGGAGAATGAAATAGATTACAGCAAAACAATAAAGGCAGGTTTGTGTTGAATTAATTAGAAACTGCTGTGTATTCTTTGAAGGATTTGTATTGATCTGTGTTGGAGAGTCATTAATATGTATTATATGTAAATAAATTTAAGAACTTGTGAGGATCAAATGAATGATGGACATGAGAGAAATATGATATTAAAGCATTAAACAGATGTAATTTTAATCCCTCTTCTTAGCAAAAATAGTTATTTGATCAGATACTGCAACAGATTTTTAAAAAAATAATGGCCTTAATTTACCTTTAAAGGGACTATGAGATACCCAGTAAGGTGTGTGTGTATAAGAGAGAGAGAGAAACTACATTTGAAAGGAAAGGCTCTGGATTCAGACTTCACTAACTAGTTTTGGAAACTTGGTAATTACCCTCTGGGAGCCTCAGTTTATCAGAAAGCTATGTTCTCCATTACCACTCACATCACTTTTACATGAGAGTCCTTTTTATTTTAAGGAATAAAACACAGTTGAAGAAATTCCATTCCTCTTTCATATCCCATCTCTTCCTCCCCAGAAATGACTGCTATTCTGAATTTGGAGTACGTCCTTCCATTTATGATTTTAAACATTTACCACATATATGTATATTTGTAAATGATATGTAATATCATTAAGCTGAGATTAAAGATGCCTTAACATATCTTTATCAGTATTTAATTTCACTCTGCATTCGTTTTTCAAATTTTATCCAAGTTGATACATAAAGACCTATTATTGTTGTTGTTCAGTCACTAAGACTCTTTGCAATCAATCCCATGGACTGTAGCCTGCCAGGCTCCTCTGTCTTTGGAATTTCCCAGGCAAGTATACTGGAGTGGGTTGCCATTTCCTTCTGCAGGGTATCTTCCCAGACCAGGGATTGGACCTGCATCTCCTGCATTGGCAGGTGGATTCTTTACTACTGAGCCACCAGGGAAGCTCACATAAAGATCTAATTCACTCATTTTAACATTTGAATTTTATTTGCTCTACAGCCCATTTCAATGAGACTTATGGACTTGCTTTCTACTGGAATTGGTCTTTCCAACATCATCAATTACCCTTACTTTGAAATTCAGTGGACACTTTCTTCTGTAATCTTGAATTCCTCAGAGCTTGAATCTAGAGCTAAACACTCTCTCCGCCTTCCTGCTTTTCTTTTGGGTTATGTGAAGCAAGCTTGCCTGGTACCTCTTTGAAGAGCTTTCAGTTTCCTGTACTGCCCGTTCTCATCCAGATTCTAAATATTGAAGTTCCTCAGGGCTTTAACTCAGATTCTTTTCAATTTTTTAAAAAAATACATTTCTCTTTGAATGATTCATCCATCTCCATGTCTTTAGAAGTATCTCTATGCTGATGTCTCCCAAATCTGTATGCCTTCAGTACTGACCATTTCTAGAAACTTATATATTTAATCTCTTTTTTGTTTTCTCCTTTATATTATCTCTGTATGTCCTTGATATATTTTTTTTCTTTCCTTCAGAAACTTCTCCTCCCTTACTCTACCTCTAATGCACAGACATGTTTGAATTGGAACTATTTCAAAGTGCGTTGCAAATCTTCCCACTTGTTTTGGTCTGTATCACTACAATCCTAGTCCAGGCTCTCCTGAATATTTGAAATAACCTCCTATCTGGTGTCCCTGAGTCTTTTCTTGCCCCTCTACTCCATTCCGCACATAAAAACAAAATGGTATTTTAAAATGCAAATTTGATTATGTGGCTCCACCTCTGAGATTCTTTTAAACACTTTTCATTATCTTTAGAATAACAATTAATAGCTTGATTAGGTCCTTCAAGGTCCCAAATGATAGGGCCCTCCTCAAATCTGTAACTTCAGCAAGAGTCCCCTCTCTTTCTTTCTCTTCATTTTCTCATTGTAAAGGAGCTTTCAGTTCAGTTCAGTTCAGTCGCTCAAGGTCTTGTATCACAATCAGTGTTTCCCATGTTAAACCCTTAGCATATCATTCATCCTATGGGCAACTTTATTCTTCACATGACTATCAGTTTTCTTTCAAGTCTCATCTTAGATGTTATCACCTCAGATGGCCTTCCACGTCCCAACAAATCTATAATAATCCCCATTCATTATTCTCTGCTGCAGAATTCTGTTTAATGTGTTTTATATCAACTAATGTTAAAGGGATTCTGGCCAACATAAGAAAAAAAAAAGTGTTTGGGGTAGTTTCCAAAATTGATATAAATACTGGAGATCTAACCTCAGTAGTTAGAGAGGAACCATAAGAGGCTAAGTGGTCAGACAGTCTCAGTCCTGGTCATGTTACAACATCAGCCCAGTATAGTGCTAATGATATTCACTGCTGGGCATTCATGCCACTCCTCTTGGACTTTGGAGGTTGTCTTAGACAGTATAACTTCTACTCCTAGAATGAATCTACCCTACTTCACGTCCTAGATTCAATTTCTGGGTTGTCATTCAACAGCCAATTTTTCAAACAGAAAGGGTGCTCAGTTGCTAGGTAAAAGAAAGAAGATAAATGAATCCAGAAGTTCACTATTTCTACAAACAGATTTGTGATTGTCTGTTTATTGATTAGCCTGATTATTTTACATATTGCATGATTAGTGTGTTAGGTTCATAGAGGAAAAACAGTATTTGACTCATCACTCCTAGAATTGACTGAGAAATAAGAAGTGCATAATAAACATTTGTTCCATGTCACTCAACATAACACATTCTTGGTCATTTTAAAAGATGACACACAGCTAGTTAGAGTCTATATGTCACTAAAGGATCTTTGTTTTCAAGCTCACTGTTTTACCTTTAGGAAAACATGTGGCTGCATAGCTAATGTTTTAACTTCATAATTTTTTCTTTTATGGGTTTATGAATGGTGAAGGCAGGAAGATTCACTTTATAGAACTAAAATCTGACCCTAATCAACAGTCTTTTAGAAGAAACTAAAATAGGTTACTAGAATAAAAGCAAAAGTTTAGATGAACACGTATCTTCAGTAATCTTTAGGTTTAAGTTTGAAGACATATTCTGTTCAAAAGGGCAGTGTTCAAGTGCCCTCTTTGAGCATTGATTTAATGGTACTTGTTTTACTGAAAAGAAGGGAACAGAGGTAGACTACATTTTATTGCCTTGTCCATTAGACGTGTGTCTTTGGAGAACTTCCAAATAGAAGAGAGAAAGGCTATACTTTTATTTTCTCAACAAGTATGATGATGAATTTCTCCTTTTGCCATACTGGTGCTTGTCTCATCAATATGAAAGAAATAATGGCAAAATAGGATAGCTTCAACAGTATTACAATATTTTAAATTCTACAGGTGATTACTTTCTCTTTCTAGACTTTGCCTTAGTTTCCATGTGAGATAAAGGGCTTCTAAAATTATTATACTAGCTCAGCAGAAAACATGTCAAACTATAAATGTTCCTTTCATGAAAAATATGTTTACATGGCTTTTGGTTTCTAGCATAGTGAGGACCATAGCATAGTGAGAACTATAATTCAGATGGCATTACATCTACTACTGTAGGAAAGAATCCCTTAGAAGAAATATAGTAGCCCTCATAGTCAACAAAAGATTCCAAAATGCAGTTCTTAGGTGCAATCTCAAAAATGACAGAAGGATTTATGTTCATTTCCAAGGCAAACCATTCACTATCACAGTAATCCAAGTCTATGCCCCAATCAGTAATGCTGAAGAAGCTGAACTTAAACAGTTCTGTGAAGACCTACAAGACCTTCTAGAACTAACACCCCAAAAAATGTCCTTTTCATTATAGGGGACTGAAATGCAAAAGTAGGAAATCAAGAGATACCTGGAGTAACAGGCAAATTTGGCCTTGGAGTACAAAATGAAGCAGGGCAAAGGCTAACAATGTTTTGCCAAGAGGATGCAATGGTTATAGCAAACACCCACTTCCAACAACACAAGAAGATTCTACACATGGATATCACCAGATGGTCAATCCTGAAATCAAACTGATTATATTCTTTGCAGACAAAGATGAAGACGCTCCATCAGATTAGATCAGATCAGATCAGTTGCTCAGTCGTGTCCGACTCCTTGTGACCCCATGAATTGCAGCACGCCAGGCCTTCTTGTCCATCACCAACTCCTGGAGTTCACTCAGACTCACGTCCATCAAGTCCGTGATGCCATCCAGCCATCTCATCCTCTGTCGTCCCCTTCTCCTCCTGCCCCCAATCCCTCCCAGCATCAGAGTCTTTTCCAAGGAGTCAACTGTTCGCATGAGGTGGCCAAAGTACTGGAATTTCAGCTTTAGCATCAGTCCTTCCAAAGAACACCCAGGACTGATCTCCTTTAGAATGGACTGGTTGGATCTCCTTGCAGTCCAAGGGACTCTAGAGTCTTCTCCAACACCACAGTTCAAAAGCATCAATTCTTCGGTGCTCAGCTTTATTCACAGTCCAACACTCACACCCTTACATGACTACTGGAAAAACCATAGCCTTGACTAGGCGGACCTTTGTTGGCAAAGTAATGTCTCTGCTTTTGAATATGCTATCTAGGTTGGTCATAACTTTCCTTCCAAGGAGTGTCTTTTTTTTTTTTTCCAAGGAGTGTCTTTTAATTTCATGTCTGCAATCACCATCTGCAATGATTTTGGAGCCCCAAAAAATAAAGTTTGACACTGTTTCCCCATATATTTCCCATGAAGTGATGGGACCAGACATGATCTTCGTTTTCTGAATGTTGAGCTTTAAGCCAACTTTTTCACTCTCCTCTTTCACTTTCATCAAGAGGCTTTTGAGTTCCTCTTCACTTTCTGCCATAAGGGTCGTATCATCTACACAGTCAGCAAAAACAAGACTAGGTGCTGACTGTGGCTCAGATCATGAACTCCTCATTGCTTTACTCCTAAATTCAGACTTAAATTGAAGAAAGTAGGGAAAACCACTAGACCACTCAGGATGACCTAAATCAAATCTCTTATGATTTTACAGTGGAAGTGACAAATAGATTCAAGGGATTACATCTGATAGACAGTGCCTGAAGAACTGTGAATGGAGGTTTGTGACATTGTACAGGAGGCAGTGATAAAGACCATCCCCAAGAGAAAGAAATGGAAAAGGCAAAATGGTTGTCTGAGGAGGCCTTATCAATTGCTGAGAAAAGGGAATCTAAAGGCAAAGGGGAAAAGGAAAGATATATACCCATTTGAATGCAGAGTTCCAAAGAAGAGCAAAGAGAGATAAGAAAGCCTTCCTCAGTGATCAATGCAAAGAAACAGAGAAAAAAAAAAAAATAGAATGGGGTTGGGGGGGACTAGAGATCTCTTCAAGAAGATTAGAGATACCAAGGAAACACTTTATGCAAAGATGGGCACAATATAGGGCAAATGGTATGGGCCTAACAGAAGTGGAAGATATTAAGAAGAGGTGGCAAGAAATACACAGAGGAACTATACAAAAAATATCTTCATTACACAGATAACCATGATGGTGTGATCACTCACCTAGAGCCTGACATCCTGGAATGCAAAGTCAAGTGGGCCTTAGGAAGCACCACTACTAACAAAGCTAGTGGAGGTGATGGAATTCCAGTTGAGCTATTTCAAATCCTGAAAGATGATGCTGTAAAAGTGCTACACTAAATATGCCAGAAAATTTGGAAAACTCAGCAATGGCCACAGGACTGGAAAAGGTCAGTTGTCCTTCCAATCCCAAAGAAAGGCAATGCCAAAGAATGTTCAAACTACTGCACAATTGCATTCATCTCAGTTCAGTTCAGTTAAGTCACGCAGTCGTGACTGAGTCTTTGCAACCCCATCAACTGCAGCACTCCAGGGCTCCCTGTCCATTACCAACTCCTGGAGTCCACCCATGTCTGTTGAGTTGGTGATGCCATCCAACCATCTCATCCTGTGTTGTCCCTTTCTCCTGCCCTCAGTCTTTCCCATCATCAGGGTCTTTTCCAATGAGTCAGCTCTTTGCATCAGGTGGCCAAAGTATTGGAGTTTCAGCTTCAATATCAGTCCTTCCGATGAACAGCCAGGTCTGATCTCCTTTAGGATGGACTGGTTGGATCTCCTTGCAGTCCAAGGGACTCTCAAGAGTCTTCTACACCACCACAGTTTAAAAGCATCAGTTCTTCAGCATTCAGCTTTCTTTATAATTCAACTCTCACATCCATACATGACCACTGGGAAAACCATAGCCTTGACTACTTTCTTGGCAAAGTAATGTTTCTGCTTTTTACTATGCTGCCTAGGTTGGTCATAACTTTGCTTCCAAGGAGTAAGCATATTTTAATTTCATGGCTGCAATCACCATCTGCAGTGATTTTGAAGCCCAGGAAAATAAAGTCAGCTACTTTTTCCACTGTTTCCCCATCTATCTGCCATGAAGTGATGGGACCGGATGCCATAATCTTAGTTTTCTGAATTCTGAACCATAAGCCAACTTTTTCACTCTCCACTTTCACTTTCATCAAGAGGCTCTTTAGTTCTTCTTCACTTTCTGCCATAAGGGTGGTGTTATCTGCATATTGCCAACATCCGCTGGATCATCGAAAAAGTAAGAGAGTTCCAAAAAATATCTATTTCTGCTTTATTGACTATGCCAAAGCCTTTGACTGTGTGGGTCACAATAAACTGTGGAAAATTCTGAAAGAGATGGGAATACCAGACCACCTGACCTGCCTCTTGAGAAACCTGTATGCAGGGCAGGAAGCAACAGTTAGAACTGGACATGGAACAACAGACTGGTTCCAAATAGGAAAAGGAGTACGTCAAGGCTGTATATGGTCACCCTGCTTATTTAACTTATATGCAGAGTACATCATGAGAAATCCTGGGCTTGAGGAAGCACAATCTGGAATCAAGATTGCCAGGAGAAGTATCAATAACCTCAGATACGCAGATGATAGCACCCTTATGGCAGAAAGCTAAGAATTAAAAAATCTCTTGGTAAAAGTGGAAGAGGAGGGTGAAAAGCTGGTTTAAAACTCAACATTCAGAAAGCATAGATCATGGCATCCTGTCCCATCACTTCATGGCAAATAGATGGGGAAAGAATGGAAACAATGAGAGCCTTTATATTTTTGGGCTCCAGAATCACTTCAGATGGTGACTGAAGCCATGAAATTAAAAGACTCTTGCTTCTTGGAAGAAAAGGTATGACCAACCTAGACTGCATATTGAAAAGCAGAGACATTACTTTGCCGACAAAGATCTGTCTAGTCAAAACTATGGTTTTTCCAGTATTATGTATGGATAGAGAGTCAGATTATAAAGAAAGCTGAGCACTGAAAAATTGATGCTTCTGAACTGTGGTGTTGGAGAGGACTCTTGAGAGAGGCCTTGGTGTTGAGAGTCTCTTGGACTGCAAGGAGATCCATCCAGTCCATCCTAAAGGAAATCAATCCTGAATATTCATTGGAAGGAGTGATGCTGAAGCTGACACTCCAATTCTTTGGCCACCTGATGGGAAGAACTGACTCATTTGAAAAGACCTTGATGCTGGGAAAGATTGAAGGCAAGAGGAGAAGGAGATGACAGAGGATGAGATGGTTGGATGGCATCACCAAGTTGATGAACATGAATTTGAGCAAGCTCTGGCAGTTTGGTGATGGACAGGGAAGCCTGGTGTGGTGCAGTCCATGGGTCGGAACCCGTCAGACACAACTGAGTGGCTGAACTGAAGTGATATTGAGAATCAAGTAAATTACAAACAGGCAGAAATTTTAAAAAATGTAATTTTAAATGAAGTGGTGTTTTGTTTAGGAAGGTAATGGCTGAATCACGTGTTAGATACATTCTTAACTTTTCAAAAAGTGTCAACTGTTTTCCAAAGTGGTGGTAACTTTTTACTTCATCACCAGCTTTAGGTGAGTATTCCAACTCTTCTATACCCTTGTCAACACTTGGTATGGCCAAGGCTTTTAAACTTCAGCCAATCAAATATGTATATAGAGGCTGCTCACTGTGCTCTCAGTTTGTATTTCCTGAATGACTAATAATGTTCAGAAATTTTGTTTTGTGCTTGTCTGCCTTCCATATATCTTTTTTAATGAAGTGTGTTCAAAACTTTTACTGATTTTTTTCATTGGTGATTTTGTTTTCATATTACTGAATTTTGTAAGCTCTTCCTTACATGTTCTAAATACAGTCATTTCCTCTGTTTGTGGCTTGCAAAGTCTGTGGTATATGAAGTCATATATCCATTGAATAAATTGTGCATGTACATTCATTGATGCTTTCTTTATAGTAATTCATAAGTGGAAACAGCCCAAATTTCCATCAAGAGGTGACTGAGTAAACAAACGAATGTATCCATTCACAGGAATACTACTCAGCAATTAAAAAGGAATACTCAACATGTGGGAGCATGAATGAGTGTCAAAATAACTAGGCTGAAACAAGACAGACAAAAATGTACTTACTGTATGATTTTATTTACATAATATTTTAGAAAATACAACCTAATCTATTATGAAAGAAAATTATACTTTGCCTGGGAAGTGGGGTAGGTGGTATGAATTAAAAGGTCCATATTTTGGGGGATAATGAATTGATTCATTATCTTAAAATAGATATAGAAATGCTAAAATTAAGTGTTAGGTGTTAAATGTGTGCAGTTTATCTTTTTATTGTTAGTTATACCTCAGTGATTGTCCTTACAAAAATATACTAGGGGAATTCTTTTTTAAAAGAAATCCGAAGTGAACAATTGTTTCCTAATGCAAATCACCCCTCCACTGCCATCCTGCAAATACAGTATGTGGAGTTGGATTGGGTACAGTTGTCATACGTTAGATGTTTACCTCAGCACCTGGCTTCTCATTGCCCTTGTGGCTCTCCTGAAAGATGTATAGTGCTGTGTCTTTATTTTGCCAGTGGTGCTACACCAGGACACCCTATCTATATCTTACAAAGGCTTTGTCAATCCACATGAATCCCTTGGTTTTACAGTTGTCAACACAAACATACTGCATCCATTTTTCATTTCTTCAAGAAACGTCACCTGGTCAGCTGACAAGGGAGACTTCTCCATTAATTCTGTGGAAGCTTCTTTAGAGAGTTTCAGTTTCTCTTACTACACAGGGAACTATTACTACTACTGCTACTAAGACTACACAGTACAGCCCAAACCTGTGTAACAGCAGGATTTTTTGCTCTTTTTTCCCATATTTTCATATTAAATTCTATAGCCAAAGCAGACCTTTTTGGCTTTGTTTTAATTTGATCAGGCAGTTGTTTAGATTCAGTTCAGTCGCTCAGTCACGTCCGACTCTTTGCGACCCCATGAACCGCAGCACACCAGGCCTCCCTGTCCATCACCAACTCCCGGAGTCCACCCAAACTCACATCCATCAAGTCAGTGATGCCATCCAGCCATCTCATCCTCTGTCGTCCCCTTCTCCTCTTGCCCCCAATCCCTCCCAGCATCAGAGTCTTTTCCAATGAGTCAACTCTTCGCATGAGGTGGCCATAGTACTGGAGTTTCAGCTTTAACATCATTACTTCCAAAGAAATCCCAGGGCTGATCTCCTTCAGAATGGACTGGTTGGATCTCCTTGCAGTCCAAGGGACTCTCAAGAGTCTTCTCCAAC
>NW_011495076.1:5384285-5384401 GCF_000754665.1 Bison bison bison | reverse complement strand
CCACATGCCATGATCTTAGTTTTCTAAATGTTGAGCTTTAAGCCAACTTTTTCACTCTCCTCTTTCACTTTCATCAAGAGGCTCTTTAGTTCTTCTTCACTTTCTGCCATAAGGGT
>NW_011495076.1:5354982-5384185 GCF_000754665.1 Bison bison bison | reverse complement strand
CAGCCATAAGGGTGGTGTCATCTGCGTATCTGAGGTTATTGATATTTCTCCTGGCAATCTTGATTCCAGCTTGTGTTTCTTCCAGTCCAGCGTTTCTCATGATGTACTCTGCATAGAAATTAAATAAATAGGCTGACAATATACAGCCTTGACGTACTCCTTTTCCTATCAAGTAAAGTCTGGGTACTGAGGGAAGAAACCCATTATGTGCATTATTAATGGCTGCTTGCTTTGCTGGGTTTATTCACTTATGATATAAGAAAAATTGAGTCTGAACATGATGGCTATCCTAAGGTCCAGGGTGCCATTAGCCTTCTCTAGCTTTAGGGGTCATGTAAAGATGCTTTTGGGAATAGACTCTTGGTCTTTTTAACCAGTTACTGTTTCATATATTCATTAATAATACAATATACTACTGGCATTTTTGAACAACAAAATCTCTCTCTTCTTCTCTCATACATCTCTCCTTCCTGGCTAAAGGATCAGTGGCTATGTAGGAGATGATCAGTTTTCCATATTGTTTCTTATTGGCTATAGCGAGTGCTCTCAAGTTTTTCTCTCTGAGTACCACTCATGAAGCTGAAATTTGAAGAAAGATTAAAAATTATTTCATGCTTAGATCTGTACAGTTTTTAAACTGAAATTTGGAGAGAAGAAGTGGTGGGAGTTTTCAGAGATATATTTACAGACATTTAAAATCTTTGTTGATCAATACATTATAATAACACATGGGAATTACAATGAATAGAATATTCTCACTTCTCACTAGAATCATAAGTTGTAAAGGAGGCATTTTATCATTTCATAATTAGAAAAAGGGTTGTCATTTCTCAAGTATAAGGGATATTTTTTAATACTGAAATAAAGGTAAAAGATCAGATATATAAGACAGTGATAGCTGTGTTAATAAGTTATATGGTCTCCTTAAAATTAACATTAACTTTAGTTATATGTTGTAGTAAAACTAGAGGAAAAAGGTTGTTATATTTTATGATTTGTTCTCTTGGTACCTCAGGATGAGATACTATTTGTTAACTAATTGCTAGGTAGATCCCAAGTTATCCTTTATTAATGAAGCCAAGTTATTTTGCTACAACTGATTTTTATTGAAAAAAAATAAAAAAGGCCTAATGGTCATAGCCTCTATGGGTTAAAATGGACAGAGTCTAATTTAGATCCATTCAGCAGTCCTAGTGAGATGGCTGTGGTGAGTAAGGTGGTAGTCATAATTTATCTGTATTCTGAAAATATTCTGACCAATTTGTTTTCCAAGCCATGAATGAGTGATTTCTAAATGGCTCAGCATTCAGGATGAGTGTTGGCAAGTCAAATCCCACAATACAGGAGGAATAACCTGATGGCAGAAATCTGAAGCCAAAGTCCAGAATGAGACTGTCAACAAGAAATTGCATATTTCATAGCATTTCTATTTAAATCTTTTTCCTTCCCTCTCTCCCTTCCTTCTTTTCTCTTTTCTTCCTTCCCTGTCTCTTTTCTTCTTCCTTCCTTCCCTCCTTTCCTCTTTCTTTCTTTCCATTTCCATTTTAAAGAAACATACAATTCCAGAGCAAGTAAAACAAGAGAATTAGCTCTAGAGAGACTATGAAAAAGAACTTGCATTTTATTTTTCACTTAGTTTTACTTTATTTTCCTATACATTAAATCTCATGGCCATCTACAAACAAAATTGTACAATAGATGGTTTGTGTTTCTGTTGTTTTTAGCACCTCTCTCTCCATTTGTGTACTCCCCACGTTTACACCAGGTACCCAGAGACAGTTTTCTGCATCTTATTTCAGTACTACAAATAAAGCTTTTGTCTATGGAATGTGGAGCTTCCCTGGTGGCTCAGTGGTAAGGAATCTACCTGCCAAAACAGGAGATATGGGTTTGATCCATGGATAAGGAAGATCCCCTAGAGAAGAAAATGGCAGCCCACTCCGTATTCTTGCCTGGGAAATCCCATGGACAGAGAAGCCTGGTGGGCTACAGTCCATGGGCCTGCAAGACTAAGACATGACTTAGCTACTGAACAACAGCTATGGAATACGAATCCCTTTCCATCCAACAGATCTGACAGCGTACCTGTTAATGTGGTGAAAAGCTTTAAAAATACAATAACTTGCCCAACTGCAAGAAATATTTTGCAATGTAATTAGGTGTTAGTGCAATATAATTATAAAGGCATTGTTGCCTCCATTATGTAAACAAACTAATTTCAGAAAGGTCAAGTAACATCATCATACCAATCAGTTAGTAAGTGGTAAGAACTAAAACGGAGGTCTTCTGACTCACACTTCAGTGTTCTTTCCATGGCACTACTCTGGAAAGACATTTATTAGTTAAATCTCATGTGGTATTTATGTGTGATAAAATCTTCCTTTAGCTTTTATCCCAGAATACATTGTATTCCGGACAATTTTTAAACCCATCTGAAATCAAATGGTAGAGTTTCAGTCAGTGGCAAGAGGGTTTTGGCAACGGAAATATTTTTTAGGAAAAATCTACTGACTTCACCTGTAAATGATACGATTTGCAAAGCAGACCCTTGCAGATATGATCATTTACTTATCCTACTTTTTGATAAAACTTTGTATAATCCTTTTTATCATTCAAATGTTGGCAATAGACATAAATAGGAAATTCTTCATATATAACACAATTATTTGGGACATAGGTTTTGATATGAGACAGAATTGGGGTGAAGTTCTGACTGTGCGTCTTATTACCTTTGTGACCAAGGTTTGGCTAATTCAGTCTCATTTGCTGCACTGGAACATGGAAATGATCGTCAGATCCTCAGCTTGTATGCCCATATGGCTGTATTGATTGCTAGCCCTTCAATTATTTAAGAGTCATGATTCTTAAAAAGTTACACCACTTTTCAGATGACCTCTTTATTTCAATATAACACTTTTCTATCCCACACCTTAATAAAGAAATATAATAACATTTGACCCTTTTATTTTAGGCAAAAACATTTTAAAAATCATCAGCTTTTGGTTAGAGAATAGAGTACAAAATAATTTCTAATTGCTGTATTAGCATGATTGCTTTATGTAATTAGAACTAGCGAGAGGTATGGAGAGGTGGATGCTTCTCTGATACCTCCCTCTCTCTATTGTGAGCCAAACACAAGTTTGACTTATTTCTAAATGCTCTCAGATTTTATTTTTATAGGTTATTGTTGTTGTTTTTCTGTGCTGTAATTATTTTTCATTGCAGTTTCAATGCAGAGTCACCCTGTACCTCCCCCAAAGCTTCCTTGTCTCAGAGTCAATCATTTTCCTCTTCATTTATTCATTCCTTCCCCAGTATGATTTCTTTGTACCCTTTCCACTTACCTCCACTTGCTATTTAGTCATATTTTCCTCCTTGTTCAATACAATAAACTGTTGTGATATTACATGTTATTTAAATTGTTTATATTTTTCTATCTTTGAAAATTGTTTGAGAGTCTTGGGTTGAGATAAAATGCATCATAATTGTTCCCATTAAAATTAATGGAAATATATATATATATTAATATTTAATAGCTTTTTAACTAATGGCAAGGTTTTTTATGAGCAAATTAAAAGCATTTTATGAGAGATACCAGTCAATAAATAATTAATGCCCATAGTCCACTAAGTGCTCCCTTGCCCACAACCACTCTGGCTATCTGAGTCCCCCTCAAGAGTGCCCTCTCCAGGTTCTCCTCAACACAGAACTGGACTCAGAATCCTCCTCCATCATGGTTAGCCTGCATTCTAAATGGTCCGTGCTCTTATTATACCTGTTGTTTAATATTACTCTTCCTCATGATGATAAAAATAGAACCTATCCCAAAAGGTTGTTTCAGGATCGTTGTTGTTGTTGTTTCAGGTTGTTTAGGGTTAGGAATGAAATTCTATAATACATGCAAGGAATACTTAAAAAATCAATATATTTGTATAAGTAAACCCTTAAATATACCAGTTTTACAATTTGTTGTAGTAAACACAGTCTTCTACATTTGATATCTTCAGTTATGATTCATTAATGTGGAATATTATGTTTGCCTTTGAATTGTCTGTGTATTGCATAAAATTGAAAATAAATAACAACACAGTTAAAATTATAATATTTGCAATTGATTTTTTTAAAGAACTTAAAGTAAATGTGTTTAAATGTATGTGTATATAATCATTTAATATTATAATCAGTGCAGAATTATAATTTTATTGATAGAAGTTTCATGGAATCAGTATATGACTCAAACTTATATATATATTGATTATCTTGGATGGTTTAATTTATATATGGTATTTACATGATTTGTGCCAACAAATGTTGTAAAAAATGCAAATATTTTTGTTGCTAGTACCATAAGAGATCCACAGCAACATTTAAATAATTTGACAAATCTTGAACTATTATGAGAAAAACAACCAATTTTGCCTCTTTATGCTCACCTACATCCTTAACTTTAGTTACTTGCTTTATCTACTCATAGTGAGGATTCACCGAACAAGGGTACCTGTCACCTCTATAGACTACATGGGTGCCCAGCATGTTTTTGGACAGCTCATGTATGCAGCCTCTAAATGCAAGCTGTCTAGGTCTGGGATGACCCTGGGCTGAGAGACCCAGAAGTTACTCAGACTCTTTGTATCTCAGTTTTCTCATCTGTGAAAAAAAAACAGGCTAAAAATTGCATACACCTCATAGTGTTGTAGTGAAGACTTAGTTCATACATTTAAAACTTTAGGATAGCACCTGGAATACAGCAAATGTTCTATTAAAGTAAGCTATTTTTGAAAATAACTATTGCCATTTTATAGCCCATTGAGAAGAAATAAGTGGCATCTGTTTGGGCATTGAAGTGTGTACCTGACCACATGTATTTTTAATACTGATAGTTTGATTTCCTTAAACATGGATAAGATGTGAATAAAAAAGGTCCAGGATATTTTTAATTGTTTGATGTTAACTAGTATTCTTTTATTGTTGAATTAAAAAAAAAAATAACCTCCTAGCTGGGATTTTTGTATTCTGGGCTTTTTGAAATGGAAATGATTGAGATAGGATGGGGGTTATTGATGATAGAATATGTGTCATAAATTCCATATTGATCTTCTTAAATTCATTAATTAAATTTTCACTGGAAATGAAGAAGAAGCTCAAGGCTGTGAAATATGTGAAAGATTCCTGTGCAAAGTAGTCTCTTCTGATGGCAATAACAGGTACAATTAGATGTGGCTTCTTGAAGAACTGGAAACTGAATTAGAGACATTTCTAAAAAGAGCTAAAATTTTTGAGTATGAGGAATTACAGGCCCAGATGAATGAGAAAAGTGTGCAAGATAGAGAATAACTGTAAGATATAATGAAGAGTGTGATACAAGAGAATGCAGGAAAGGAAGATATGACAAGTGGTATAAAAGATGTGAGAAAAAAATGAGAAATGTTTTAGGAAGTGAAAATTATGAAGTTTATAAGAACTAGAACAAGAAGAAATGATAAAGAAGTAAATGATGGAAGAGAGATTTTAGAACCTATGGGAAAGGAAATATTATAGCAAAAGACCCAGAAAAAACACAGCAGTGAACCTAAGGTGTAAATGAATATTTTCAGAAAGACATGATAGAAATATAAGGAAGAAAACAAAGGGAAAAATACAAGGAAACAAAAGTTAATAAAGCAATGCTGTACTGAAGTCTGTTAAATGTCAGTTTCTGCCAAAAGCTTATATTCCTTTAATATTTTAATAAATTCATTACTTGTTCTTTGAAAAGATGACATGTATTAGTATTGTCCACCAATTTTCAAGTTTGAGAAACATTCTTCCTCAGTTAATCTATTGTTTATTTGTTCAAACACTACACTAATAAACAAGCAATTATTCTATTATTCTAAACAAATATGTTAATCACTTCCTAAGGTCACCTTTTCAGAGTATTACTAGGAGTGATTACAAGATTAAAGAATGAAAAGAAATGAAGCCAAGAATATGCAAATGAATTTACATTAATTACCTTACAATGGCAAGGATGAATGATCTTATTTTTAAATCAAAAATTACTCCTGAAATAGCAGTTCACCATTGACACCTGTTGTCATGGTGCTTCTGAAGTGACATTTGAAAAGATCACTATATGCTTTAAATATAGACACAGTATTAGCTCATCCTTCTGAAGTATTTGACCATGTCAGATTATAAACATACAACGTATATTTATTGAATTTGTCTTGCTGTCCAGCCTTAGTCAAGGCTTTTGAAATACAAAGATAATAAAACTAAATTGCTAATCCAATGAGTTTTTGGTTTAATGAAACAGATATCTGAAACAACTTTAATACAATATATATGTTATCATAAACCGGTGAAGGTGAGACAAGGAAAGATGAAAGTAATGACTTAAAAAAAGCTAATTGGAGTAGGTGTTCTTTAAACAGGATCTCAAATGATTTAAGATGGGATGGCTAAATTATTCCTCATAAAGAAAAGGGCAAGAGGAAGGCATCTTCAGCTGGAAAAGGCAGGGTATTATACGTATAACAAGTGGAATTCTTGTTTTTTGGGGTGAATTTTCAGGATCCTAAGATTCTCTTTGGCATTCTTTTAAGTTTGCATCATGACCTAACCTGATAAGTTAAAGAATTAATAACACCAAGTCACTGGGAGCAATGTAATTTAATTCATCCTGAAGCAAGACATGCTTTCTTACATTTCTTAAATATTCACTGGTACTTTTACATATTAGTGATAGAAAGATGTTACTTCTGGCTGAGACCTGAGTACACTACACTAGGGAAAGCAATTAATTTTAGCATTATTTTAAAGGGAAATTTTATTTTATTTTTATTTATTTTTTAAGTTTATTTATTTTAAATTTTGTTTTATGCTTACTTACATCTGATTGTAATGGAATCAGATTGTAATTACATCTAATTGTACAACCCAGTGGTTAGATTAACAACATACACAAACCATCCCATACACAAAATTTTTCATCCCAGAGGGGAAAAGCAACCCCAAAAATAGTTTTGTTTAATCTACAGCTTTTGAGTATCTGGTATTATGTGCTTGACACTGAGTGATGCTAAACGGTAGGCATGAACTTGTTTAAAATGCTGTCTCTTCATTTTCTTCAAAAGGAAAAGTACATAGAAAGCTGTATTAGAAGAACTTGCATATGTATGAAGGGGAAAAGGATAATCTAGTTGGAAAGAGCACATAGTGAGGTGCTGTTTCTAGAAACTGTATTTGCATAGTGAAACTGCCATTTATATGCATATTGTGTGCTTATTTTGGGAAAGGGAACTCTGGAGAGGGTAATGAAGGTTTATGGGGTTAAAGTCATTCTTTGGTGACACCACTGACTATAATCAAAGCATTTACTTTGAGAAAAAAGTGAAAAAAATTACATTGGGATATCATTCAGTAAGCCTAGGACAAATCCAATTAAAACGATCCTGTGGTGAAATGTTGGCTAGGCAAAATACAAACACTTAAAGTAATTCTGCTAAACAATACTCTAATCTGGATAGGAAAATTCAAATACGCAGCAAAACTATTGTAAGAATAGACCTCAATATAAATTTATTTGGGAATTCTTAGTAGCAGAAGGGGTACTATACATAAAGGAATGATGCTCTGAAGGTATTTATCTTTCTTTATCTAAGAATCGTAGAGAAGATGTCTCACAGTTAGAGCCCTGGAGTACAGAGACCACAAACACATTTCATTGTTTACAGTTCAAAATTACTATTCAAAATATGTGAGAAAGATAAACTGCTTTAATAAGCCAGAGAGGGACCTGGATAAGGAGGTAAAATATTGAGTAAAAATATCAGAATGAACAGAATGAACTTTGCAGAGAGCAAGTCATGTTTAACTATCAATCCTAAATGCTAGCAGAATATTCCCCCACACTCTAGCCTACTTGTCAACTCTGCACCACACAGGAACTGAGCAAGTCTTCTGAAGTAAGTTTTCTGTCCCCATTCTCTTGTGCAGTAATAGTTAAGACTGTAATATTTTAACGAATTAGCATTTTGGTGCAAGGATGCATTAGTTGCTTCATATTTATTGCTTTAATAATATATCACAGTTCCTAGCTAGCACAGGGTCTCTCCCCTTGGAGAATTTGAATAGTAAGCACATGCAATTTAGAATTTTAAGACTAGTGGAAAGTGAGGAAATGCACCATACATCTTGTTGCTTGTGTTTGCCTCTCTGCAGAAGGTAATATACTGATTAGCAACGAAGTTTAATGATGGTTCTATTTAGAGGAAGCTTATAGAATGGTTAACTAATGATTGTCTTGTTGCTAGGAAACAAAAAATGTTATTACCATAAGTAAGATGTCAACACAAGAGTAGAGTCCTTTTAAGTCTAGAGTGAATTCTTACTGAATGATTTTTTGTGTGTTTGTTCATGTTTTTCTTAAAAGTATATTTATCATTGGCGTTTCCCACCTAGAAGATAAACGCAGTCTCATTTTTTTTTAAGTGACATTAAATTGGTTTTGGACATATTCTAACTCCCATCAATTTTTCCTCTCTTGTGAGAATATTTATGACAATACGTGACATACTTTCTGAAAAAAAGCTTCAGTTTAAGGTTCAGAAGTACTTCCTGCCTTTAATTTTCCTTTAGAATCCCATTTGCCATTCGGTGAACATTTATCGAGTGTTACTGTGTTCCTTGTATTGACCTAAGGATTGTTGGGGAATACTGTAGTTTTCTGCTTTCAGCTGAATTTGGGAGATAAGACTTGCCACAGCAGAGAGTCAGAGGAAAAGCTAGGAGAGTTCACAGGAGGGAACAATTACTTTCAGTTGAGAAATCTGGAAAAACTTCAAGGAGGATATAGTATTTGTGTGAAGTCTTGGAGGATAATTTTGGGTATTTGAAAAAATGGGATTCAGGGAAGTACATACAGTCACAAGTGGAAGGTATATATAAAAAATAACTCAGAAACAGAAACACTGTACATGTTCTTGAATTAACATGCTTTTGATTGCCTGCACTGTTTAAGACTCCTTCTCTGGACATTACACCTATTTTGAATCATACCATTCATTGGCCAGTTGCCAAGTGGAATCTGTCTTTCAAAACTTCAAACTAAGAAATAAAGGCACTGAGGTAAGATGGTAGACATGAGTTTGTAAAAATATCACATGGAGTCAGGACAGTGAAAACTTTGTTTTTGATATATTTACTGCTGAGAAGCAAAGTTTTAAAAGGTTGCCTGAATTTTCAGTAGTTTTCCAAGTTTCATCTTCAGGTTTCATGTGATTTAACTCTATTTTGGTCCTATTTAAAGACTATGCCCTTTCAATAAACTCTCCTTTTATGAACTACTTGTGTGTATTTTGTTCCTTGAAATCAGATTCTTGACTAACATATTATGATCAAATGATGAATCTAGATTGATTTGTGCCCAGAGTACCTAAAGTGAATCAGTGCAAACTGTGCTGAAGTTAAATGAGGCTCAAGTTATAGAATTCCATGATACCAATCAGATTTTCTAGTTTGGGAACAATAAAAGATAGTTTCTGAGCACAGTCATGGTGACATGTTCAGAGATATATCCTTGAAACATTAACTCAGCTTCAATATGCAGAATAGACTGAGGGAAGAGAGTGAAATAGACAAACTGAGAGACTAACTCGGTGATGTGATTGTGAAGTAAAGTGATGGCAGTAGAAATGAAAAGTATTCTGTGTGAGTAAAATGGTCTCTGTGGGGCAACTGCTTGGATGGCAGGGTTCAAAGAGGGAGGAATAAAGAATGCCTTAGGCAACTTTGCTTAAGTGACTGCCAGAAAAGGGATTCCCTTGAGCTATAAATTTAGAAATTGATTTCATGGAGGTAATATTTTGAACTATGGGATGAAAGAGATCAGTAAATGATGTAGTATGGAGAGTTATGGGGACAGGAGCTTGACAAAAACCTGGAACTGTGAGAAATGCCTACACTTTAGATAAGGTCAAGAATAAGAAACTCTAAATTAGTAAGGAGACTTCCAAAAGGTAGAAGAGTTTGTGACCTAAGGTTTATGTACAGTAATTTGCAGCAAGGTTAAGGATATGAGAAAAAGGCCAAAGGACTTTGATGGAGTGAATCATTGGTGAAATTGTGTCAATGCAATTTTAAATGAAGTGAGTGATTATGAAAGGAAGATTACTTTCTCAAAACATTTGAAGTAGCAAAAGGAGAATATATGGCTTAAAGGAGTAGTGAGTTCAAGAAGAGATTTAGAAAAATGAAGACCATATTGTACAGTGAGATATCTTGGAAATTGGCTACTCAAAATCGTGGTAAAATACTCTTTAGGCATAATGGTTGTGAAGATGATAGGGAGAATGAAAGTAGGGCACAAGTGTCAATCTTGTGAAGTGAAAGGAAAAGAAAAGAGAATGTGTGAAAATACAGATTTTTTGAGGCAAGAAAATTGAGACAATAACCAATTAGTACAGAATGACTTTGATTCACTTTGCTGTATACTTGAAACTAACATACTATTGTAAATAAACTATGCTCTAATAGAATTTTCAAAAAAGTACTGAATGGCCTCAGATAATAGTAGACTATAATATCTACAGAAAGGAATAGGGAACTTAAGGAAAGTAGAAAAGGCAATCAAGTGTATATGAATAAATCATTGGAGAGTTAGCAAAAGTTTGTAGTAAAACAAATTTGTCTATTTTCATGAAATTTTGTATGAATTTAAAGGAAATAAGAAAAATACTAAACCGAAAGAGTAGTCAGAAAATCATGAATTCTTACAGAACTCATTTTTCCACCAATATGGTGGGTAACTAGATATTCTGAAAAACAGTGTCATTATGAAACATTTAGGGGGAGGAAAATCAATGCAAATAGGCTATAAAATTGATTGCTAAAATTAAAAAGTTGAAAAATTTAACCAAAACAGTAAGGATATATAGAATTTGTGGCTGCTTTGGGACGTTTATTGATACTTTTACTGGGAGCTAGACTTGATTTTTATAGGCTCTTTGGTGAAACTAATGTAATACCTAGGACTCTTACAAAGTGACAAGTTGGAATCAAGGCCCACATGTAAAGCAAAAACTCTCAGATAGCTATAATGCCAATGAAAGGGTGATGGAAAACCTAACCTGCAATCAAAGAAGATGACAAGATAACTTGTGTATTTTAGGTAGATTCAGAAAAAGAAAATAAAAACTCTCTCTGAGAATTTGTAACTATAGACCTTCCTCATGGAGTAGGCAATGGCACCCCACTCCAGTACTCTTGCCTGGAAAATCCCATGGATGGAGGAGCCTGGTAGGCTGCAGTCCATGGAGTCGCGAAGAGTCGGACACAACTGAGCGACTTCACTTTCACTTTTCCCTTTCATGCATTGGAGAAGGAAATGGCAACCCACTCCAGTGTTCTTGCCTGGAGAATCCGAGGGACGAGGGAGCCTGGTGGTCTGCCATCCATTGGGTCGCACAGAGTCGGACACGACCGAAGTGACTTAGCAGCAGCAGCAGCAGACCTTCCTCATATTAGTTGTAAATTAAATGTCCTCTTAATTTCAAGGTCCAGAGAATCCTAAGCTGAAAAAATAAAGAGGCCCTGGGTTTATGAAACTGGAAGACATGTGACAGAAACAAATTCAAATAATCTCCCTTTAAAAAGCCTAATATGAGTACATAATAAGTTTACCAAATATAGAAGTGAAAAAAGCTCCTGTGAGTAAGTGTGAACAGACTTAACAAACCGGCATAAATATATTTCTAAGAACTCTTGATATTGGAATTACTTAATTCAAAATATAAAGTAATTGTTTTAAAATTACTTGAAGAAATAACATATAGATTTTAAAACCATAAACATAGAAAGGAATAATAAATCATCAAAAATTGCCAGCCCAATTGTAAAAGATAAACAAGAACAGAAAAAAGCAACCAAAGATTTGGAAATGAAAGAGATTATCATCGAATTTAGAATGCATTGGTAGCTCAGCTGGTAAAGAATGCGCCTGCAGTGCAGGAGACTCCTTCAATTTTTGGGTTGGGAAGATCCCCTGGAGAAGGGATAGGCTACCCACTCCAGTATTCATGGGCTTCCGTAAGGGCTCAGATGATAAAGAATCCACCTGCAAGCAGGAGACATGGGTTCAATCTCTGGTTTGGGAAGATCCCCTGGAGGAGGGCATGGCAACCCACTTCAGTATTCTTGCCTGGAGAATCCCCATGGACAGAGAAGCCAGGTAGGCCACAGTACACGGGGTTGCCAAGAGTCAGACATGAATGAGCAACTAAGCACAGCACAGCACATATGGGTTACATAGAAGATTGCATTAAAAAGAGAATTTGTGGAGTTTTGTTAACCATTTGGCAGGGTTGTTGTTCAGTTACTAAGTCTTGTCCGACTGTTTGTGATCCCATGAACTGGAGCATGCCAGGCTTCCCTCTCCTTCACTATCAGAGTTTGCTCAAACTCATGTCTGTTGAGTCAGTGATGCCATCCAACCATCTCATCTTCTGTCTACCCCTTCTCTTCCTGCCCTCAATTTTTCCCAGCATCAGGGTCTTTTCCAATGAGTTGGCTCTCTTCATCAGGTGGCCAAGGTATTTGAGCTTCAGCTTCAGCATTGGTCCTTCCAATAAATATTTAGGGTTGATTTCCTTTAGCCCATGAGGCTCCTCTGTTCATGGAATTCTCTAGGCAAGAATACTGGAGTGGGAAGCCATTACCTTCTTCAGGGGTCTTCCCGACCCAGAGACTGAACCCATGTCTCCTGCATTTCAGACAGATTCTGTACCATCTGAGCCACCAGAGAAGACCATCTGGCAGGGTAAACCTCTAATATTCTAATTGTTCCAAAGTAATATGAGTCACCTCTGCTTGCATGTTCGGTTGCTCAGTTGCCTTCGACTCTGCGACCTCATGGACTATAGCCCACCAGACTCCTCTTTCCATGGGATTTTCCAGGCAAGAATACTGGAGTGGGTTGCCATTTCCTCCTCCAGAGGATCTTCTCGACCCAGGGATTGAACCTGTGTATTCTGTGCTGGCAAGTGGATTCTTTACCACTGAGCTATATGGAAAGCCCTGAATCAATTCTGGACTAATACAAAAAAAAAGAAAGAAAGAAAATCAACCATTCTGGGGACTCCAGAGAGTGAATGAAAAGAAAAGAAAAATTAAAAAGGTGGATTTTAGATGAAAGTTGAAACTTGAATAGTCCTGGGATAGGTATGTACCATTTTTGTGGATTTGGCCTGAGGATGACCCATGTTTACAGCACAGAGAAAGACAGCTGAACTTGAATAAAAAGTCCATTACTTGTGCTGGAGAATAAGAGTGTCCAAGTGTCCTGGAAAGGATAGAGTATTTAGGAGAACTGTAGTGTTGGAGAAGACTCTTGAGAGTCCCTTGGACTGCAAGGAGATCCAACCAGTCCATCCTAAAGGAGATCAGTCCTGGGTGTTCATTGGAAGGACTGATGCTGAAGCTGAAACTCCAATACTTAGGCCACCTCATGCGAAGAGTTGGCTTACTGGGAAAGATTGATGCTGGGAGGGATTGGAGGCAGGAGGAGAAGGGGACGACAGAGGATGAGATGGCTGGATGGCATCACTGACTCGATGGGCATGAGTTGAGTGAGCTCCAGGAGTTGGTGATAGATAGGGAGGCCTGGTGTGCTGTGATTCTTGGGGTCGCAAAGAGTCGGACACAACTGAGCAACTGAACTGAACTGAACTGAACTGAACTGTATTCTATGTATAATCACTAAGGCCCTACCTGGTCTATAAATAGTACTTGCAGGCATTCTGCCTAAAAGGTAAAAAAAAAAAAAATTGTACTTAAAATTGAGTTGGTACTTATTTCAAATGAGACAGAGATTGCAGTTGGAGCCTAATCATGTAATTGTTTGCTAAACAATAGGTAAAAGCTTTTCAGAAGAATATAACACTATCAAGATTCTCCACCATACAATTTTCTCACTGTCCAGGATAAACTCCTAAATTACTTAACATAAGAGGAACCAGGAAAATGGTATTACTATCAAAGGAGAAGAAAATCAACTGAGATATCCCAGGTGGTGGAATTATCACAAAAGAATGTAAGTGAAGTGTGATTAATATGACAAAGGAAAATGTACTTGTGATGAATGAAAGGATAGTAAAGCTTAAATGAGAAGTAGAAATTATAAACAAGAAACAGACATTTTAGAATTTAAAACTATAATAAAATTTATAAAATCTCAGTGGATGAGATTTCTAGAAGAATGTAGAAAACCAAGGAATGTGGCATGGACCTGAAGATAGATGAACAGAAATGATAGAATTTGAAAAGGAGTGAGAACAGTACTTTTTAAAAGAAGATATAAAGCTATTAGAACTTTCACATATTGCTGAGTTAGTGTGAAAATTTGTACAGTCACTTTGGAAAAGAGTCTGCCATCATGTAGAAAATTTGAAGATATACACGCTCGGTTCCATTCATTCAACTTCTGAGGATATATCTGTTCATAGAAATAACAGTTAGAAAACTTTAATACTGGTGAAAACCCAGATGGCTATCAATATTACATTAAATAAATGACTAGTGATATTTTTAGACGATGACATTTTATACATGTGAAAAGTAATAATCTAGTGCTATGTGTAAAACAAGATAGATGAAACAAACAATGTTGAGCTAAATAAGCAAGCCATAAGACATATAAAGTAGATTTCCATTTACTTAAAGTTCAAAAATAGGCATAACATTTAGTTTACATTCCTAAAAGGAAGTTTTCTTCCCAAAGTGGATGGAATATGAACAGTTTTGTTGCATCATCTTCAATCACAGGGAGAAAATTAACATTCCCTGTATTAGTTCCTATTATCAGAGAATCTTGAAAATACAGTTTGCAATGCTCAACTCTGGAGTCAAAGAGCAAAGTATATAAAGTTGCCTTTCAGTATATAATCAGTCCGCCATAAAATTTTTTATTTTTTTCAGATAATTCTGTTTCCCAGTCATATAGATAAAGAGGCTATATTTAAAAACTCTGTATCTCTGATCATTTATAATAAATGAATTTCTCTTACTCTCTAAACAGATTGTAATTTTAAAATATTTAGAAGTACTGATGATGGCCAAAAAAAGAGAAAAAAATAAAAATGAAAGCAAAAATGCTGTGTTATGTACTGGGCAAGAAGTATTGTAAAGATAAATAAGACATTGATTGATAATGACATTTTAAATTTTAATTCATTCCAAAGCTTAATCCAGATAGCATGACTTCAGTTCAGTTCAGTTGCTCAATCATGTTCATCTCCTTGCAAGTCGGACTGCAGAACACCAGGCTTCCCTGTCCATCACCAACTCCCAGAGCCTACTCAAACTCATGTCCATCACTTTGGTGATGCCATCCAACCATCTCATCCTCTGTCATTCCCTTTTCCTCTTGCCTTCAATCTTTCCCAGGGTCTTTTGCAATGAGTCAGTTCTTCACATCAGGTAGCCAAAGTATTGGAGTTTCAGCTTCAGCATCAGTCCTTCCAATGAGTATTCAAGACTTATTTCCTTTAGGATTGACTAGTTGTAGCTCCTTGCAATCCAGTTCAGTTCAGTTCAGTCACTCAGGTGTGTTTGACTCTTGGTGACCCCATAGACTGCAGCACACCAGGCCTCCTTGTCCATCACCAACTCCTGGAGTTTACTCAAACTCATGTCCATTGAGTCAGTGATGCCATCCAATCATCTCATCCTCTGTATTCCCCTTCTCCTCCCACCTTCAATCTTTCCCAGCATCAGGGTCTTTTCCAGTGAGTCAGTTGTTCGCATCAGGTGGCCAAAATATTGGAGTTTCAACTTCAGCGTCAGTCCTTCCAATGAATATTCAGGACTGATTTCCTTTAGATGGACTAGTTGGATCTCCTTGCAGTCCAAGGGACTCTCAAGAGTCTTCTCCAACACCACAGTTCAAAAGCATCAATTCTTTGGCACTCAGCTTTCTTTTACAGTCCAACTCTCATACTCATATATTACTTCAGTTCAGTTCAGTCGCTCAGTTGTGTCCAACTATATGACTTAGCCTCTGTAAAAAGCAGCAGTGTGGTAACAAACATGTTATGTTAAAACTTTTATGTTTTTCTTATTCTTTTAAGTTAAAAAAATTGCTTCATAAAATGGTTTTGGAATCCATCACTCTGCATCTAAAATATAAACACTTATAATCAAACATACTTTGATACCAGGCAATGGACTTTAAAAATAAATGTTTTCTTAATAGTAAATAATTTTCACACAAAGTTATAAATGCTTAGGGTTAGTGACACTGACTTTTTCTCATTTTCATTACTCAAGTATTATGCGTGTTCTCCATAGACCCTTCCATTCTTATTACTGAGGCTGATTCCTTTTAGGAGTATGTAAGAGGAAATATCATTGTGAATTTTTTTTGCATGAGATCCCCAAAAGTTCTACACACATTCAGTTGGTAAAGAGACTTTGTGATCTTTTACGAATTGGAACTTAAAGTCAATTACACATACTAATTTATTTGAATTTAGTGTTCTTAAACTTGTTTTAGCAGTAGGGACTATAAAGAGTTAGGATATGAGATAAATATATTAAAATGATATATAAATTACATTGCTGCTGCTGCTGCTGCTAAGTCGCTTCAGTCGTGTCCGACTCTGTGTGACCCCAGAGACGGCAGCCCACCAGGCTCCCCCGTCCCTGGGATTCTCCAGGCAAGAACACTGGAGTGGGTTGCCATTTCCTTCTCCAGTGCATGAAAGTGAAAAGTGAAAGTGAAGTCCCTCAGTCGTGTCCGACTCTGGCGACCCCATGGACTGCAGCCCACCAGGCTCCTCCGTCCACGGGATTTTCCAGGCAAAAGTATAAATTACATTAGAAAGGTATTAATCAATTGTTGTATTGTTCCACTAAAGAGTGAGATTTTACACATGTGCAAGAAGAGGACTAATTAGATCCATTGGTGGAATCAACAGTGGCTATGAACTTGGAGCATGCCAGCTCCACTTCACTTAGACATTCCCAAAAATATGAGCATAGGAAAAATACTCAAAGAATTTGAATTTTATTGAAATCATACAGCAGACAAAAGAAAATGAAACAAAGAAAATACCTGTAGGCTGATTTGCTGCTATAGATTTCTTCCCATTCGCCAGTATGGAAATTTATTTTATTCATTAATATTTATCTTTGAGGCATATGTATAAGTTATTACTTCAGCTTTTTAAATTTTAGTTAGCATGCTATGAATAAAATATTTGCCCTATCTGCAATTTTATCTTGTACTGTATTTCTAATAGGATAACTAATTTGACTTTTTTTCTTAACTCAAGCCTCCCTTTTACAGTATGATTTAAAATCCCTTACAAGTCACTTCATAATTTCCAGTTCTTTTCAGAAGTGTACTTTACCCTGCTCTTCTTTCTGCTTGCTCCTTAGACTTTGGAAGAACACTAGTTAACGTATTTTAATAATCTTTAAAGAACTTCATGTAAAAGAGTGACTTTAACTTATCATAGTAATCTAAAGTGATACCACAAAATGGAAAAATTAAAAGACTTTGGTATCTAATTATAAGCAAAAACAATGATAATTAAACTATATTGAAATATTTGATTTTTTAAAGTCTAAAACTTTCAATAACAAAAATATGAATTACTATGATAGAAAAATATCTTGCTTTTTGAATGTGTGAAACATTTCAGAATCTGAAATATTTTTACATTCTTTTTTCTCATGTGAAGTTTTTAAGTTAATAATACTTATAGGTTTTTGCTTCCAACTTATAATATCTGTTCCTTTTCATATTAAAAAAAAAAAAGGCTAAGCTCAGGGTTTTAAGTGATCTTTCACAGATGAAAATGAGGAAAATAGAATTTCCAGAAATTATATTATATTATGCCAGAAGACAGTTGTTCTACTCTTCTTTATGAAGTGAATTAAAATCTTTGCTGGAATGACCTCAGATATCTGTCCTTTTTGGAAAAAAGGCGATACTGAAATTTATTGGAGGACTTTGATACTTTTGTGACAATTTTTAAGAAACCTCAGTGTGTGCTGGTTCTCAAAGGGAGAGAATCTTAGAAGCGAGTGAGAACATCGGAATGTAGAGAAAAGTATGCGACATCTGTGAGTGAAGACGGAGAAACCTGTTGTTTTGTGGGAGTAACTCCCAAATAAATTAAGATATTCTTGGAGAAGGAAGGAAATAATGAGCTAACTTCATTTGTGAACTTATTTTTAGCAACTGTATACATTTTTTAGATTCCCAATCTTTAATATTCTTTAATTACTAGAATATAAATGTACAGAAAAGCTCAGACATTTGGTATAAATGGATAAGACAGGGCAGAGCTTGTCAAAAGAGAGTCTTGTAGGGTTATAGTGACTTGTCTGAAAACAGTGCTGAAATCTGATGTGGAGAACATTACAGGTGGCTAGAAAGCTGGAGGAAGAGGCAGAGGTCTTTAATGGAAGATAATTGTCAAGTGGATGAATTTTTAGTTCAGCTGATAAATTACAAGGAAAGATTCTAGTTTATCTGTCACAATTAAATGTGCTTCACCAAATTCTAATTGAAACAACAAAAAAAACTAATTTCACCTTCCGTATCATCAGGAATAATTTCAAACAGGAATGAGAAAATGTAATATCCATTTTTCATGACTTAAAAATTCTGTGCTCAGTGGACAACTTGCTTACTGTGGTGATCCTTGTTTGACACTCACTCAACATACCGTTAGCTTTTACTTATAAGTTGTCTAAGTGCTTGGAGGTTTATGTGCCTGCATGTGTACTCAGTAGCTCAGTTGAGTCCAACTGTTTGCAACTCAGTGAACTGTAGCCTGCCAGGCTCCTCTGTCCGTGGGGGCAAGAATCCTGGAATGGGTTGCCATTTCCTTTTCCAGGGTATCTGCTAGACCCAAGGGATTTAATCTGCATTTCCTGCTTGATGGGCAGGTTCTTTACCACTGAGCCACTTGGGAAGCCCCCATGTCTAAACACTTGGAGGTTTATGTTGCCTTTTAAATAATTCTCTCCTTTTGGGCCAGTGTTTGGTGAGACTATAACCTTCCCCCAGCCAATGGGTTTTTTTCCCATTAGAGGGAAGGAAGAAGAGGAATTAAAGAGCCTCTTGAAGAGGGTGAAAGGGAAGAGTGAAAATCTGGCTTAAAACTCAACATTAAAAAAACAAAGAACATGAGATCCGTCCCATCGCTTCCTGGCAAACAGATGGGAATAAAGTGGAAACAGTGATGGATTTTATTTTTGGGGGCTCCAAAATCACTGCAGTTGGTGATTGCAGCCATGAAACTGAAAGACTCTTGCTCCTTGGAGGGAAAGCTATGACCAACCTAGCTTGTGTGCTAAGTCACCTCAGTTGTCTTAGTCTTCATGACCTTAGGCACCATGACCATCCAGGCTCATCTGTCCATGAAATTCTCCAGGCAAGAATACTGGAGTGGGTTGCCATGCCCTCCTCCAGGGTATCTTCCTGACCCAGCAATTGAACCTTGAGTCTCTTATGTCTCCTGCATTGACAGTCAGGTTCTTTATCACTAGCACCACCTGGAAAGCCCTGACAAAACTAGACAGCATATTAAAAAGCAGAGACATCACTTTACCAACAAAGGTCAGTATAGTCAAAGGTATGGCTTTTCCAGTAATCATGTACAGATATGAGAGTTGGACTATAAAGAAAGCTGAGCACCGAAGAGTTGATGCTTTTGAACTGTGGTGTTGAAGAAGATTCTTGAGAGTCTCTGGGACTACAAGGAAATCAAACCAGTCAATCCTAAAGGAAATCAACCCTGAATATTCACTGGAAGGACTGATGCTGAAGCTGAAGCTCTAATACTTCGGCCACCTGATGGGAAGAGCTGATTCATTGGAAACGACCCTGCTGCTGGGAAGGATTGAGGGCAGGAGAAGAAGAGGGCAACAGAGGCTGAGATGGTTGGATGACATCACCGATTCAATGGACATGAGTTTGAGCAAACTCCAGAAGACAGTGATGGACAGGGAAGCCTGGCGTGCTGCATTACATGGTATTGCAAAGCATCGACAAGACTTAGTTACTGAACAACAACCTCAATGGGTTTTTCATGGTTGTTTATTTACATATTCCACATCACTTCATTTTCATGTTATTGTCTGAAATCTACATAGCACTGGTTACAACTGAACTCTCAAAATAATTATTAACTTTTTAACTTTCTGCAGTGTGCCCCTCTCAGTTGCCTATAGATCTTGTCAAATGTTCAAATGCATTATCATCTATCCATTGGTAAGACAATGTTGAATCTACAGAGATTTATATCAAGTAGAATATTGGTAGTTGTAATCTTATTTTCACTTTTTTTCTTTCCCCAAGCATATTTACATGCAAGTTCTGATTCATTAGCAAACACTTTTGTGAACTGTATACACTAATGTCAAACCGTTTCTTAGGAGAACTGAGTTTACATAAAGAAACTAAACCTGTTAATAAAAATTTAAAAATGAATTCTTAAGAAATATGTAAATAGTTGAATCTGATCATAGCAGGTAGAAATTTCTGTACTAATTTAGACTAGTACTTTTTTATGCTTCTCAAAATAATTTATATTCTCTTTTAATTTTATCAGTGAGTTGCTTATTAAATTCTAGAATTCTTTCCATAGAAATTTCATGAAGAAAAACTATGAAGAGATGAATTATTTTATAATAATTATGATGAGTTCAAAAATATATTTGATGAAGCTAACTAACACAGAGTGGATTCCTGATATGCTATAATATGGTGAGATGACCCTTCATATTGTATGTATGTGTGTGGATGTGCGTGTTGAGAGGAACGGAGAGAGAGAAAAGGAATCACTTCAGCATCTGCTTCCACATAACCATTCCTATCTAGAAATTTTCAGAAGCTTCAGTGTTTCATCAATTTACTTGAAAAAATAAGTAATATTTCTGTTTCCCAGATTTGTGGGGATGGAGTCATCAGTGGCATCATATACTATGATTTCAAAATGATAGAATATAGTAACCATTTCAGTGATACTGTTTTCACTACAAATGCCATCCACAGTCTTTTTTCATAGACTTTTCTGAAAGTCTCAGAGACTCTTTCCATTTCTCTGTTTTGTGTTAATCTTCGTTTTAAATATTAATGTAGCTCTTTTTAAGGGTTTATTAGTATTTGCTTACAGTGAACACTACGAGTTCAAGTAGTCTTTCAAGATTGTATACGTATATTAACATATATTAACAGCATCAGTTCAGTTCAGTTGCTCAGTCGTGTCTGACTCTTTGCAACCCCATGAATCGCAGCACGCCAGGCCTCCCTGTCCATCATCAACTCCCAGAGTTAACTCAGACTCACATCCATTGAGTCGGTGATGCCATCCAGCCATCTCATCCTCTGTCATCCCCTTTTCCTCCTGCCCCCAATCCCTCCCAGCATGAGAGTCTTTTCCAATGACTCAACTCTTTGCATGAGGTGGCCAAATACTGGAGTTTCATCTTTAGCATCATTCCCTCCAAAGAACACCCAGAGCTGATGTCCTTCAGAACCAACTGGTTGGATCTCCTTGCAGTCCAAGGGACTTTCAAGAGTCTTCTCCAACACCACAGTTCAAAAGCATCAATTCTTTGACGCTCAGCTTTCTTCACAGTCCAACTCTCACATCCATACATGACTACTGGAAAAACCATAGCCTTGACTAGATGGACCTTTGTTGGCACCGTAACGTCTCTGCTTTTGAATATACTATCTAGGTTGGTCATAACTTTCCTTCCAAGGAGTAAGCGTCTTTTAATTTCATGGCTGCAATCACCATCTGCAGTGATTTAACAGCCCAAAAAATAAAGTCTGACACTGTTTCCACTGTTTCCCCATCTATTTCCCATGAAGTGATGGGACCAGATGCCATGATCTTGGTTTTCTGAATGCTGAGCTTTAAGCCAACTTTTTCACTCTCCCCTTTCACTTTCATCAAGAGGCTTTTTAGTTCCTCTTCACTTTCTGCCATAAGGGTGGTGTCATCTGCATATCTGAGGTTATTGATATTTCTCCCGGCAATCTTGATTCCAGCTTATGCTTCTTCTAGTCCAGCGTTTCTCATGATGTACTCTGCATAAAGATAAATAAGCAGGGTGACAATACACAGCCTTGACGTACTCCTTTTACTACACTAACAGCCTAATTATGGTAATTAATAAGACGTATATAATCTTAAAATATTTGTGAATCAATAATACTGTCATTTAAAAAGGCTATATTCATTGGTTTCAGTCAGTTCAGTTCCTTCGCTCAGTTGTATCTGACTATTTTCGACTCAATGAACCACTATACGCCAGGCCTCCCTGTCCATCACAAACTCCTGGAGCCTACCCAAACTCATGTCCATTGAGTCAGTGATGCCATCCAACCATCTCATCCTCATTTGTCCTCTTCTCTTCCTGCCCTCAGTCCTTCCCAGCATCAGGGTCTTTTCCAATGAGTCAGCTCTTCACATCAGGTGGCCAAAGTACTGGAGTTTCAGCTTCAACATCAGTCCTTCAAATGAACACCCAGGACTGATCTCCTTTAGGATGGGCTGGTTGGATCTCCTTGCAGTCCAAGGGACTCTCAAGAGTCTTCTCCAACACCACAGTTCAAAAGCATCAATTTTTTGGTGCTCAGCTTTTTTTACAGTCCAACTCTCACATCCGTACATGACTACTGGAAAATTCATAGCCTTGACTAGAGGATGTTTGTTGACAAAGTAATGTCTTTGCTTTTTAATATGCTGTCTCGGTTGGTCATAACTTTCCTTTCAAGGAGTAAGAGTCTTTTAATTTCATGGCTGCAATCACCATCTGCAGTGATTTTGGAACCCTCAAAAATAAAGTCTGACACTGTTTCCCCATCTATTTGTCATGAAGTGACGGAACCGAATGCCATGATCTTAGCTTTCTGAATGTTGAGTTTTAAGCCAACTTTTTCACTCTCCTCTTTCACTCTCAAGAGGCTCTTTAGTTCTTCTTCACTTTCTGCCATAAGGGTGGTGTCATCTGCATATCTGATTTTTGATATATCTCCCGACAATCTTGATTCCAGCTTGTGCTTCATCCAGTCCAGCATTTCTCATGATGTACTCTGCATATAAGTTACATAAGCAGGGTGACAGTATACAACCTTGATGTACTCCTTTCCTGATTTGGAACCAATCTGTTGTTCCATGTCCAGTTCTAACTGTTGCTTCCTGACCTGTATACAAATTTCTCAAGAGGCAGGTCAGGTGGTCTGGTATTCCCTTCTCTTTCAGAATTTTCCACGGTTTATTGTGATCCACACAGTCAAAGGCTTTGGTATAGTCAATAAAGCAGAAATAGAGGTTTTTTCTGGAACTCTCTTGCTTTTCAATGATCCAGCAGATGTCGGCAATTTGATCTCTGGTTCCCCTGCCTTTTCTAAATATAGCTTGAACATCTGGAAGTTCACAGTTCATGTACTGTTGAAGCCTGGCTTGGAGAATTTTGAACATTACTTTGCTAGCGTGTGAAATGAGTGCAATTGTGTGATAGTTTGTGCATTCTTTGGCATTGCTTTTTTTTTGGGATTGGAAGGAAGACTGACCTTTTCCAGTCCTGTGGCCACTGCTGAGTTTTCCAAATTTGCTGGCATATTGAGTGCAGCACTTTCACAGCATCATCTTTTAGGATTTGAAGTAACTCAACTGGAATTCCATCACCTCCACTAGCTTTGTTCATAGTGATGCTTCCTAAGGCCCACTTGACTTCACATTCCAGGATGTCTGGCTCTAGGTGAGTGATCACACTATCGTGATTATCTGAGTCATGAAGATCTTTTTTGTACAGTTCTTCTGTGTATTCTTGCCACCTCTTCTTAATATCTTCTGCTTCTGTTAGGTCCACACCGTTTCTCTCCAATATTTAGCCCATCTTTGCATGAAATGGTCCTTTGTTATCTCTGATTTTCTTGCAGAGATCTCTAGTCTTTCCCATTCTATTGTTTTCCTCTATTTCTTTGCAGTGATCACTGAGGAAGACTTTCTTATCTCTCCTTGGTTTATTTTATTCATTTTATTTTATTTTCTTCATTGGTTTATTTACTTTCTAATGCCATTGTATTTAAATTTCCCTTTCTAACATACTTGCTTTAGACTAGACTCCTAACGGAGGCAGAAGAACAAGAAGATGAAATTAAGGAGCAATAGGAAGTCAGGAAATTGAAAAAGTAAAAATTCCAGAGGGAGACTGAACAAACATAATGAAGTTAAAGGAGGAAATAAATATTCCCTGGGGGAAATGTGAAAGATAAGACAATCATTGATTGTAATTAGGTTACTCTGAGAATGTGTGAAGCACATGTATCATCTGTCACTCTGCTCACACCTTCACATCAGTGATCTGATAGGTACTGCTGTTTGCCCAGAGTGGTTTCTTTTAATAACTCATGAGGAAAGAATATAGTGGATGTTTCATTGACAAGATTGGATATTTAGGAGTAAATTGAATCAGTGGAATGTATGGTCTCCAGCATCCCATATCTTAGTGGTATAATTTACCTCTCTGTACGGAGCAAGCAGAATTTGTTTTTTCCCATGATAGTTCGGTTACATTCACTTGCTATTTTGAGTTCAGGAAATTAATACCGTGGAAGGGGTATCTATTTATCTAATTTATGCTTTTGAAATACTTTTATAAGGACATTATTTACAAAAAAAATGAGTTTGCTAAGCATGATTTTTAAACATGTGACTGAACTTTATTTGTATTATGAATTGTCACTGATAATAATTTATAGATGACACACACTGTATAATGAAACATTTCAATTAGTGAACTAGGTCCTCATGTTTCAATTCATATGCTTTTGAGAAGATCCTTATTGTTGGCGGTAAAATTAAGGTTTTTTTTTAAAGCATTTAATTTATGTTCATGCTAGGCATGAAAGAGTACTTTTATTTTTCACTTCCTCATTTTAGTATATTTTGCTTCTAATCATCTGAAATAACTTTTTAATAGGATGCTTGGATTGCTTATCTCTTACCTTCTCAATGAAATTTTTCCCAATATTTTTTTAAATGACATAATTCAGAGCAGGTCCACTTGTGAAAATCAATGGAAAAGAGACTTTAATTAGAATGACTAATGATAAACTGTACCTTTGCTTTCTGCTGAAGACTGTTTAACCACTGAGTTCACAATGAGAAGTTTTGTGAATACCTCTGCTCTGAACATTTGTGAATGTTGAGATGATTTTGGTCCTTTATTTATTTATTTTTTTAAACAGTTTTGCGAGTATTTATCTAATATCCTTATGGAAAGCTTAAGCATCCTGAGGTAGAGACCTTGACAGTCTCCTTGTTCCACATCCTATTTTTCCCCCCATACTTTCTCATTCAACTTCTAGCATAATAGCATCCAAAGTGACCTTGACCATGCCTGTATGCCATTTAGTATTCTGTTTGCTGTTGCTTACCTGGTGTGTGTGTGTGTGTGTGTGAGTGTGTGTGTGTGTGTGTGTGTGTGTGTGTGTGTTTGAGTGTGTGTGTGTGTTTATATGTGACATACATAGTTTCTAAAACTCTGTATTGTTTCTGAGGTAGTTGATACTTTAAGATGCTGAGGTTTCCTCTCTCCACGCCCCCTATAACTCATTACTTTTCACGTACTATTCTTTTCGCAGTGATGGCTTTCCATAGGGTCCATTATGAGTTTGAAGTTGATATGGTTTAAGAAAAATAATTCAATGAAAAAATTTGTAATAAGGAGCCTAATAGTGACAATTGAATGGAAGCCTGTATTTCCAAGATCCAAATAACTCAGAAAACTATTTGTTTTTTGTTTTGGCAGCAAAACTTGACCTAATTGAACTCATTTGGCTTCAAAGAATGGTATTGGTTTATTTATAGTCTTTATTTATCTTTCTCACTCTGAATATCCATGTAATTTTCTACAGCATTTTTAGTGTTGGAACTTGGGATACTGTCCCAGATTCTGCTAGGGTGCTGTGACAGTAAATGCATTTTATTACCTTTTTAGTATTTAGAAAAATACAACATTTGAAAGCCCACCTGACCTCAGGAAGCTCAAATAAAGAACTGTAGACTGAAGAACTCTGGTGAGAAAAATCAGCTATACACACACACACACACACACACACACACACACAGGCTTTCTGGTGGTGATAGTGATAAAGAACCAACCTGCCAATGCAGGAGATGAAAGAGACAGGAGTTGGGAAAATCCCTTGGAGGAGAACATGGCCACCCACTCCAGTATTCTTGCTTGGAGAAAGAATCCCATGGACAGAGGAGCCTGGTGGGCTACAGTCCATAGGATTGCAAAGAGTTGGACACGACTGAAGCGACTTAGTATATATACACACAAATATATATATATATATATATGTTTTCTTAAGTGTTTTTTATCCTTTTATTAAAAAGTTATGTTTGTTTATTTTGGTATTGCTGTGCAGCATGTGGATCTTAGTTCTCTGACCAGGGATTGAACCTGTGCCCCCTGCAGTGGAAGCAGGTAGTCTTAACCACTGGACTGCCAGGGAAGTCCCAGCAATATATTTTTAAATTGAGTACTGGGTTGAAGTGACTTTAATGCCTCAGTGGAGTCAAGTCAGAACTATTTAGTTCAGTGCTTTTCTTTCCATCTCATTTCATAATTGGTAACATCTTAGCACAGTTTGGGAAATTCCTTGCCTAGGGAGAGAAAGGAGATGGGCTAGAACATTCTCTAGAGAAGAGATTATCTTCTCCTTGTTTTTCTTTTTCTTTCTTTATCCCAGCATTATATTTTATTATGGAATGAGTGTAGAAACAATACTGTATCAAATTTAATAATTGTTATAATGTAGTTTGTATTGAAAAATTAGGATATAATAAAACAAGAGAATATTTAATATTCAGATTGATTAAATTAAATACAACAAATATTTACAATACTTAATGGTCCTCTACTTCAAGAAAGAGCATGTGCTGGCCTGAAATTTTGCATGCAATAGAAGAAAATCTGTATTGTTCAATCCCTCCAAGTGCAGAACCTTAGTTCTAAAATATGGCTGAGATCGTGCACAGGATTGATGCAGATTTTGTACTGTGGTTCTGGTCATTGAAATATTCTAAGTTAGGTTCATGAACCAAGGCAAATTGCAAGTGGTCAAACAAGAGATGGCAAGAGTGAATATCAACATTCTAGGAATCAGCAAACTAAAATGGACTGCAATGGGTGAATTTAACTCAGATGACCATTATATCTACTACTGCGGGCAGGAATCCCTCAGAAGAAATGGAGTAGCCATCATGGTCAACAAAAGAGTCCGAAATGCAGTACTTGGATGCAATCTCAAAAATGACAGAATGATCTCTGTTCGTTTCCAAGGCAAACCATTCAATATCACAGTAATCCAATTCTATGCCCCAACCAGTAATGCTGAAGAAGCTGAAGTTGAACGGTTCTAAAAGACCTCCAACACCTTTTAGAACTAACACCCAAAAAAGATGTCCTTTTCATTATAGGGGACTGGAATGCAAAAGTAGGAAGTCAAGAAACCTGGAGTAACAGGCAAATTTGGCCTTGGAATACGGAATGAAGCAGGGCAAAGACTAATAGAGTTTTGCCAAGAAAATGCACTGGTCATAACAAACACCCTCTTCTAACAACACAAGAGAAGACTCTACACATGGACATCACCAGATGGTCAACACCGAAATCAGATTGATTATATTCTTTGCAGCCAAAGATGGAGAAGCTCTATACAGTCAACAAAAACAAGACTAGGATCTGACTGTGGCTCCGATCATGAACTCCTTATTGCCAAATTCAGACTGAAATTGAAGAAAGTAAGGAAAACAACGAGACCATTCAGGTATGACCTAAATCAAATCCCTTATGATTATACAGTGGAAGTGAGAAATAGATTTAAGGGCCTAGATCTGATAGATAGAGTGCCTGATGAACTATGGAATGAGGTTCGTGACATTGTACAGGAGACAGGGATCAAGACCATCCCCATGGAAAAGAAATGCAAAAAAGTAAAATGGCTGTCTGGGGAGGCCTTACAAATAGCTGTGAAAAGAGAAGCAAAAAGCAAAGGAGAAAAGGAAAGATATAAGCATCTGAATGCCGAGTTGCAATGAATAGCAAGAAGAGATAAGAAAGCCTTCTTCAGCGATCAATGCAAAGAAATAGAGGAAAACAACAGAAGGGGAAAGACTAGAGATCTCTCCAAGAAAATTAGAGATGCCAAGGGAACATTTCATGCAAAGATGGGCTCGATAAAGGACAGAAATGGTATGGACCTAACAGAAGCAGAAGATATTAAGAAGAGGTGGCAAGAATACACATAAGAACTGTACAAAAAAGATCTTCACGACCCAGATAATCACGATGGTGTGATCACCGACCTAGAGCCAGACATCCTGGAATGTGAAGTCAAGTGGGCCTTAGAAAGCATCACTACGAACAAAGCTAATGGAGGTGATGGAATTCCTGTTGAACTATTCCAAATCCTGAAAGATGATGCTGTGAAAGTGCTGTTCTCAATATGCCAGCAAATTTGGAAAACTGAGCAGTGGCCACAGGACTGGAAAAGGTCAGTTTTCATTCCAATCCCAAAGAAAGGCAATGCCAAAGAATGCTCAAACTACCGCACAATTGCACTCATTTCACACGCTAGTAAATAATGCTCAAAATTCTCCAAGCCAGGCTTCAGCAATATGTGAACTGTGAACTTCCTGATGTTCAAGCTGGTTTTAGAAAAGGCTTAGGAACCAGAGATCAAATTGCCAACATCCACTGGATCATGGAAAAAGCAAGAGAGTTCCAGAAAAAACATCTATTTCTGCTTTATTGACTATACCAAAGCCTTTGACTGTGTGGATCACAGTAAACTGTGGAAAATTCGGAAAGAAATGGGAATACCAAACCACCTGATCTGCCTCTTGAGAAATTTGTATGCAGGTCAGGAAGCAACAGTTAGAACTGGACATGGAACAACAGACTGGTTCCAAATAGGAAAAGGAGTATGTCATGGTTGTATATTGTCACCCTGCTTATGTAACTTATATGCAGAGTACATCATGAGAAACGCTGGACTGGAAGAAGCACAAGCTGGAATCAAGATTGCCGGGAGAAATATCAATAATCTCAGATATGCAGATGACACCACCCTTATGGCAGAAAGTGAAGAGGAACTCAAAAGCCTCTTGATGAAAGT
>NW_011495076.1:5325817-5354869 GCF_000754665.1 Bison bison bison | reverse complement strand
AGCCATGAAATTAAAAGACGCTTACTCCTTGGAAGGAAAATTATGACCAACCTAGATAGCATATTCAAAAGCAGAGACATTACTTTGCCAACAAAGGTTCGTCTAGTCAAGGCTATGGTTTTTCCTGTGGTCATGTATGGATGTGAGAGTTGGACTGTGAAGAAGGCTGAGCACCAAAGAATTGATGCTTTTGAAGTGTGGTGTTGGAGAAGACTCTCGAGAGTCCCTTGGACTGCAAGGAGATCCAACCAGTCTATTCTGAAGGAGATCAGCCCTGGGATTTCTTTGGAAGGATTGATGCTAAAGTGAAACTCCAGTACTTTGGCCACCTCATGTGAAGAGTTGACTCATTGGAAAAGACTCTGATGCTGGGAGGGATTGAGGGCAGGAGGAGAAGGGGACGACAGAGGATGAGATGGCTGGATGGTATCACTGACTCGATGGACATGAGTCTGGGTGAACTCTGGCAGTTGGTGATGGACAGGGAGGCCTGGCATGCTGCGATTCATGGGGTCGCAAAGAGTCGGACATGACTGAGCGACTGAACTGAACTGAACTGGAGGATACAGGCAATTAGACAAATTACCCAATGTGTTACAACAATTCTTATCATCAACATAAACACAAAGTGATATTGTACCACAAAGGAAGAAATAACTGTTGGTTTACAAGGAGATTTTCCAGAGATGACACTTTACTGAACGATCACAAGAGGGATAATATAAAGAAATACGAAGGAGAAAGCCTGGAGGAGTCTGGAGAATAGCTGAACTAAATAACTTTGTGTACTCTCTCCAAACACAGTGTTCTCAATTCTGTGATAGTATTTTCAGATTCAAAATAGAGCAGTTTTATTTTCTCAGTCTGGTTTTCCAGAATCCATTCATTTGTTCAGTAAATATCTGTTGAGTATCTTTCCTGTGTTCTGCTAGGTTGGAATATGGAGTATAGTGACCCAGTGTTTGTCACTGAGGAGCTCATTGTCCCATCAGAGAGAGCAAATAAACAATTGTAGCATGGTTTACAGGGACTGGGCACTGTGATGACATTTTGGCTAATGAGCCATGCCAAATCATCTAAGTTTCTATTGAAATACCCCTGAATGTAGATACATGAATCTAATTTGGGCAGCAGTGCTACAAACTAAAGAGAAGAACTAAGTTGGTGTCTGGAGAGATTTATAGAAAACTCTGTACTTTACATGCTCTATCTTCTGACCTAGAACATCCCAAATTGCTGTCCCCAAGTTTGAAACTCAAGGATGTTATCAGGTGGAATTGCATTGGAACTGCCAGATTGGTCAGAATAAGGCTCATTTTTTTACAACTATTTCTCTCACATTTTTGGTTATTTTGGACACCCCATACAGCTTTCATAATCTTAGTTCCCCAGTGAACCTGGACTCCTTGTGTGGAAGCTTGGACTCCTAACTGCTGGGCCACCAGGGAGTTGCCTACATTTTCTTATTCTATATTGGTTTTCAGACTGTAACGCCTAGGATTCAATGCATATTAGTCAGTGTTCTTAGTGACAAGCAAGAAAAATGAATTCTCTTGTCTTAGACAAAGCATGTACTAGAAGTTTCTTGTATAGTATTTCCTAGGAGGCTTTGAAACTTACATGAGGAGATAATAATGCTCCTAACCAGAATTCCAAACTGCTGCTATTACCTTTAAGCACTGGACAGTGCAGCTTGTACCCCTGAAAATAATGAAATGGGGCAGTGGACACCATCGCTAACATTACACGGAAACACGTGTATTAATAACAGCCAGTGAGGGCTCTCTGTCTAGTTTTTGCTTTATCATGGTAACAGCAACTTTTCTTACAAACATAGTGGGTCTGTAATGCAGGGTTGGAAGAGTTGAGTAGCCAAAAAGAAGACAGTGAGCCCATCTCAAGATTAAGGAACAAAAAGAAGCTAGTAACTAGGGCTAGAGGAAAAATGAGTGTTACCAGAGCCCAGAAGAGAGGGAGATTTGATTGAAACTAAAAATAAATGAAAGACTGCCTGGATAAAGTTGAGACCCTGAGGGATAAATCTCCCCAGGAGGTTGAGTTATGGGTGAGATGTGGTGGAGACGCTGCCTGAAATAGAATGAGAGAGACACAATTACCCTGCCTAGCTTCTCCATGCCTTCCATGTTCAGAATATCCATCATTGCCTTCCATTTTCCTAACCTCTCCTGAAGTTCATTGTAATTTCTTGTGACACAGAGCTAGCTGAGCAGAGAACGGGAGGAAATGGATCTGAGAGAAAATGGGCAAGTCAACTGAACACTGGGAGAGCAAATAGCTGAAATAGTCAACTTCAGTAGAAGTCCTGAGCTCTTCCTCTCACCAGGATTCAAAAGGTGAGAAATTCCCCATTTTAAAGAGGGGATCTAGGTGCCATGCAATTAAAAAGAACAGTGTATATATTCACTGCACAAACCACCAAGACCATAAATAAGTGTTAGTACAATGACAGTATCTCCTAGGAGAGAAAGTCAACCCAGGGAGAACGTTGTCAACAAGCAAAAGGTCAAGAGTGGGGTTGTGTGGAGTCAGTGGAGCAGTGTTTTGGGATATGCAGTCCTTTGTTCATACAGAACCAAAGTACAGACTGCATGTGACTTACTGGCTTGGTTTAAGAATTCCACAGTCAGAGGCTGTTTGTTTAGCATTATATTCCTATTCAGGGATTCAGACTGACAGTGGAAAATGCCAAGACCATAGTGGTCAGTGAGGATTCCCTCATCTGACTGATGTCACTCTCCATACCTCACTGAAGAATTAATAAAGCAAGAAAAACAATCACGGTTCTGTAGTATGAGGGAAAAGAATAATATCCCCAGAAGATTCAAAGGAGAAACACACTTCTGAAGATGATTTTTTTTACCAAAAAATGGCCTAACCTTTGCCAAATCCAAATATCATCATCAGTTACTAAAATTGTCTATATTTGAAGCTGTTGACCATCCCTTTTGTCTCAAAACTCTACTGATACTGTGCCATTTATTCATCATGTTCTCTGATTTTTTTTTACCTTGATCTTTAATTCTTAGTGTTCTTCATATTTATGTTTTCTACTCATTTCTCCTCTCATGAAATTGTTGAAAAGATATAATTTACTCTCATGTTCAACAGTCACAAATATTTAGTTGACTTCCAAATTAATATAGTACCCTGTTTTCCACCTGCTGTTCTGAAGTCTAAATTCCTAAGAACATGTTTAACATCACTAATTCTGTCCCAAATTAAGCACATTTCCTCTTCTAAAACTGGCTTTTCCTGTGTTTCTTCATTCAGTTAGGGATCCCATTGTCTTCCATTCATTTGGTCAACCTGGAATCCTCCATGTCACTCATTCCCAAATCCAGTCATTTGTAAACTGTTACCCACTTGTTGAAACCTCTTTTCCTGTCCAGTCTTACTCCTATTATCCTAGTCCAGGCCTTTAGCATCTCTTATTGGGTAATTTTTATAGACAACTAACTGAACCTGCATTGTAGGAGACACGTGTTTGACTCCTGTCTTAAGAATCAGATCCTCTGGAGAAGGAAATGGCAACCCACTCCAGTATTATTGCCAGAAAAACCTCACAGACAGAGAAGCCTAGTGAGCTACAATCCAAAGGGTCACAAAGAGATGGACACAACTGAGCAACTGAATACACATACAAACTAGACCTCCTACCCTTAGGCTCGTTTCCTGATATATTCAGACTTACTAGAAATCTGTTGGAAAAAAATACATTGTCAATCTTACTTTCTTAAAACCCTTTGAGGGAGAGGGTGGGATGATTTGGGAGAATGGCATTGAAATATGTATAATATCATGTATGAAACGAGTTGCCAGTCCAGGTTCGATGCACGATACTGGATGCTTGGGGCTGGTGCACTGGGATGACCCAGAGGGATGATATGGGGAGGGAGGAGGGAGGAGGGTTCAGGATGGGGAACACATGTATTCCTGTGGCAGATTCATTTTGATATGTGGCAAAACAAATACAATATTGTAAAGTTAAATAAAATAAAATTAAAAAAAAAAAACCTTTAATAGTTACTTGTAATACCAGATAAAAACCCTTTCATTCAAATTCCTCAATTACCCTAACTCTCCAGCTCACCCACTGACACTTACTGGCTCATGCCTCTTCTGTCTTTCTGAAATTGGGTCTACTCTCCTTCCTGCCCCATGTTGTTTTATCATTTGGGAAAGAATATTCCTATCCCATTCCTATAGAATTTACCTGGAAAACTCCTGTTGTCCTTAAAGACTCAGTTCAGGATGGTAGTTTTCAATAATTCTTTCAGACTAGGTCAAACAGAATTAAATGCTTCTACCATTTCCCCACACTAAGCATAATTAATAATATACCAACAGGTTGTGAGCTCCTGGAGAGGACAGGACAGGCCTCATTCATCTTTATATTTGCAAATCCTATCAGAAACTGGTGCATACTGAAAGTTTGATTCTGAATATCTACATATGTGTTCTTTTTCTGATATTTATCAGCTAAGTGACCTTAGGAAAAATAACATTTACCTCTTATTATCTCACTTTTTAATGGTTTAATAATAATTTGTATGTACTTACCCTGTGTGGTTGTTATGGTGTTCAAATGAGATACATATCATACAGATATAGGTCATATTTAGATATATGTCCTACAGACATATCTTTAACAGATCTGGTTCCAGACCACTGCAATAAAGGGAATATCAAAATAAAGTAAGTCACACAAATTTTTGGTTTTCTGGTACATATAAAATTTATGTTTATACTATACTGTAGTCTATTAAGTATACAAAGGCATTATGTCTATAGAACAATGTACCTACCTTAATTAAAAAAGATACCTTATTGCTAAAAAGTGCCATCATCTAAACCTTCAGTGAGTTATCTTTTTGCTGGCTTCTGACTGATCAGGATGGTGGTTGCTGAAAGTTGGGGTTGATGGGAGCAAGTTCTTAAAACAAGATAACAGGGAAGTTTGTGGCATCAATAGACTCTTCCTTTCGTGAATGATTTTTCTGTAGCCTGTAATGCTAATAGCATTTTACCCAAAGTAGAACTTCTTTTAAAATTGGAGTCAGTCATTTCAAACTCTGCTTCTACTTTATTAACTAACTTTATATAATATTCTTAATCCTTTGTTGTCATCTCAGCAATATTCACAGCATCTTCACCAGAAGTAGATTCCATCTAAAGAAATCTTTTTTTTTTGCTCATTCATAATAACTGCCCTCTCATCTGTTAGTTTTATCATAAGATTATATCAACCCAGTCACATCTTCAGGTTCCACTTCTAATTCTAGTTCTCTTGCTTTCCCCACCATATCTGCAGTTACTTCCTCCTTGAAGTCTTGAACCCTTCAAAGGGTTCAAGCATTGAACCATGAGTATTGATTTCACCTTCTTCCAAGTTCCTGTTAATGTTAATATTTTGATCTCTTCCAGTAAATCACAAATGTCCTTAACGGTATCTGAAATGGTGAATCCTTTCCAGAAGGTTTTCAATTTATTTTGCCAGATCCATCAAAGGAATCACTATCTGTGGCAGCTATAGCTTTACAAAATGTATTTATTAAATAATAAATAAAACTTAAAAGTAAAAATGATTCCTTGATCCACAGGCTGCAGAATGGATGTTGTGTTGACAGGTATGAAAAGAATGTAAGTTTTCTTGTATATGTCCATCAGAGTTATTGGGTGACCAGTTGTGTTGTCAGTGAGCAGTGATATTTTGAGAGGATTTTTTTTTTTTTCTAAGCAGTAAACAGTTGGCCTAAAATATTCAGGAAACCATGTTGTACACAGATGTGCTTGTGTCTTCCAGGCTTTGTTGTTGTTTCATTTATAGAGCACAGATAGAGCATAGGAAGTATAGACTTAGCATAATTCTTAGACATCCTAGAGTTTTCAGGAATCGTGAATGGACTTTGGCTTCAACTAAAAGTCATTAGCTGCATTAGCCCCAAACTGGAGTGTCAACTTCTCCGTTGAAGCTTCAAAAACAGGTATTGACTTCTCTCTTGCTGTAAAAGTCTTAGATGGCATCTTCTTCCAGCTTAAGGCTATTTCCTCCTCCCTGTAAATCTGTGACTTAGTCTAGCCACCTTCATTCATTATCTTGGTTAGATCTTCTGGATGACTTGCTGTAGGTTGTGTATAAGCACTTGCTGCTTCACCTTGCACTTTGGTGTTACAAAAACAGCTTCTTTCTTTCAACCTCATGAATCAAACTTCGCTAGCTTCAGATTTTTCTCTGCAGCTTCCTCATCTTTTGCAGCCTTGGTAGGACTGAAGAGGAATTAAAGCCTTGCTCTGGATCAGGCTTTGACAATGTTGTGACTGGTTGATCCACACAGGCTGTTTTGCTTTCTCATTGTTTATGTAGTAACTGGATTAGCACTTTTAATTGCCTTAAAGAAAATTTCCTTTGCAGTCACAACTTGGCTAACTGGTGTGAGAGAGGCCTAGTTTTCAGCCTATCTCAGCTTTTGACATGCCCTCCTCACTAAGCTTAATCATTTTTAGCTTTTGACTTAAAGTGAGAGTTAGGGTTAGAATTACCAAAACATGACACAGAGACACAAAGTGAGCAAATGCTGTTGGAAATATGGAGTGAGTAGAGTTCCTCAAAATAGAGGTGCCAGAAAGTTTGTAAAAAATCTCAGTATCTGTGAAGTATAGTAAAGCAATGTGCAATAAGACAAGGTATGCCTGTATACTACCTGAAATATTCATATATTGGTTGTTTTATTACCATTTGTAAATACTATAGTATTTACAACTATATAATTGTATATAAATTGTAAATACTACAGTATTTACAATTACTAAAAAATTATTAAGAACTTGAGTTTAAACACATTTTTTTGAAAAATAGCAAAGGCAGATATTTAACTTGGTAAAAAAGAGAGAGAGAATCGATTTTCCTATTGCTATAGTAAAAAGAATTACCAACAAAAAGTTAACATATATATATATATAAAACTGATAAAATGGATATATCAAAAATACACTTACTTTTAGGAGTCCTGGAAAACTGATGACACAAAACAATTTATAACTTGGCTACTTTAGATTCTAGGGAATTATTTAATTTTTCTTCAATAATAATATGGCATCGAATTTATGAGAAACAAGCCAAAGTGTAAGAAGAAATGGAGCAAACAGGATTTTGTTGGTTTGACCTAAAGCCTTTGAAAGAAGAACACCATTTATCATTGTGATGGTCAGAAACTAATGCAGCTATCTGTTTACATATCCAAGAAGTTACTTTCAGTCTTTTCAATATGCTTTTTGTCATCCACTTTATATCTTATTTCTATATAAACAGACACGAACAATTTGGAAATGATAGAATATACATGGCATCATTATAAGGGATTACATGCTCAAAATTCATCAATTAAAGAAAACAAAATAAAATGCAAAATGCTTTTTAAAATAAAATGTGTATTTGTCCCATTTGCAACAATTTTAACAGGATCAAATAGTATAATTTCAGAGGCGATTACTATAAGGTAGTTGGGATATTTTTATTTTTACAACTCCGAAGGACATGTTATAACTTTGATGTCCTCAGTAAACCATTTTACTAAGGTTGTTTGTGCAAAAACAGGTTAATGACAAAAGGAAACTCTATAGTTTAACAGTTTTATCTGGTAAGAAAACAGACTGCAGAGTCTGACAGATCATTTCATTTGTATTTTTTAAAGGATATGGGCTATGGGTAGCAAAATCTTTCTGAATAAGCTCTGTTCCTGTTAATGAATTGGTCTTAGAAAATGTTCCAAAGCAATTTTGTTAGGAATCTAAGACAAGGTATTCCTAAGTTTTCCTACTCTGCCCCTCGAAGTCACAACTCAGTCTAAGGAAAGAAAAATCATCCTATTTTCACTCTCGCCAATACCACTTTCATTTTACAATCTTCTCTCCTAGTAATAAGACTTTACAGTGAATTAAATGGTGGGGGGAGGATAAAGGGAGAGAAGTAAGGTACAGGCAAAGCAAAAGAAATGAAGAATTAAAGTGACAAAACAAATGTTCAAGGCACGATCTTCAATAAATCAAGAGCTACATACTTTTATGCACGAGTCAATAAAATTAATTGCTATTCAAGCTGTAGCTTTGGAATTATACTACCCGTATTTTGCTTGTGCCTGTCCCCATTACCAGTTTTCTCAGGAGTGCATTTTGCTTCACATAGCTAAATATGTAAGAGCATACTCATTTTCTTGCTTTGCTTGTTACAAAATATCACATTTTCATTCAAATAAACTCATTCCCCTTATCAGGTTTAGAGTATATGCTTCCTGCTTGAATAGCTGAAATAAAGGAGTCACAAAAGCACACACACGGATTTTTTAAAAGTAATAGCAATGCTTTTTGAAACCTAGTTCTCGTATGGTGATAATTATCATATCCCCACAGATCATCATGGGTTAATTGCAGATTGGTCAGAATAGATAAGGGCTTCCTAGGTGGCTCAGTGGTAAAGAATCGGCTTGCCAATGCAGGAGATGCAGGTTTGATATCTGGGTCAGGAAGATCCCCTGAAGAAGGGAATGACAACCCACTCCAGTATTCTTGCCTGGGAAATGCCATGGACAGAGGAGCCTGGTGGGCTTACACGTTCGTGGGCTCTCAGGGTGAGACCCAGCTTAGTGACTAAACAACAACAGAATATATAATGTTGTCACTATATAATAAAACAAGGAATTTCAATAAGCAGGACATGACCTATTTTCCTATAATAATTGGAATCATGAACAATCAGATGGAGCCCTAAAATGTTGCTGGTAAACAACTGGATTTGGTTGAGAAGGACATTTTATATAGTTCCTCTTGTTTTTTGAAGATCACAAAATATACTCCAAATATTATCTGGTATCTGCTTGTTCCCCTGAAAAATTATGTCGCTCGGAACCTATTTCTCATGCTGCTGTCTTATTGACTTGATTCAGGAAATGGTGTTCTTGCAATGGCACAGTCAGAGCTCTCAAGAAGACCCTGGTGCCTTTTCAATTATTTCTGTTAAAAATAAGGCTTGGCTGTTGTGGGGAACAGTTTTTAAATTTATCTGAGGGGCACATGGCAGTTGATGAATCATTTCACGTACAAACAAACACACAGAAACTGTGGCTGAGAAATCAAACAGCCTTTTGAAAATGAGTTCAATAAAGAACCACAAAAAGAATCTAATCCTTCAGAAGAGTTGACTTTTCTAAGTCTTATAGATTCTTGTTTAGAAAATGAAATGGAAATGAAATAGATCCTTCCTATAAAGTCAAGAGTAATCTTTCCAATTTGATTATTACTGATGATCTTTCAGTGGCATCTCTGAAGGACATCAGATAACCTTTGAGGATTAAAGGAATTATTGCCTGGGACCCTATCTCTGTCTTACAGAATTGTCATTCCACAAAGTACAATCAAATCACTATAGGATAAGTTATTTCATGAGAGGGCCATTCATGGCACAACTCCTGCAGGAAGATCCAAAGTATTTGAGCATCCAGCCCACTCCCACCCCTACTCCTCTTTTCTCCATGGTATTAGCAGGATTAACTGCAGGGTGGGGAACTTTGGCAAAATTTTGCTTGTAGGCTCAGAATACACACTTCTGTCACTACTTTAGAGACTGGAATTATGCTGACTTCTAGTGTTTCTAGTTATTCTTATTTTCTTTTTGCTTATCAAAGCTCTTAAACGCTAAGACCAAATTCTAGACTAGTGGAAAGCTAGGTTGCTCCTGACTCATCTGAATATCCACTGGGCCAGATTACCCCAAACCAGATCCAAGTGAGAATAGAAAATCTAAGTCTTGTAGAATAAGATGGAATAGATATTTTTTAAGGTATTGTATTGATTTTGAGTAATTTATTGTACCTGAAGACCTTTTCTTCAGACAAGTTAGGTGTGGATGATTTCCACGTATGTACTCACTTTTGTTTCAGCGCCTTCTTTGCTGTTGCTGTTCAGTTGCCCAGCCGTGTCTGACTCTTGGCAACTCCATGGACTGTAGCAACCAGGCCTCCCTGGCCCAAGTCTGTGTACATTGCATTGGTGATGCCATCCATCCATCTCATTCTCTGACATGCTCTTCTCCTTCTGCCTTCAATCTTTCCCAGCATCAGGGACTTTTCCATTGAGTTGATTGTTCACATCAGATGACCAAAATACTAGAGCCTTCACTTGAAGAGCTTATGGTTATGTGAATGTTAAATTTTCTTATAGCAAACAAGAAATGTCAAGTAGATTATTTTTAATAATCCCAAAGTATAGTCCTGTTTCTGTAATATGATGATGTAAACAATAGAAGATTATTCTATTAATTTTATGCAGGAGTATTTTTAAACCAAACAAATGATTATCAATTGAAATAGTTGCTATCTGAAAGGAGATTTATAAGATGATAGAAAAAAAATACTTCTTGTTTTCTCTCCAATGGAAATAATTGAAGGGTTTTAATTTAAAAAGATATACTTATAAATCTTAATTCTCTCTCAAAGTAAGCCCTAATAATACATGCATGTATTGAGATCCAATATTCTGTTTATTTATTTAGATAGCTAAAATAGCAAATTTGATCTTAGCTTGTTCAAAGGCCAGACAAATTTAAAAGACAGAATGAAAATGAATTTTGTTTTCTAAATTTAAAGTCATAAAGCATTTATATAGAGATGTTAAACAAAGAAATTTTAAAGTTACCCTTAATAAGCGATCATCCTCATTCTCCCATTCAATTTCAGTATGTATTACTGAATACATGAGTCAAAGATGGAAAATCTTTTTATCCATCCCTCTGCAAAAGTAATTGCACAAGTTAAAGCAAGGAAAACAGTGATAAAGATATAAAGTTCTAAGGTTCTTAGAATTATCATGGGAAAGGCAATGGTGAACAGTTCTTAGGCAAAGGAAGAAGATTGCATTCAAGTAGTCTCGCTTCATCAGTCCTGTCCCTCTTTATGGAACCCCAGTGTCTTGGAAAAGCCATGAACTCTGCTGGGAATCCTCTCTCTCTCTATTCAAGATCTAAGCCCTCTCACATGGTGTACTTTTCAGTGGCCCTCTAAAATAGTCTCATATGAATCCCTTGGGAGGACTGATGCTGAAGCTGAAGCTCCAGTGTTTTGCTCACCTGATGTGAATGGTTGACTCATTGGAAAAGTCCCTGATGCTGCAAAAGATTGAGGGCAGAAAGAGAGGAGGGCGTCAGAGGATGAGATGGCTGGATGGCATCACTGATGCAATGGACATGAACTTTGGAAAACTTTGGGAAATGGTGAGGGACAGGAGGGCCCGGTGTGCTGCAGTTCACGGAGTCACAAAGAGTAGGACACGACTGTGAATGAACAACAACAGCATACCAAACTAAATTTTATATTGGGTACCACTGCTTTTTCTTTCTACTATTTCAAATACAGTGAATCCAAGATTAGTTAATTCTTCCCTAAGTATTTTCTTACTTACTTTATACTCTTCATTAAGATCTTATGGTTGGTAGACTTCTATGATGCCTTCCAGGATTCCCATGCCTTGGTGAACACAACCTATAAAAATTGTTTCCCCTTTAAAGTGGGCAAGACCTGTGTGTATGATAGGGTATCACTTCTATGTCAGTTGACCCTGAATTAATAGAAAATGAGATTAACCTGCTTGCCACTGACTAATCAGGCAAGCCCTTTAAAAGAAATTTAAGGATAAGAGATACTTTCTTGCCCATAGATGAAAGTGACAGTTATGTTGAGAACATTTGTGAACTTCCTATAAAGAAGGTCAAGGATCTGGTATAGGAGAGTGTAACCTGAATAAACTTGGGAAAACAAAAACACAAGCTCCAGAAAGGAATTAAGGCAGGCTAAGAGAAGCAGAAGATATAAAGAGGAGGTGGCAAGAATACACAGAACTGTACAAAAAAGATCTTCATGACCCAGATAATCACAATGGTGTGATCACTGACCTAGAGCCAGACATCCTGGAATGTGAAGTCAAGTGGGCCTTAGAAAGCATCACTACGAACAAAGCTAGTGGAGGTGATAGAATTCCAGTTGAGCTATTCCAAATCCTGAAAGATAATGCTGTGAAAGTGCTGCACTCAATATGCCAGCAAATTTGGAAAACTGAGCAGTGGCCACAGGACTGGAAAAGGTCAGTTTTCATTCCAATCCCAAAGAAAGGCAAAGCCAAAGAATGCTCAAACTACAGCACGATTGCACTCATCTCACACGCTAGATAAGTAATGCTCAAAATTCTCCAAGCCAGGCTTCAGCAATATGTGAAGCGTGAACTTCCTGATGTTCAAGCTGGTTTTAGAAAAGGCAGAGGAACCAGAGATCAAATTGCCAACATCCGCTGGATCAAGGAAAAAGCAAGAGAGTTCCAGAAAAGCATCTATTTCTGCTTTATTGACTATGCCAAAGCCTTTGACTGTGTGGATCACAATAAACTGTGGAAAATTCTGAAAGAGATGGGAATACCAGACCACCTGACCTGCCTTTTGAGAAATTTGTATACAGGTCAGGAAGCAACAGTTAGAACTGGACATGGAACAACAGACTGGTTCCAAATAGGAAAAGGAGTATGTCAAGGCTGTATATTGTCACCCTGTTTATTTAACTTATATGCAGAGTACATCATGAGAAATGCTGGACTGGAAGAAACACAAGTTGGAATCAAGATGGCCGGGAGAAATATCAATAACCTCAGATATGCAGATGACACCACCCTTATGGCAGAAAGTGAAGAGGAACTAAAAAGCCTCTTGATGAAAGTGAAAGTGGAGAGTGAAAAAGTTGGCTTAAAGTTCAACATTCAGAAAACCAAGATCATGGCATCCGGTCCCATCACTTCATGGCAAATAGATGGGGAAACAGTAGAAACAGTGTCAGACTTTATTTTTCTGGGCTCCAAAATCACTGCAGATGGTGACTGCCGCCATGAAATTAAAAGACGCTTACTCCTTGGAAGGAAAGTTATGTCCAATCTAGGTAGCATATTGAAAAGCAGAGACATTACTTTGCCAACAAAGGTTCGTCTAGTTAAGGCTATGGTTTTTCCTGTGGTCATGTATGGATGTGAGAGTTGGACTGTGAAGAAGGCTGAGCTCCGAAGAATTGATGCTTTTGAAGTGTGGTGTTGGAGAAGACTCTTGAGAGTCCCTTGGACTGCAAGGAGATCCAACCAGTCCATTCTGAAGGAGTTCAGCCCTGGGATTTCTTTGGAAGAAATGATGCTAAAGCTGAAACTCCAGTACTTTGGCCACCTCATGTGAAGAGCTGACTCATTGGAAAAGACTCTGATGCTGGGAGGGATTGGGGGCAAGAGGAGAAGGGGACGACAGAGGATGAGATGTCTGGATGGCATCACTGACTCGATAGACGGTGAGATGGTGAGTCTCAGTGAACTCCGGGAGTTGATGATGGACAGGGAGGCCTGGCGTGCTGTAATTCATGGGGTCGCAAAGAGTCGACATGACTGAGCGACTGATCTAAAATGATGTGATATAATTGTTGTTCAATTGCTAAACATGTCCAACTTTTTGTGACCCACCACGGACTGCATCATGCCAGGCTTTCCTGTTCTTCACCATCTCCTGGAGTTTGCTCAAACTCATGTCCGTTGAGTCAGTAATGCTATTTAGCCATCTCATCTTCTGCCACTAAGTTGAGCTGATGCCTCATTTTTAGCCTTGTGATTCAAAGCAGAGACTCCCATTAAGCCAGGCTTGGGGTACAGAGAATATGATACCAAATGGATGTTATTTTAAGCCACTAAGTTGGTGGTTAAGTTTTTACACAGCAGTGAAAAACTCATAACATACTGTAAGTGTTTGAAAAATCAATGGTTCCCTTTTTTAGCTTTGAATGCTCACACAGACTTTTTCCTTTTATTTTATTTCTTTAATTACTTCTGTGAGAATTTAAAATAAAAGAGGACTTGAAGAAAATGACTTGATATCTGGTGATCTTTTCCATTAGTTTTCAATCTCACTTTTAACAGCTTAAAATTCATGATAAAGAAGGCCTGGTGTTGTGGTGAAAAATATTTAGATGCTTAGTATGGTAGAATATACCAGACACATTGCTGTGCCTTGTTGGAATATCCTAACCATAGTGACAGTTAACCAAAAATGTTGGTTCTGTGAGTTTTCCTAAATAAAATACATTGCAGGATTCTCCATTAGTTCTTCTATCAGTGTTCCTTGGAAATATGGCTTGAGGAATGTAGCTGGCATATGGTTTGTCATATGGCGAACATTAATATGTTGTACTTGTTCTCTTTTCTTTCCATAGTTTTCAAACATTGATTTTGATAAAACCACAGATCTTCCAGGAAGTCAACTGCTCCCACCCTTGAGATGAAGGCAGTTGCTGCAATTCCAGGACACAGTTGTGCTACTTGGCAGCCTTTTAGTGTCACACTAATCCCTCATTTTGAACAAGGCTTTCATTTTAAAAGCATCTGCCAATGGCTGACATACCTCTAATGCATTCTGTGGAAGCCTGTAATTTATCTTGCTTAAATTCTCTAGGGAGTTAACCCAAGTCTTCTCCTATATTATCTATGGATTGACTGTTATATCTGTTGTCTGTGCCAATTTCTAGTTTGACTTAATTTTTCTTGGATAAAAGTAGTGAAGTAGTCAATTTGTGTAGTGCTTAGAAAGTTCTTAAATAAGAATGAATGTTGCTGCTTTCTGATTGTCTGTGTGATCATACATGCACATATGTATAAAAATCATGTTAGTATTCATAAAATGTAGGTATTTGAGAATCCTAAATTGTTAGTTTCTGAGGAGAATTTGGGGATAGAAAATGGGATATGAAAGTGGTGGAAGTTGTTGATTGAATATTTTCAATCATGACTTTTTCTATAGTCATTTTGTGTTAATTAATTAATACTAAAACATTTTACATATGGATAAAGTCATACATACCATATTGTTTCTTTCTGGAAATTTTGTGTATTAACCAGGAGATCATGAGAAAGCTTAACTGTCCTACTATAGTGAGCTATAACTGGTAAGAAGGCTTAGAATGATATTAAATTCATCATTTTTCTTTGTTTCCCACAATAGCAATTCAAGGTCCAACTGCAAGCTAATATTGTTTTTGTTATTTTCTTCACAAGAAGTCTTTCCTTATGTTCTTTGCCCTTGATGGTCTTTGCCTTTATCCTCAAACAAAATGCATTAAAAATTTTTCCTCCTATGTTTTCTTTATGGTTCTAAGGTTATGTACCTTTTCAGATTTGTGTAATTTATTGATAATTACTACTCCTAAAAGAACTCACTTTTTTTTTTTGAAAGAAGTAACAACTTTAATATATGTCCATATATAAAATGTGTTTTGGATAAAATTTACATAACATGAAATGAACCGCTTTAAAGTGAACAATTCAGTGGCATTAAGTACATTCACAATATTATGCAACTGCCACATCTATCTATCTATTAAAATGTTTGTGTTATTTCTAGATAAAATGTCATACCCATTAAACACTTACTACCTACTTCACCCTTCCCTCAGTTTTCATTCGGTCTTTATGTATTTACTTATTGTTAATATTTCAAGCAAATGGAATTATAAAATATGTGACCTTTGTTTTTGAAATAGACATTAGTTTGGTGAAAATTAGGTCTCTCTCTCTCTCTTTTTTCTACATCCCTCATACAAATCAGAGGCATCAGTTTAATTACAGATATTTGGGAAATCAAATAATATAATAATGAAAATTAAGATTGACTTTTAACTTTTATAACTTTCCTTTTGAGTAAATTAACCTATTATATTAATTTATTAAACAAATCTGAGGCCATCGGTTACATTATTATTTAGGAGAATCTTGACAATACAAATATCATAATAATAGCCTCTGCATCTAACCATGACAGAACAGTTTGTATCAGATGAGGTCTTTCACAAAGGTAAAATAGAACAACAGGAGACACAATAGAAAAGAAATGTTTGAAAGCATAAGAGATTGACTGAGGTTTCCAGAACTTGGAGGGAGGTTTGGTTTCCTTTCAGCTAGAGAGATGAGAAATACACTGAGTGATTTTCATATTCACGTATTCTTTTCCCTCAGGGAAATGATAATTCTTAATGCAGGGCCTAAACATAAATCCAAAAGCATGTTGCTTGGGGTCTGAAGCAACATGGGCAGAAGAGACAGAACATGGATTTCTAGATAGTCAAGGCATCCAGGATGTCCAGGGGCTGAAATCTCAAAGGGAAAGAAACCATAAAGCAATGAGCTCAAAATACTGTTCACTGTTTTCCCTGGAAGGTCTGTTGTTTCTTTCATATGCAAGGAAAACTACATGTGCAAAGAACTCTGTAAGAAAAAAAGTAGACATCATCAGGTACATAATTAACAATATGATCCCATACATAAATGATCTCACAATGTTGGTAATATGTAGGTTGAATTTTAGAACCTTTCAAAAATACAGGAGCCTTACTAAATACTTCAAGCTTTTATCTTAGACTACAGAGTCACAGAGTAACTACCAAGTCTTAGAGTAAGAATAAACATTGAGAATAGTGAAAACTGGAAATAGTGCAGCCCAATAAAAGGCTAAAATCCAACACAGCTAGATCAAAGTGATCTTATTTTTTTATCTCTCTGCTAAGAGTAAAGTTAGTACTATCTAAAGGAAGATAATATCATCATCTCTATAATATTTTTCCTATAAGACATTGCCAATTCAATAAAAAAGTTACCAACTTTAACAGTAAACAAGACCAAAGGATACAAAACCAAAATAAAATGAAGAAAAAGGAAATCTAGATGTTGAAGTTTTCTCTCAGAAAATAGAACTATGATAACATGTTATAAAAAAATGGGAAATTTTCCCCAAATATCTATAATCTCCTAAAAAATGAATCAGATAGAAATTCAATACTAAAATATGCAATAAATATTATTAAGAAATTTATTAAAGTGCTTCAAAACACATTAGATGTGACAGAAAACAATAGAGAAAAGGAAATTCAGTCAATAAAGAGTCTCCAGGTTGAAGAAAGCAAGAAAAAAATATGAAGCAAAAACAAATAATATATGACACATGGGTAGATATTTCTGATATATGTATAGTTGAGAGCCTAGAAGCAGAAGAGACAGAATTTGACAGAATTAATATTTAATAAAATACTGAAAAATAAGCTTTGAACACTAATAAACCAATTCATGGATACAGTATGGTCTAAACTGTGCAGTTTGGTATATGACAGTGAAGACCATGAGAAAATTTTTAAAGCAGCCTGAGAAAAAGTGACATATTACTTTCAAGAAAATAAAATAAGGCTAATGAAAGACTATTTAACATAAACAACACGAACTAGAAGACAGTGGAATCATGAATTTATAAAGCACTTAAATATCATCCAACTTTAATTCTATTTTCACACAGAGAAACACTTAAAGAATATGTAATCAGAAAAGTTGATTATATTAAAGGGATTGTTTTCTCAGTCAAGAAAATTGGCCTTGCCAGGCACCCAGAAATGTAATAAGAGAAACAGAAATGAAAGAAAGAGAAACAAGAAAAGTGAATATGGGGTTAACTTTAAATGAGAGCTGGGTATTTAAAATAATAAGAGTGTAAGGTCTTTTCTGATTTTACAATACATATTTAGTATATGGTGAGAACATCAATAAGGCAGAAATCATGTATACAGAGTAAAAATGCTATAATACTTTTGCATTATTTGAAAAGTGCTAAAATTATTAATTAAAGATAATAAAGAGGCATAGAAATTACTACTAATTTCCCAATTCTCCCACCCCTGGACCCAGAGGAGGATAATATCCCGTAGTCTCTGTGATGTTGGCTATCATATTAAAGATATAGGTGAACTGTATGTCATATCCACGTGGTGGAAGTCAATTGAAATCCAGCAGCTCCACTCTGTGTCTAGAATCTCCTGCTCCTTTTGCTCTCCAAATACATTGTGGTCCTCTTTTCTTAAATCTGTTGTATCACAGGAGAAGGCTTGTGTTTTATTGCCTTATTATTCTTTTTAGATAGAGTTAAAGGAGTATGTGCTTAATTACTTTAGCTCAATTACTTCATTGTCCTCCTGAAGATCAGTTGGTAAACAAAAATATTCTAACCAGTTCTGGATTATTGTTACAGAATTTTGTCTGCTTCACAGAATATTCCATTGTAAACCAAAATATATTTAATATTTAACTTAATATGAGATATTGCAAACAGAAGTCGGAAAAAAAGGCTCTACAGAAATCTAATTTAGATATAAGGTAATGTAAATCAGCAACTTGTTGAAAGCTGGGCTAGTGCTGTGCTCAATCATTTTAGCCGTATCCAACTCTTTACAACCTCTTGGACTGTGGAAGCTTCTCTGTCCATGGGATTTCCCAAGCAAGAATACTGGAGTGGGTAGCCATGCCCTCCTCCAGGGGATCTTCCTGACCCAGGGAAAAAACCTGCCTCTCTGCATTGCAGGCAGATTCTTCACCACTGAGCCACCATAGAAGCTGGAAGGCTGGGTTTAGGAAGTACTACACCAGGGCATGGCTGGAGCACTTAAAAAAAAGTAGGAGTGAAATTATATATACTCATATAAAAGGCATTTATCTGATCCATTCATAAAGCCATAGTCAATTAATTAATTATTAAATTTGTGAAGTACTAGTTAAAATTTAGCCTTAAACTATTGGAGGCAGTAATTATAGAAAGTGAAAGTGAAGTCTCTCAGTCATGTCCGACTCTTTGTGACCCATGGACTGTAGCCCACCAAGCTCCTCCATCCATGGGATTCTCCAGGCAAGAATACTGGAGTGGGTTGCTGCGGCTTAACAATCCATGAGTGCTCAACTGTACTTTTTTTTTTTTTTTTTAATGTTGCAACCTTAAAATAGTAGTTGAGACAGAATCAATTCCTTGTAGAATGCATTTCTAGACAGTTTGGATTGGTGAAACCTCATCTAGTTTAGATGACAGTTACTGACACTGCACCATGCATTCTCATGTTGCCCAGTGCATTTTTAGACTATAGTAATATTAATTTTTATAATATGGAGGAATTCTTCATTCTTCAATACTTCCAGCTAGTCTGTTAAACTGGTTTGTCTAGATGGATTTGTGACTTCTCTTTAAAACACTTAAAGTTCTAAATGATCATTCTTTTTGTGGCGATTGCCAGCTTTATCTGTAGAGGTCAGTAGACTTGTCTGGTACCATCACGCAGTCAGAATTTTGTTAAGTGACTGGTTTTTGTAATACAACTAGATGTCTTTCTATGTGGTAAGAGCCCTCCTTTCCATCATTTCCTGATTCCTTGTGGAGGATGACACTTCCAGAACCTTGCAGCAGTTATTCTTCACCAGGACAGAAGGGGTGAATTATCAGTTCGTTGAGTGTGATATTAGCTCAGCCTTCCTCTGACTTTTGAATGTGAAGTGAAAGTGTTAGTTGCCCTGTTGTGTATATAGCTTTTTGCGATTCCATGGACTGTATCCTGTCAGGCTCCTCTGTCTATGAAATTTTCCAGGCAGGAATACTGGTGTGGGTTGTCATTTCCTTCTCTAAGGGATCTTCCTGATGCAGGGATCGTCCCCGAGTCTCTTGCATTGCAGTCAGATTCTTTACTTTCTGAGCCACCAGGGAAGCTCTTTTAGCCTATAAATTTGCAGAAGAGACTGGCCCTGTCTAAGGGGTCTGTGAGGTTTGTTAGCATTCCCTCTGCCTGGATGGATGAGTGCGTCTAAATCTGGGAGTTCAGAATTAGAAAACCCGATTAGCTGAGCATCTGATACATGTCCTTTCATGTAACTTTTGTCAGAAATAAAGCTTACTTTTGGAATTCCATTTATCTGATGCCTGTATTTACCTCTCAAAATCAGTTTTGAATTTGAGAAGAATGCCATTTATTGGATCTTCTTTACCCTGTAATTATCTTAAGTATTCTTTGCTGATTAACTTACGAACTCTTTGTAAGGAAGAGATCAAAGGAAGAAAGGAATTGACAGAAAGCTCAACTCTACTCTTCTGCAATCTGTCACTGTCAGAACTCACCCCAAATCAAGTTTTCAAATAGAGTTTGGAATACTATTAATAGATTTTCAATTGTTTCTTTTTCTCAAATACAGAGTTTTTTTTTTTTTTTTTTTTACTAGAGTTTTGTTCTATTACATCAGCAAGAAATACTGAGTTATCAAATACTGAATCATTGCTTGTAGATGAAATTCAGAGTTAAGTCACTGTGAGTCTCTGGTTGCAACATATTCTTCAACTGATCAATACATAAACATACTCTATGTGTGTTTCTGTTTAAAGGCACCTTATTTAATAATGTTGCTGATTTATTAAAATTAAACTCAAGACCAGTAACACTATAATCATGCCTGGATGCTTATGCATAGTTTCTCCTTTGGGCATGTCACAGTAGAGGTAGATTAGCAATTTGCTTCAGGCCCATTTAAAACAGTGAACTCACCAACAAAATGAACATAACAATGTGGAAAATAGGGCACTAAATAGATTGTGAGAAGGATACTTGTTTGCAAAATGGGCTGAAACAAGAAGGCAGGATGTTGCCTTGTTTGACCTCAGCTGGAAACGTATACATCCGTCAGTTCAAGTTTTTCACTGATTGCATCAGTGAATGTCCATGAAATTGCTCTGAGCATTGCTTTTGGAATTATAAATTTAGTGAGTTAGTGTATTCAAAAATATGGAGTCTGAATAATGAGGCTTTCGTATATGTTAGGCAGAACCCCTAATAATATATTATCTACTTTCTGAGAGTTATTTTGCCTACCTCCAAAATATTCTACTAGAATTATAAATACATGTTTTAAAAGTGCTTAATATTTTTTATTCAACATAGGAGCCAGCCAAATGAGGGTCCTTATAAAATTTTCTATCTCTATCTTTAGAGAAATAAACAACTAGAGAAAACAAAACTAACATATGTGGAAGTAAAATTCCAACACAGTTCCAAAACTTAAAAGAATTTTATGAAGTATTTAACCCATGTATGGATGTGAGAGTTGGACTGTAAAGAAAGCTGAGCACAGAAAAATTGATGCTTTTGAACTGTGGTATTGGAGAAGACTCTTGAGAGTCCCTTGGACTGCAAGGAGATCCAACCAATCCATTCTAAAGGAGATCAGTCCTGGGTGTTCATTGGAAGGACTGATGCTAAAGCTGAAACTCCAGTACTTTGGCCACCTGATGCGAAGAGTTGACTCATTGGAAAAGACTCTGATGCTGGGAGGGATTGGGGGCAGGAGGAGAAGGGGACGGCAGAGGATGAGATGGCTGGATGGCATCACTGTCTCAATGGACGTGAGTCTGAGTGAACTCCGGGAGTTGGTGATGGACAGGGAGGCCTGGGGTGCTGCAATTCATGGGGTCGCAAAGAGTCGGACACGACTGAGCAACTGAACTGAACTGAACTGAACCTGGCAGGTTTGTTTTGTTTTGTTTTTTAATTTCAGAACAGTTTTGTTGAGTGATAAAAATGAAAGAATTTTTATAACAGGTTTTCTCTGATGACTATCCGCTTTTTATTTCCCCTGTCTATCAAGCAGAATCCAGTTGTGCTATAGTTGCATTACTTATAACTATCGTTTTCCATGAGGTGGAAATTACCTTCTGTCCTTTCTTATGATTCCTTACAGTAAACATTTCAATCAAACACCTCTACTCCAAAAGAGAAAATGAATGTAACACCTCAAACCAGTCACTTCTCCAAATCAAAACAAGAGTTAGCAAATCACCTCCTATTTTCTTTGCTAATTCAGGAAGCAGTTTTCCTTGTGTCTGCTGGCTGTTCTCATTTATTCAACAAATCCTTAAAAAGCAGTAATACTGAACTTTGTTTTACTTATTATCTGTCATATATAAATCCTCATTATTATCAGTGAATTTTTGTGTGTGTTTGTAATTTGTATCAGACTCAAATTGTATGCCTTTTCTGAAATTCCTCGGTATCTCCTGAGCTCCTTGCTCTGCTTCAAGTGCCTAACCAACTCCATTGGGCTGAGAAGTCTCCACCATGTGGTGCTCACCAGTCATTCCCCTCGGAGGGCTTGGCTACTTTCCTTGCTGCTACTGCTGCTAAGTCACTTCAGCCGTGTCCGACTTTGTGCGACCCCATAGACGGCAGCCCACCAGGCTCCCCTGTCCCTGGGATTCTCCAGGCAAGAACACTGGAGTGGGTTGCCATTTCTTTCTCCAATGCAGGAAAGTGGAAAGTGAAAGTGAAGTCGCTCAGTTGGGTCTGACTCCTACTTTCCTTAGGTGTCCCCATACAGCACAGTGGCCCATCACATGCCCTGAGATGCTATTAGCTTCCACTGTTTTTTTTTTTGGATTTGGATGAACAGACACATCATAGAACATGATATCTGACATCTGAAATGGTAGCTAAAAGGGCCTGATGCTGTAACATGGATGTACAGGGGAATTACTTCCCAACAGTGCAACTTCAACCAGTGGGAAACGAGAATGGGAGAACTGAGAAGATACAATGCGTTTCTTTCCTCTTTCATGGGTGACTCTTGAGGCCAAGTGCATGTCTTGGCTGGGTGACCTGCTCCGCCCCTCTCTATGGCTCTTTGTAAAGCAGTAGGCAGCCTAGTAGTATATAACTACATATTGCTTCATATCTTCCTTTATCTCATTTCCCCTTTTCCTCACTCTTGCTGCCCTGGGTTACACTTTCCAAATAAAGTGTCAGAGCATTCGTTCTCCCTTCCAGCTCTGTTTTCCCCAGAATCTAAACTAAGAAAGTTCTTAAATTTAAAGCTTCATCTTTCTCTTACCAAGAGACAGGGCTAATAAGAGTTTATGGTTTTTCTATTTTCTATTTCTCTTAAAAATAGAAAACCAAATTATTTAGTCACGGTGGAAGGCTTCTAGTATTAATAAGGAAAAAAATCTCCATGGAATTGAATGTATGGTTTATATACCACATCGATACAAATTTCAATTTGTAGGCTTTCTACTTAAGAATAAAAAAAGAGGGGTAATTTATCTTGAAATGCTGCCAGTACATATGCAGAGTGAGGGCCTTTTATAAGAATTTTAGTGATATGATTCACTCCGTCACGTCTAACTCTTTGTGATTCCTTGGACTGCAGCCTGCCAGGCTCCTCTGTCCATGAAATTTTCCAGGCAAGAATGTTGAAGTGGATCTCCAGGGGATCTTGCCCACGCAAGGATTGAACCTGAGTCTCTTGCTCTTGCAGGCAGACTCTTTGCCATCTGAGCCACGAGGAAAGCCCAGTGATATTATTCTATCCCCGTATTATTTAGCACAGCGAATACATAAAGTACAACCCAGGTGACAAGTGGTATCATGCACACTTTCACCTTCCCTTCTGTATCATCCTGTGAAATGCTTTTCCCAAAGCTCTGTGCAAAGAAGCAGAACAGCAGGGGCTTCTACTTCACCCAAGCTGCTAAAGAGAAATCATGCTATACACGTCTCATTTAGAAATAAGAAATCTGGACTAAATCCAGGGAAGTGAAAATCCATTAGATAATTGCTGCTAAATGCCTTGAATTTTAATATGAGGATTTTCAGTGTCACATTCCTCTTGAAATGGCAGTATAGTTTACAGAGCTCTGTTAAAATCTTGATGTATATAAGTGTTTAGAATAGTCATCATTACTATTTTTCCTGTCATGTAAGTATTCATCAACTCTGTGTATTGCTGTATGCTGTGGTAACCTTTTCTCCAGGTGCCTAGAGGTTCATTATGAATTTTAGGGGGAATATTTAGCAGCAATTTATACCTGTTTTATAACTAGTCAGCTTGGGACTGAGGGATGTAGTAGTGGATTTACAGGTTCTGTCTGGACAGGAATCAGCCTTTGAATTTAAACATTCTGTTTGCTTACAAGTTTCTGCCCTTTTTTTCTGCTGAAGCTTCAGAAGTATACATGACTACATTCAAGTGTGGCAACAAACTCAGCTATTGCAGCTTCTGTCATATGTTAGCTATTCCACTACTCTCTTTCCCTTGCTTTTGGAATCCGCTCATTCTGCACTATGTACCTGTTTCTTAACAAAGTATCATTGCCCTGTCCCTCTTACCAAAATATAACCATTTAATGTTTTTAGTTTTTAAAAGCAGCCTTTTAGTTTTCTCCACATTCTTTAATAATTATTCTCAATTTCTTCCAAATACCTAAGATGTTTCCTCCAACATTCCCAGTCTCATTTGAAATTGCCACTATCCTCATTATAAATCAAATCAAGCATACGAAACTTTCTCCATCACCCTTTATCCTAATTTTAATCTGAAATATTACATTATCTGTTATTTACTTCAGATACTTTAAAAAATAATAGTCTATATTTGTTCTTGGGAAATCACTTCTGATATATTTTAAAGGTTCCAGTATATCAAAAATGTGATTAATGCGTTAGAGACATATGTGCTTTTTAAAAAATAGAGATCTATCCTTAACTTTTTTCCTATGAAACGGTTGCCTCGTTTCAGTTTTGGAGAGTTTGCTTGGGGAGTTCTGGATTTGACATATGGCTCTTACTCCTCTGTTCTATACTGTGTTGCCATGAGTAAGTTAGCTTTTTGAATATTTGATTTTTCCATTTACGTAAAGAAGACAAATATTTGTTTTCTAGGCAATTTGGTTATTTGCTGCTGCTAAGTCACTTCAGTCGTGTCTGACTCTGTGCAACCCCATAGATGGCAGCCCACCAGGCTCTCCCGTCCTTGGGATTCTCCAGGCAAGAGCACCAGAGTGGGTTGCCATTTCCTTCTCAAATGCAGGAAAGTGAAAAGTGAAAGTGAAGTCGCTCAGTCGTATCCGACTCTTAGTGACCCCATGGACTGCAGCCTACCAGGCTCCTCCATCCATGGGATTTTCCAGGCAAGAGTACTGGAGTGGGGTGCCATTGCCTTCTCAGATTTGGTTATTTAGGTATTAAATAATTAAATTATTTAAATTTTAATTTAAATAATTATATATTTATTTTATAAAAATTACTGTAATAGTGACTGGAATCAGGTATTCACTTGGAGAAATGATGACCGTAGTTCTAAATGGTATGACCCAATGATGCAATTACCGTTCTATTAGAAGGCTATTTAAATCACTATTTTTAGTAATCAGATGGAGGGAGGAATTTGGAGGTAAGGGTTAAAACATATAGAGGTAGCAGTATATAGAATGCTATGCCCATGTGAAATGGGCCTAAACAATTTTAACTCTGATTTCTTGGAGTAGACATTAAAAAGACTTAAAAGTGCAAAATATATTGTCCTAAGTTTCACCAAAGGATACTATTAGGACCTTTTGAAGTAAGACAGAAGCAGTTTACTAGGAGATCTCCCAGAGTCTCTAGTTGCCTTTATTTATCTCTAAGTTTAGGATAGCCTTGATAATAACCCTAAAAGATAGAATAATGGTTATGTTAATTAGAATTAATACCATGGATTTGTGTATCTGTGTGTGTGTGTGTGTGTGTGTGAGTGAGTGTGTGCGTGTATATGTAGATTTGCATTTCAGTTCATTAGTCCTACTTCAAAAAGACCTGATTAAAATTTTGGTATCAGGTACATTTTCTGAAAAATCTTAATTGTTAAACAAAAGCAGATAAAGAAACAAAGCAACCCTTTGTTTTCTCATTCATTTCCTTTGTACATTTTAATCAGTTCTTTAGCCAAATTGTCTTGTAAATAGTATACTTATATCTGGACTGAAGTGAACAGTAATTTATTTAAAATTACTAACTGAGAGACTCATTTTATTTAACTGTACTACTTTGTTGGAAAACTGGAAAGATGCCAGATGGTAATTTTTTTTGCTACTTATTTCCAAGAGTATAATAAATCATTTTTCACTTTTATAAATGATAATTTTAATAAGACTAATGATACCTCCTGGATCCAAGAGAATACTTCTGTCTATTCCTCCACAGACAATTTGTAAGCTAGGAAGGTATTAAAAATAGCTTAACAGAAGTATCCTCAAGTGACTGAAGGTGTTGTAGCTTTCATTACACCATGCTTCTTGCTGTGTAATTCTTAAGGACCCTTGGGAGTAGAAAATGTTTTCTCTTTCTCTTTTTCTTCAACTAGTTTACCTTTCTAGTTACATGATCACAAGCATATTCTGAAAGTATTTTTTGCTATTCTGTTCCTCTACTCATGACTATCATAATTAAATAACTGTGATTATCTGTTTAATGATTATCTTATTTGTTAGATCTTAAAATCCATAATCACAAGAATTTTACTATTTTGTTAAAATCTCTATTACTGATGCTTAGCAAAAATGTCACAAATCTGGTAGAAGCACAGAAAGTATTATCAATTAGGCTGATGAATAATGTGACATTTTGTGAAGTTGTAACACATGAACCATTATCTGCATATATTTTATCACCATATCTCTAAAAAATGATGCCAAAGTCAGATATATGTGGAAATGCCTCTCACTTCCTGGGCTAGTCTTTACCTGGATGCTTTGAATTTTTGAGATAGAAATTTTAGGATATTTGGAGGTATGAGTCAGAGAGTTTTATATGTCTTTGCTGCTACTGCTGCTGCTAAGTCGCTTCAGTCGTGTCCGACTCTGTGCGACCCCATAGACGGCAGCCCACCAGGCTCCCCTGTCCCTGGGATTCTCCAGGCAAGAACACTGGAGTGGGTTGCCATTTCCTTCTCCAATGCAGGAAAGTGAAAAGTGAAAGTGAAGTCACTCAGTCGTGTCTGACTCTTCGCGACCCCATGGACTGCAGCCTACCAGGCTCCTCCGTCCATGGGATTTTCCAGGCAAGAGTACTGGAGTGGGGTGCCATCTCCTTCTCCGATATATCTTTGAGTTTCTATCAAATAATTAGTCATGCAGAGGCTAGATTCCCTTCTTTCAGCCCTTCACATGATGGTAGAAATCTTCAACTTTCTTATATGTCATGTAGTATGTCATAGCATGACTCTGGGAGCAGGTGACAGATGGGGTGGCTAGCCACTGAGGTTTTCCAATATTGATTTAAAAACTAGGGGTATGTTTATTGTATATTGAAATTAATTACAACTTATGCTCAATGTTAAATCAAGTCATCTTTGTAAAAAATATTATAATTAACTTTTGTCTCATTTACCATACCAGTAGGCTTACCTATTTAAGGATATGCACAATATATCCCTAAATATATGCATGAAAAGTGAAAAAGAATGTGTTAGTTGCTCAGTCCTGTCCATCTTTTTGGGACCCATGGACTGTAGCTCACTAGGCTCCTCTGTCCATGAATTCTCCAGACAACAATACTGGAGTGGGTAGCCATTCCCTTCTCCAGGGGATCTTCTGTGTTTCCAAACTGGGTCTCCTGCATTCCAGTCAGATTCTTTACTGTCTGAGACACCAGGGATATATTGATATAAATCACTCTGTGTGTGTGTGTGTGTATCCTTGTGTGTATATTTCAGAGCATATATGAATTAGGAGAATATCAAGTTATAGAGGGCCAGAGATAGGGTTCTCTTAAGGTTGATTGACTCAGACTTCAAAGATATTACTGATGATCTAGTATTTTTTTCCATCCTCAATTTGGTCAGTTTCAGTGATGGCTATCAATTTAAATGCATAGCAAGATGCTGCATAAATTCCATACAGTAAAGTCAGATATGACACTTTCTAGAGGGATAAAAGTGATAATTAGTCCCTTGATTTTTCACTTAGAGACTACTAAACTTTTTTGAGAAGCCCCTCATTAAGCTTTCTGTTGCATCTCATTGGTCAGAATTGGGCCACATTACCATTTCATTAAACATAGACCAACCAGTTAGGCCCACTTCTCGAGATAATGTGTTAGTTCAGATTCCCATGAGACAATATGAAAGTAGGATGAGTGTCTGAAAACAAAATAAGATTTTTTTTTTAGGAGGTACAGAACTAAATGGGTGTACCATAAGAAAACAATAATATTTTATATATGTATACTATTCCTTGTTTTTGGAATATTCCTGGCTTAATTTTAGATGATACAGTTCTATTCATTTTGAAAAATTTAGCTGAAATTTCTTCTCCTTTGTGTTCAGTTCAGTTCAGTTCAGTCAGTCAGTCGTGTCTGACTCTTCATGACCCCATGAACCACAGCACACCAGGTCTCCTTGTCCATTGCCAACTCCTGGAGTTTACTCAAATTCATCTCCATTGAGTCGGTGATGCCATCCAACCATATCATCCTCTGTTGTCCCTTTCTCCTCACACCTTCAGTCTTTCCCAGCATCAGGGTCTTTTCCAATGACTCGGCTCTTCGCATCAGGTGGCCAAAGTATTGGAGTTTCACCTTCAACATCAGTCCTTCCAATGAACACCCAGGACTGATCTCCTTTAGGATGGACTGGCTGGATCTCCTTGCAGTCCAAGGGACTCTCAAGAGTCTTCTCCAACACCACAGTTCAAAAGCATCAATTCTTCAGCACTCAGCCTTCTTCACAGTCCAACTCTCACATCCATACATGACCACTGTAAAAACCATAGCCTTGACTAGATGGACCTTTGTTGGCAAAGTAATGTATCTGCATTGTAATATGCTGTCTCGGTTGGTCATAACTTTTCTTCCAAGGAGTAAGCGTCTTTTAATTTCATGGCTGCAATCACCACCTGCAATGATTTTCAGATCAGATCAGATCAGTCGCTCAGTCGTGTCCGACTCTTTGTGACCCCATGAATCGCAGCACACCAGACCTCCTTGTCCATCACCAACTCCCAGAGTTCACTGAAACTGTCCACCACCAACTCCCAGAGTTCACTGAGACTCACGTCCATCGAGTCAGTGATGCCATCCAGCCATCTCGTCCTCTGTCGTCCCCTTCTCCTCCTGCCCCCAAACCCTCCCAGCATCAGAGTCTTTTCCAATGAGTCAACTCTTCGCATGAGGTGGCCAAAGTACTGGAGTTTCAGCTTTAGCATCAGTCCTTCCAAAGAATACCCAGGACTGATCTCTTCAGAATGGACTGGTTGGATCTCCTAGCAGTCCAAGGGCTCTCGAGAGTCTTCTCCAACACCACAGTTCAAAAGCATCAATTCTTCAGCACTCA
>NW_011495076.1:5296717-5325717 GCF_000754665.1 Bison bison bison | reverse complement strand
ACTAGATGGACCTTTGTTGGCAAAGTAATGTCTCTGCTTTTCAATATGCTATCTAGGTTGGTCATAACTTTCCTTCCAAGGAGTAAGCGTCTTTTAATTTCATGGCTGCAGTCACCATCTGCAGTGATTTTGGAGCCCAGAAAAATAAAGTCTGACACTGTTTCCACTCTTTCCCCATCTATTTCCCATGAAGTGATGGGACCAGATGCCATGATCTTGGTTGTCTGAATGTTGAGCTTTAAGCCAACTTTTTCACTCTTCACTTTCACTTTCGAAAATCAAGAGGCTTTTGAGTTCCTCTTCACTTTCTGCCATAAGGGTGGTGTCATCTGCATATCTGAGGTTATTGATATTTCTCCCGGCAATCTTGATTCCAGCTTGTGCTTCATCCAGCCCAGTATTTCTCATGATGTACTCTGCATATAAGTTAAATAAGCAGGGTGACAATATACAGCCTTGACGTACTCCTTTTCCTATTTGTACCAGTCTGTTGTTCCATGTCCAGTTCTAACTGTTGCTTCCTGACCTGCATACAGATTACCTTTCCTGATTTCATGACACATACTCCTTTTCTAGGATCACCTAGGGTATAGTGAATTCCCAAAATAAATTATTAATATTTAAATGACATTATTTTTGTCTTCCCATCTATAAGCTTTCAGAAAATACTAGCAATATCAATTATCTTTCCTTACTCAGCATAGAACATAGTGCCTAAATTTAGAGGAAAAGACACAAAATTTGAACTGGATATTCTTCAAGATTCCTAGTAAATAGTTCAGTGTGTCCGTTTTAAGCATGAAAATCCCTAGGTTCTACATGCAGTTTTTATACTTTTTATATGATTGGCTTTAACATAAAAGGTGATTTACTTAGCATGTAGTAATTCAACTTGAAAAAAAAAATCAGAGGGCCATATGGATGTAAAATATTTCACTCATCTGGCATACGTAATAACTTGACAGAGAAAATGTCAGACAAAATTATCCTTAAATGGTTCTGAGTCCCCCATGGAAATCATGTAGCTCTACTGCACCTCTGTTAAAAATTCTATGCCTGGCTTTGATGAAATATTTACTACAAAATAAACATCTCATGGAGAATATCACTGAAAGTCACTGACTATATCATCTAAATCCAGTCTAAATATAGATTATCACTTCAGGTGACAATTCTAATGGACATCTTTAGTGTTTAAATTTATTCCAAATAAAATTTCCTAAAAATATTTACCCTAATTGTACATACTCTACACTCAAACAGACTTTGACATCTTTTGAATTGATCTTTAACCAAGAGATGAATATTTGACTTCAGAGATTGCAATCTATACACTATTCTAATGAATAAAAAGTTAGAGATGGTAGCATCAGGGAAAATGGCAAAAACCCCAGAAACTTCACTCCTTTATGCAGCAACAAAATAAACCTGGCAATAATGGCCAGAATCAACCTTTAGAGAACTCTAGAAATTAATCAAAGGCTTGCAATGATGTGGGGACCACTTGATGAGGATTATGGTGATAATAATAAAACTGTCAGCCTTTTGGTTAAAACAGATAGCTTTGTGGGTTTTAACTTGCCTTAGTTCAATGCCATGCTCCTTTGCTTTGCAACGGTCTTGAAAAATAACAGCTCACATTCCCAGTCTTGGAAGAAGTAGAGCACTGTTGTAGTGCTCGCAAACCCTTATTCTGAGGAAGGTGTCATTATTTGACCCTTCTTGTAGTTCCCTGAAAGTTTCCACATGAAAGTACTGACTTTGTTTATTGGCCTATATTGAATGTCTTGACATTAAACCCTTTGAAGCCATGGGACAAACAGTACACTAACCAAAATGGATATTCTGTGGATGAGATGTTCGTAGATGCCTTAGGAAACTCAACATTTTTAGGAGTCTAGAAGGTCACATCACTTTATGGCAAATAGATGGGGAAAAAAATGAAACAGTGACAGATATTATTTTCTTAGGCTCCAAAATCACCATGGACAGTGACTGCAGCCACAAAATCAAAAGATGCTTGCTCCTTGGAAGAAAAGCTATGACAAATTTAGACAGCATATTAAAAAGCAGAGACATCACTTGGCTGACAAAGGTCGGTGTAGTCCAAGCTATGGTTTTTCCAGTAATCATGTACAGATGTGAGAATTGGACCATAAAGAAGGCTGAGTGCTGAAGAATTAATGCGTTCGAATTGTGGTGCTGGAGAAGATTCTTGAGAATCCCTTGGACAGCAAGGATGTCAAACCAGTCAATCCTAGAAAAATCAAACCTGAATATTCATAGGAAGGACTGATGCTGAAGCTGCAAATACTTTGGCCACCTGATGGGAAGAGCTGACTCACTGGGAAAGACCCTGATGCTGGCAAGAGGAGAATGGGGCGACAGAGGAAAAGATGGTTGGATGGCATCACTGACTCAATGGGTAGGAGTTTAAGCAAACTCCAGCAGACTGTGAAGGACAGGGAAGCCTGGCGTGCTACAGTTCATGGGGTCGCAAAGAATCGAACATGACTTAGCAACTGAACAACAACAAGAAGGTCATGTCCACTTATCGGTTTGTATACTGTTCAGAAGAGGTCTGAGAAGATTCTAATCTCTTTTGCTTCTGATTGACCTAATAGCTTTTAACAAACTGAAAGTAGAGGCAAATAAAGAATTGTAAAATACCTGGTTGAGTGTGGAAAGCATACCCAATATCCACCTAAACTCTTTGGCAAAGACTTAAAAACTCATTGGTTTTAGATATGTAAGGAAATATCTGTCCAATAATTAACTGACCACTAAACACTCATTTCACATGGTAGCAAGGTAATGCTCAAAATCTTTCATGCTAAGTTTCAGCAGTACTTGAACTGAGAACTTCCATATGTCCAAGCTGGATTTAGAAAAGGCAGAGGTACCAAAGATCAAATTGCCAACATTCACTGGATCAGGAAGAAAGCAAAGGAGTTCCAGCAAAACATCTACTTTTGCTTCATTGATTTCATTAAAGCCTTTGACTGTGTAGATCATAACAAACTGTGGAAAACTCTTCAAGAAATGGGAATACCAGACCGAGAAACCTGTGTGTGGGTCAAGAAGCAACAATTAGAACTGAACATGGAATAACTGATTGGTTCAAAATTGGGCAAGGAGTATGTCAAAACTGTATATTGTCACTCAGCTTATTTAACTTCTATGCAGAGTATATCATAAGAAATTCTGGGCTGGATGAATCATAAGCTGGAATCAAGATTGCCAGGGGAAATATCAACAATCTCAGATATGCAGATGATACCACTCTAATGGTAGAAAGTAAAGAGGAACTAAAGAGCTTCTTGATGAAAGTGAAAGAGGAGAGTGAAGAATCTGGATTGGAACTCAACATTCCAAAAACGAAGATCATGATATCCAGTCCCTTCCCTTCATGGCAAATAGAAAGGGAAAAGTGGAAGCAGTGACAGACTTTATTTTCTTAGGCTCCAAAATCACTGTGGATAGTGACTGTAGCCATGAAATTAAAAGATACTTGCTCCTTGGAAGAAAAGATATGACAAACCTAGACAGTGTGTTAAAAAGCAGAGCCATGTCTTTGCTGACAAATGTTCATATAGTCAAAAGGATAGTTTTCCAGTATTCACATTCCAGTAGAGTTGTGAGAGTTGGTCCACAATGAAGGTTCAGTGCTGAATTGATGCTTTCGAATTGCGGCTCTGGAGAAGACTCTAGCGTCCTTTGTCTGCAAGGAGATCAAACCAGTCAATCCTAAGGAAATCAACCCTGAATATTCACTGGAAGGCCTGTTGAAGCTGAAGCTCTAATACTTTGGTCACCTAATGCGAAGAGCTGACTCATTGAAAAAGACCCTGTTGCTGGGAAAGATTGAAGGAAAGTGCAGAAGGGGGTGGAAGAGGATGAGATGGTTAGATAGCATCACTGACTCAATGGACATGGATTTGTGTAAGCTCCAGCAGATAATTAAGGACAGGGAAGCCTGGCATGCTGTAGGCCTGGGGTCGCAAGTGTCAGATGCGAATGACCAATAACAAAGGAAGCTGAAAACGGATGTTAGTGGCACACTTAACAAATATACAGTTCTTGGAGGATTGGTTCAGGAATTCCACTAAATGAGCAACAGCAATTACAACAAGTAGCAATACAAAGCAACCTTGGGGTAGGGATAATCTGACTTCCTGAACTGCCATATTTTATTCTTTAAAATGTCCAGTGTTCAACAAAATTATGAGACATGAAAAGAAATAAAAAGTTCTGATCTGTAAACAATGTCCTAAGATAGCTACAACAATCTGGGAAATGAAGAACAACACTGAAAGACACACTTGTCAATTTTAAAATCTACTACACAGCTATAGTAACCATGACAGCATGGCAATGAAATATATATAAATAGATCAGTGAAATGTAATTGAGAGGCCAGAAATAAACTCAACAGTCCTTAATTGATTTTTGATATGGGTTTTAATAACATTCAATGAGGAGAAAATAGTATTTCAGCCAATGATATTAGAATATCCACATGTGCAGGAATGAATTTAGACTATTTCTTCACATTATATGCAAAAAAAAAAAAAAAGCCAAAATGAATGTAAAGCTTAACTATAAAAAGTTGTAATCATAAATCTATTAAAGGTATAAATAAGGGTAACTTCATGGTCTTGAATTAGACAAAGCTTTCTTAGATTTGAAAGCAATAACACAGTCAACCAAATAAGCTATAGATAAATTAAGACTTCAGCAACAAATAAAATTTTTCATGTTAAAGTACATGATCAAGAAAGTGAAAAGACAATCTGAAGAATGGGAGAAAATAATTGCAAATCATATTAATATATCTGATAAGGGTTTAGTAGCCAGTTATATAAAGATCTCTTACAACTTAAGAGAAACATAACCCAAGTATAAAATGGGCAAATAATTTGCATAAACATTTCTCCAGAGAATATATACAAATGTCTGATAAGCACATGAGAAGACACACAACATCAGTAGTTGCTAGGGAAATGGAAATCAAAACAGTAGGATAGCACTTCATACCCACAAATATGGCTATCGCTATTTTTTTAATTTATTTTTTTATTGAAGGATAATTGCTTTACAGAATTTTGTTGTTTTCTGTCAAACGTCAACATGAATCAGCCATTGGTATACATATATCCCTTCCCTTTGGAACCTCCCTCCCACCTCCTTCTGTATATCACCCCTCTAGGTTGATAAAAAAGCCCCTGTTTGAGTTTCCTGAGCCATATAGCAAATTCCTGTTGACTATCTATTTTACATATGGTAATATAAGTTTCCATGTTACTCTTTCCATACATCTCACCCTCTCCTCCCCTCTCCCATGTCCATAAGTCTGTTCTCTATGTCTGTTTCTCCATTGTTTCCCTGAAAATAAATTCTTCAGAACCATTTTTCTAGGTTCTGTATATGTGCATTAGAATACGATATATATCTTTCTCTTTCTGACTCACTTCACTCTGTATAATAGGTTCTAGGTTCATCCACCTCATCAGAACTGTCTCAAATGCATTTCTTTTAATGGCTGAGTAATATTCCCTTGTGTATATGTACCACAACTTCCTTATCCATTCATCTGTCAGTGGGCATCTAGGTTGCTTCCATGTTCTAGCTATTGTACATAGTGTTGCAATGAACAACGGGAGCATGTGTCTTTTTCAACCCTGGTTTCCTCAGGTTTCTTTCTATGCCTATAAGTGGGATTGCTGGGTCATATGGCGGTTTTATTCCTCGTTTTTAAGGAATCTCCATACCATCTTCCATAGTGGTTGTATCAATTTACATTCCCACCAACAGTGCAAGAGCATTCCCTTTTCTCCACACCTTCTCAAGCATTTGTTGTTTGTAGACTTTTTGATGATGGCTGTTCTGACCAGTGTGAGGTGATATCTTATTGTGGTCTTGACTTGCATTTCTCTAATAATGAGCGATGTTGAGCATCTTTTCACGTGTTTGTTAGCCATAAAATAAATGTTGGTGAGAAAGTGAAGAAATTAAAACTTCATCATTGCTGGTGGAATGCACTATGATACAAATTCGGGAAATAGTTTGGAAATTCCTCAAAAAGTTAGGGTTAGCATATGACACAGCAGCTCCACTCTTTAAGTATAAATTCAAGCACACTGAAAACAGATGTTGAAACAAAAACTTATACACAAATGTTTATAGCAGCATTATGTTATAATTACCAATAAGTGAAACCAATCTATCTAAATGTCCATCAGCTGATTAATAAACAAATGGTGATACATCTGTACAATGAAATATTATTCAGCCATAAAAAGGAATTAAGCATTCATACATGGTAAAACACAAATGAACTTTATAAACACTATGCTGAATGAAAAAAGCTTGTTATAAAAGGTCATCTATTGTATGATTCTATTTACATGAAATATACAGAATATAAAGTCCATGGAGATAGAAATTATATCAGAGGTAGTCAGGGGTTAGTAGCAGAGGAATTGGAATTAACCGCTAATGGGTACAGTGTTCTTTTCTAGAGTAATGAAAATGTTCAGAAATTAGATAGTGGTAATGTTTCATCTTGTGACCACATTAAAAAACACTGAATTGTATATTTTCAAATGGCAAATTTTATGGTTTGCATATTATATCACAATGATTTTTTTTTCTAAAGACTTTCATATCTCAGAAATGGCCATATATATGTATGTGTGTATATATATATATTCATATATATATGAATATATATATATATGAATGTTCTTTATGTCCTCTTTAACAATGGAATATAGTACTCTGTGTCTTTGGAAATACCATCAAATGTCTTGCTGTAGGTTAATTTTCTGAAATATATTTGTTCAATGATCAGTTCACCAATGTCCCAATAATAGAAAAAATGTAGACAGAGACCTACATTCAGACTGAAGATGGTTAATCATGATTTTGCCACCAGGGAGGAGGATTCAGATTCAGTTTCAGATATAGTATATAAAAACAGAGAAAATGCTAACATGCTTCTGAGGCAAATCCCATCCATTCACACGATGAAAAGCATTAAATGTCTGAGAACGGTTTAGAGTCTAAAGTATAAAATACATGTAAAGTTAAAAGTTGAACCAAGCTGGACCGAAACCCCCTAGCTAAGTTTTTCTGGTAACATGGATATAGTTGTGAAAAAAAAAATAAACCATAATTCAGACTTATTTTTTCAGTAATTTTTTAGCCAAATGGGTGTGAGGAGGAGAGTTAACTTGTGTTTGTAATACAAACACACTGAAGACTAAAGTTTGAATCCTAATTGAGTAAATTTCTGGAAAGAAGGAGAGTCGTATTCAGACACCAGATGAATACAGTGGATCATTCTTGGGATCAAAACCTAGAGAGCACCAGTGTAACTGTTTCCATTGCATTTCCTTATGATTGCTTTGTGTATGTATAAAGGAACTTCATAAATGTTAAAACCAAGAATAAACTACTTAAAGCAGAGAACACTCCATAACAAGTAGAAGGACATGTGTTCCAAGTTATAGGAACCATGGGGACAGACAATAAAAGAGATGTGGTCTGTCATTTTTAAATTAACACTTATTTAGGCAAGTGGCCTTATTACCATGACAGTGGGAGATTATTAATTGTCCTGTTCAAAACAGCAGTGATGCCTTTGTTTCTAAACAGCTGCGTTCTGCCTTGTTCTCAGAGCCTTTTGAGGCACTTGAGTTCTGTTTGTTATGCTGCGGGAAGTGTGGCAGCATGTACAACCTCCAGAGGTCCACAGCTTCAAATGGAAGCAGCTGCTTTGTAGATAAAAGTGTTTGTAGAGCCTTTTGTCTAGGAGCCAGGGGGCTGGGGGGATTATGTCTTTGGCAGAAGGGTGGCAATATAATGCAGGGATATATACTATGGCATAAAGTAGTTGAGATTCACTGCTCTCTTGGTTTCAGTGAATCAATAGAATTAGGCTAAATGGGCCACTTCTTCCTCCTAAAGGATGTAGAGCTGTTGAAAGCCTTAAGGTGCTTAAAAATGTCATGTTTTATGCTGAGCAAGTCTAGAAGAAAGATGCTGTAAAATATCTTTAGCAGATTTTCAGTTAAAATGACAGTGGTGTCATTACTTCTCAATACCATTTTATTAAATACTTAGAAATAAAACACACACAGGGGAACCAATTTTTTTTTTTTTAATGCCATTTAGCCATAAGACCTGAATAAGACAAGACAAAATCTGTAGCATAGAAAGGCTCTTATTAATACTTGAATTTAAAATAAAAGGAATCTCTTCATTTCTTGTAACTAACAAATAACATCTTATAACTATGTTTTTTAGGCATTTTGGGAGAATGACTCTAGAGTAGCCCTTACTCAAGGTCATGATCTTTGTATCCAAGGCATAACCTTTCTTGTCTCCTAATGCAGGGTATGTGAACAAGGTTGGCCCATTATACAACACTAATGATCAGACTCATAAGGAAATAGAGCTCACAAATTTGCAAAATTTGCTAGTGTGAGAAATAGACAAAGCACGGGTCATATCTGGAATCATAACAGAGTTTCTTGGACCCATTTTTCCTACATTAGAATTGCTCTGACCTGGATGTAAATATAAGGTCTCTTCATAATGTATGTTGGACACCACTTAACCTAAAAGGGAACACTTTCAGTACTAAATATTTTCTTTTTATAATTACATATTTTATGTGACATTTACCAAAAGCCAGGACTCAGATACATTTTGCTTTATGTTTTTTGTAGGTAAGGGTGCTCCTGCTGGTTCATACAGTTAGCATGTCTTCCAGAAGGTTTTTACTTCTGCTTTAAACATTAGCATGTTTACTGAGGGGCTGAGTTGTCTTTCTTTCTTATCTAGGTGTCTTCCAAAGGAAAAGAAAGAATAAATTGCAATCCTGTTCTAATTTTTTCTAGTCTGAACTCTTATCTTGGCCAATATGCCCTTGCTACATATTTATTTCTCAGGTTTATTTTAATCATTTTTGCACTATTTTTCTGAAAAATTTTGTGCAAAAGAATAATCTTATGAACTTTCCATTGAACATTAGTGTTTGAACTATCCAACTTACTTTCAATGAGTAAGAATTCTAACTCAGTTATTCTTTTAATGTCATCATCTGTAGTTATTGAAACCTTTTAGTGTGTGTTAATGTAGATATTTAACTGTATGTATAATTTTTGTAAGGATGCCATGGTAATATTTTTATCTTTCATGAAATACATGGAAAATGCATTCTGTCCGTACATACATTTGGTAGATGAAAAGGAGCAAATCAAGCTCTGATATATTGAACATGCAGCAGCAATCCATTTCCTATCATTACTGTCTTAGCAACATATCATCATAAGTTATGACTTGGTAAAGTTCAGAAACTCTGGTGTTCAGCATCCATCATCTTACATGATTTACTGGTAATTTCTCTTGGATCATCTGGAAAAATATTCATAATAATAAATATAGCCTATAACATATTTTACCAATGATTGCTATACTTGGCTATGAGTGTGTTGTTATTGAAAGTTATTGAAATCATTGTCATTATTTTTCTTCAATATTTTATGTTATTTTTTGGCCAGTAAATGAATTATTAGGAGTCCAGTGCCTTTCTGAGGAAAATAGGTATCTTGAAGGCAGGGAGAGGTTTTTTATTTGTTTTTTCCATCTTAACAAATAATCAGTTCGGGATCTAAGATGTAACAGAAAAAGTACTGTTTTCTTTCTCTGGACATTCTCATAGAAATTGTGTGGATTAGTTCTGGCCAAGAAATATAATGCACTTATTTTTTGTTTTCTATATTATCAGCCTGTTTGTAATTGAGCCACACTTTTCTCTCATGGTTGGCGTATATTGTTGTTTTCGTTCAGTTGCCAAGTTGGGTTCGATTCTTTGAGACCCCATGTACTGCAGCATGCCAGGCTTCTCTGTCCATCACTATCTCCCTGAGTTTGCTCAAACTCATGTACATTGAGTCAGTGATGCCATCCAAACATCTCATCCTCTGTTGCCCCCTGCTCCTCTTGTCCTCAGTTTTCCCAGCATCAGGGTCTTTTCCAGTGAGTCAGCTCTTCACATCAGGTGGCCAAACTATTGGAACTAAGCTTTAGCATCAGTCCTTCCAATGAATAGTTAGGACTGATTTATGAATAGTTAGGATTGACTGGTTTGATCTCCTTGCAGTCCAAGGGAGTCTCAAGAATCTTCTCCAGCACCACAGTTCAAAAGCATCAATTCTTTGATGCTCAGCCTTCTTCATGGTCCAAATCTCACATCCAAACATGACTACTGGAAAAACCATAGCCTTGACTCCATAGACCTTTTTCAGCTAAGTGATTTCTCTGCTTTTTAATACACTGTTTATGTTTGTCATAGCTATTCTTCCAAGGAGCAAACACCTTTCATTTTGTGGCTGCAGTCACTGTCACATTGATTTAGGAGCCCAAGAAAATGAAATCTGACACTGTTTCCATATTTTTTCCATCTATTTGCCATGATGTGATAGGACTGGATGCCATGATCTTCGTTTTTTGAATGTTGAATTTTAAGCCAGCTTTTTCACTCTCCTCTTTCACCTTCATCAAGAGGCTCTTTAGTTCCTTTTCACTTTCTACCATTAAAGTGGTATCATCTACATATCTGAGGTTGTTATTTCTCCTGGCAAACTTGATTCCAGCTTGTAATTCACCTAGCCCAGCATTTTGGGATGTATAGCTTAGCTTAGTACTTAACAATAGAGTTTACAATTATAGCAGACTCACTATCATTTTTCTTTGGCTTCACCATTGGGCTGATATTAAGTGTGACAAGGGAAAATTCACAAGATGGTTTCTAACTGCTTGCTGATGGACTAAGTTTACCATTTGTTCTAATTTGATGAAAAGTAACATTTTGGACACAGCCTAAAATACATTATAATTATTTGATATCAAATTTTGTGATATGAATATGGTGTTTTATTCATATCACCTTCCTTGGGTATACTATAACAGACAGAACCAGAGGTTCTGTGAGTCTTAAGAAAAAGATACACAGTTGCATCCTCCCCAGACCCTTTATTTTCAACACTTAATTTTAGAAATCGTATTAGTGGAGTCTTCTATCTTCTTTGTCTTCATACTCAAACTAATGACAGTTTAAACAATGATGCCAAACTTTCAGATCTTTTTTATCACCAGTTTTAATAACTAGTTTTATAGTTTCCCCTTCCTGTTTTTTATGATGTTGCTACTCTGATGATGAAAGTTTGGTTTGTATAATGTATTTCCTTGCCCATTGTATAAACTGGTAACAGTAGACTATGTTTTGTCATCAAGAGTGATGTATGCAGTTAGACAATATTTTCTGAGATTGCTTATGTTACATATGGTAAGGAAAGCCTAGGTTAGAGGCTTAATCTTAGCTAACACCTTGCACTCCTTTGACTAAGCAGGCCAAAAAAATTCACCTGCCAGATGTACCAGTTCCCTTGATCATGGTAAATCTGCCCCATGACCATTTTTACAGTTATTTTTCACTGACACTGGAAAAGTTCTTTCTCACTTCAGTTGTTTGCTTTCTTTTCCCATTAGTGCATAAACTAAAGCATTCACATGTCTGCTTATTTTGCAAACTCAGGTCATTCATAAAGTAGCTCTAGGGATGCGACTTTCACAGATTTGATGAACTCAGGTAGCTAAGGTAGATCTAGAGATGTGACTATCACAGTATATATCAGCATCAAGGGCACTAAATTAGGGATATCTGTTCATTAAGGTAGGGTAGTGTCTACGATGTTCATGATATTCTTGTTGCTTAGGTAGGAATATTCCATTACAGAACTGATGATGGCTGGGACTTCACTCTCTCAGGTTAAGTCTGCCAAATTCCTTATTTCACTCATTTCTAGTGAGTAAGTTGTCATACCATCAGAAGCATCTACTCACAAAAATTTGTTGTCATTTATCAGTCTCTAAAATTTGTGATAGTCTCTTCAATCATTAATTCTCAGAACTTGTATCAGTAATGATGAATCAAGTTTCTGATGATATCTTTTGTAAGTATCTTAACATTTATCAGTATAATCTTAGGATTCTGTGGGTATTTCTCTGGGGCTGCCACAACCTGTATAGTTTTTTTCTTTTAATTAATTAATGGTCTTTAATTACTTGGTGAGTGAAAATCACATCTGCCCAGCTAGCCACTGAAGCCTGAAAATACTTTCCAGAAATAGGACAAAACTGCCTATAATGTTATTTTTCCCACTGCTTCAGTTTCCTACTTCTGAGGTTTAAATTTTATCAGGGCTGCTAGCAAAAGACAAGTTAAAGAAATTTTCACTTGCCTAACACATTCCAAATATCCAGTATATTAGTCTCATGTTTCTATATTCATTTCCTCAAAATCCTATTGGAAAGACTTGTCCCCATAATTGAAAAAAAGATTTTGCTGCTTTAAACAAAGAATTTTTCTACTTTAGAAAACAATTAGCTAGACTGCAATCTTGGCACCAAATCCTCATCTTTTAAATTCTTGTCTTTGTCAAAAATGCCTAGCTGTTATGATTCCTGGGACTGAAAAAAAAAATTCTGATTCCAATGCCATTTGGAGTTAATATGAAGACTGGACTGTTGAATCAGATTCACATGGATCAGAGATCTTACCCTGTTAAACTCTTTTCATCATTTCAAGGATACAGGTGCTTGAGAAAAAAAAAATGATAGAGATATCCTGGAGCATCTATACTGTTCTCTAGAGCCTTTCTTGATGTGTTAGTATACATTCTGTCACAGACTTAGTGTACGAGGACTGTCTTAAGTTACACATGAAAGACACAGGAGAACTAATTTGGTCACAAAACATCCCCATATGGGGGGCTTCCCTGGTGGCTCCAAGGCCAAATTTGCCTGTTACTCCAGGTGTTTCTTGACTTCCTACTTTTGCATTCCAGTCCCCTATTATGAAAAGGACATCTTTTTTGGGTGTTAGTTCCAAAAGGTCTTGGAGGTCTTCATAGAACCGTTCAACGTCAGCTTCTTCAGTATTACTGGTTGGGGCATAGACTTGGATTACTGTGATATTGAATGGTTTGCCTTGGAAATGAACAAAGATCATTATGTCGTTTTAGAGATTGCATCCAAGTACTGCATTTCGGACTCTTTTGTTGACCACGATTGCTACTCCATTTCTTCTAAGGGATTCCTGCCCGCAGTATCTACTACTCAGTATCTACTACTGAGTTAAATTCACCCATTCCAGTCCATCTTAGATCACTGATTCCTAGAATGTCGATGTTCACTCTTGCTATCTCCTGTTTGACCACTTCCAATTTGCCTTGATTAATGGACATAACATTCTAAGTCCCTATGCAATATTGCTCTTTATAGCATCGAACCTTGCTTCTATTACCAGTCCCATCCACAACTGAGTATTGTTTTTGTGTTGGCTCCATCCCTTCATTCTTTCTGGAGTTATTTCTCCACTAATCTGCAATAGCATATTGGGCACCTATTGTCCTGGGGCGTTCATCTTTCAGTGTCGTTTTTGCCTTTTCATACTGTTCATGGGGTTTGGAACTATACATGACTGTCCTATCTTTTTGCATTTTCATACTGTATATGGGGTTCAGAAGAACTGTATAAAAAAGATCTTCATGACCCAGATAATCACAATGGTGTGATCACTCACCTAGAGCCAGACATCCTGGAATGTGAAGTCAAGTGGACATTAGGAAGCATCACTATGAAAAAAGCTAGTGGAGGTGATGGAATTCCAGTTGAACTATTTCAAATCCTGAAAGATGATGCTGTGAAAGTGCTGCACTCAATATGCCAGCAAATTTGGAAAACTCAGCAGTGGCCATAGGTTTTCCTTCTAATCCCAAAGAAAGACAATGCCAAAGAATGCTCAAACTACCACACAATTGCACTCATCTCACACACTAGTGAAGTAATGCTTAAAATTCTCCATGCCAGGCTTCATCAATACGTGAACCATAAACTTCCAGATGTTCAAGCTGGTTTTAGAAAAGGCAGAAGAACCAGAGATCAAATTGCCAACATCTGCTGATTCATCAAAAAAGCAAGAGAGTTCCAGAAAAGCATCTATTTCTGCTTTATTGACTATGCCAAAGCCTTTGACTGTGTAGATCACAATAAACTGTGGAAAATTCTTCAAGAGATGGGAATATCAGACCACCTGACCTGCCTCTTGAGAAATCTGTATGCAGGTCAGGAAGCAACAGTTAGAACTGGACATGGAACAACAGACTGTTTCCAAATAGGAAAAGGAGTACGTCAAGGCTGTATATTGTCACCCTGCTTATTTAACTTATATGCAGAGTACATCATGAGAAACACTGGGCTGGATGAAGCACAAGCTAGCATCAAGATTACCGGGAGAAATATCAATAACCTCAGATATGCAGATGACACCACCCTTATGGCAGAAAGTAAAGAAGAACTAAAGAGCCTCTTGATGAAAGTGAAAGAAGAGAGTGAAAAAACTGGCTTAAAGCTCAACATTCAGAAAACTAAGATCATGGCATCCAGTCCCATCACTTCATAGCAAATAGTTGGGTAAACAGTGGAAACAGTGGCTGACTTTATTTTTTGGGCTCCAAAATCACTGCAGATGGTGATTGCAGCCATGAAATTAAAAGACGTTTACTCCTTGAAGGAAAGTTATGACCAACATAGACAGCATATTCAAAAGCAGAGACATTACTTTGCCAACAAAGGTCCATCTAGTCAAGGCTATGGTTTTTCCAGTGGTCATGTATGGATGTGAGAATTGTAGTATAAAGAAAGCTGAGTGCCGAAGAATTGATGCTTTTGAACTGTGGTGTTGGAGAAGACTCTTGAGAGTCCCTTGGACTGCAAAGAGATCCAACCAATCCATCCTAAAGGAAATCAGTCCTGGGTGTACATTGGAAGGACTGATGCTGAAGCTGAAACTCCAGTACTTTGGCCACCTCATGCAAAGAGTTGACTCATTTGAAAAGACCCTGATGCTGGGAAAGATTGAAGGCTTGAAAAGAAGGGGACGACAGAGGATGAGATGGTTGGATGGCATCACCAACTCATGGACATGGGTTTGGGTAGACTCTGGCAGTTGGTGATGGACAGGGAGGCCTGGCGTGCTGCGGTTCACAGGGTCACAAAGAGTCAGACGCGACTGAGCCACTGAACTGAACTGAACTGGTGGCTCAGTGGTAAAGAATCTGCCTGCCAATGCAGGAGACATGGGTTCCATCCCTGATCCAGGAAGATCCCATATGCCGCAGAACAGCTAGGCCTATGCATCACAACTATTGAGTCTGTTCAGGAATCACAACTACTTAATCCATGCCCTACAACTATTGAAGTGTGTCCCCTAGAACCTGCTGTCCTCAACAACAGGAATCACCACAACCAGAAGCCTGATCACCACAAGTACAGAGTAGGCCCCCACTGACTGCAACCTAGAGAAAAGCCTGCACAGCAACAAAGACCCAGCACAACCAAAAATAGAAGAGTGAAATTAGTTTTTAAAAATCCCCTTTTTAGTCACTGATAATTAACAAACTTTAAATAACACTATTTCAAGAAGTCATTTTCTACAAATGTATAGATTTTACGGTTAAATTTTATGAACTATCTTAGTCATTTCAGGTACATTCTGCTAAATGCATTCCATAGATAAGGACTTTCTTACTCCCTATTTTCCAAGTAATAATATTATTACCATATTTGCAAGGAAATGTAACTGAATTATCTTTCTTTACTACAATGTTTGTGATCAAGAAAAAGAACTTTCTAATTTTCAAACTGAAATTTCAGCATCTCTCAGCACCGCACAAACTGTACTATATCTCTTATTTTCTCAAACTATTGGAAGCTTTTCTCTGATTGGCCTGTGGTGAAATTTTCCTGACACATAGAATATTCTTTTTTAGTGTATAGATTCATGTTGTTTCATTTCTGTGATACTTTCTTAATTATAACTGTAAATATTTTTCATCATCAATATGATTATCTCATAATAACAATTATGAATATATTGGTTTTTCTTTCCTTGACATCTTTGATGTATCATACTTACCTTTCAAATCATTTCAAATTAGTCACATGAATTTAACATTTTATTCCTTTTCTTTTCATTTCTATCCACAAATTACCTTACTTCAGTTTTCAGCAATGTTTGTTCTCTTTAATGCTCCTTTCAGTTTAACTTTCATTTCTATAGTGGTTTTACTTTTTCTTTCTCTTCTTTCTTGAGCTGTCACTGCATTTATTAATCCTTTATTTAACAAATAGTATCTTTGTTAATAATATGGATTTTACAGAATTTTTATAACAGATTTAAAACAACTTTCAAAGCTAGTGGTACTAAATATTTGGATTCTATGAAGTCAATAGGAATTGAAAAAGAGCACTTATATAAATAAATCTTTACTATAATTTTGTTTTTACTTTTGAAAAACTAAAGATAAAAACTATAATAGATCTTTTTTCATGGGATTGTCTTTGAGCTGCTACAATACATAATTAAATTACATTGACTTTAGTTATAAACTCTGTGTAGGATTAATTGGTACATTTTATTTGACAATCTTAAAATTCATGAAACCTCATTTAGTTAATCTATATAAGGAGTTTTCTTATGGATATAAGAGAGAATGCGCAGAGAAGTTAAATGATTTAATCAAAATGATTCAGTAAGTTCACAGAGGAGCAAATATTATAGATGTTGAGCATTGGATCTAATATTTTAATGCTAATAATTAGTCATTGCTATCTGCAAGCATCACACACACAAAAAAGAAAATGATAGAAATTCTGTATAATAACCTGGACAGTACAGTATGCTTGTTAAGCTAATCGTTTCCTGTACTACATTTAAAACTGTTGATTGCATACAGAATTTGAACAAGCTAGTCATTTGGATACACTCAACTAAATACCAGACTATAAAGGTTATAACTTCTAAACCTACTTCAGAGTTCCTATTAAGAACTCTAGGTTTCAAATTTATTGTAACAATGTAAAATATTTTTAACAAATCAAAATCTTAACAAATGTAAGTATTTCATTTTTTTCCTTAAAAACCCCTGAGAGGGATTTGGAAACTAACATTCTTAGTAGACTAGAATGCAGTGGGAGACACACTTTTAGGGTAAGGAAATATTGAAAAGCAATACACTTCTTGAGGAAAATTTTAATTTTAGAAAAATCAGAAGAGGTTAATGAAAGTGAAAACATTTAGTTAAACAGTAAAGGATTATGATGTTGTTGCAGAGTACATTTTCTAATACACAAAAAAAGCACCTTAATTTTTTTTGTTGAGACATACTCCCTAATGCTATTTATGAAAACTAGTTTGATTTCCTGAAAAACTGAAGTACAGAAAAGTTTTGTTGTAAGATTATTGGGAAAAATGAGGTTCAGTTTTGTATTTTGTATATGACTTTATTTGAAAATGCCACTCATTAAATGATAAGCATTTCCTAAGATTGCAATTAAACTCAACAATAATAACAATAATAATAATGGTCACTATGAAAGTAAAAATCACTCAGTCGTATCCAACTCCAATTCTTCAGGCCAGAATATTGGAGTGTGTAGCCATTCCCTTCTCCAGGGATCTTCCCAACCCAGGGATCAAACCCAGGTCTCCCTCATTGCAGGCGGATTCTTTACCAGCTGAGCTACCAGGGAAGCCCAAGAATACTGAAGTGAATAGCCCTTCTCCAGGGGATCTTCCTGACCCAGGAATCAAACTGGGGTCTTTACCAGCTGAGTTCAGTAAAGTGAAATGAAAGCTCAAAGCTCATGAGAGAAAAGTTTTCACTAAATGTATTTTAGATCATTTGATTTAGAACTACAGCTTATGATACTAATATTTCTGTGTGTGTTTGTATGAGAGGGAGGAAGATGTTTTTATACTCGGGGCATTTCATTAAATAAATAATCATAAAATTTTTTGCAGTAATGCATCACTTGTTTTCTTAGGCACATTCAACAAACAGAGCAACTTGTATGTTCCACGTGAGACCTTTAAATGCTTCAGAACATTTTATAAACCTTAGTAGGACTGGTAACCAGGGAAAATAAAAGATATTTTGATATTAGGAGGGTTGTCAAGAGAGTGATTCAAATGTTTACTGTTTCATCTTAAAGGGAAAAGGACTGTCTGCTTCAGAACTGATAAATAGTGATCCCTTAAACAGCAGATCATAAAGATCAGTTCATCCTTTTCTATCAGGAGCCTTGCCTGCCTACCTCAGTCCAACTGCAGGACCATGTTCTGAAGCAGAAGGCAATGAAATCTGCATGCAGTTTGCACTTATAAAGGTTATCGTTAACATTTTTGGAGTGTTACCGAAGGTTTTAACTTAAGACTATATCTTAAATAAATTGCATATTTAAAAAGCCTTAGAAGCTACTATTTACTAATGAATCTACTCAATACATCTCTTGCTGATTAAATTCGGTATGGAGCTCTGTAAACAAGTCAGAGAATAACTGTCCTGTTACCCAAAATGAATTTGGAGCCTGTACTAGTTTGCTAGGGCTGTCATAACGCAGGACCACAGATATGGTGGCTTAAACAACAGAAATTTGTTTTTATCACTGTTCTGAAGGCCAGAGGTCTGGGGTCAAAGTATTAATATTAACAAGGTTGATTTCTAAGGCCTCTCTTTTTCCTTCTAGATGTCTGCCTTCTCCTGTGTCTTCACATGGTTTTCCCTATGTGTGTTGCTGTTCTAATCTCTTTTTATAAGGACATCGGTCATGTTGGCTTAGGTCCTATGCATATGACCTTGTTCATTGCCTCTTTAAAGGTCCTGTCTCCAAATACAGTCACATTCCAAGGCTTCCTGGGGACTAGGATTCCAACATATGAATCTTGAGAGACACAATTCAGTCCATAGATGGTCCCGGTTTTAATTCAGATGTGTTCAGGAGTCTTTGAAAATTACATGAGATTACTGTATCATTGTTTTCTAATAGGTAGTAAATGATTTTGTCTTTGTCATATTAGGGTTGTCCAAAGAAATAGAATCAATTGGTTGTGTGTGTGTGTATATGTATGCATGTAAACACACACGTATGTATGTATATGTATAAAGGAATTGTCTCAGGTGATTATGGAGACTGGCAAGTCCCAAATATGCAGAGTGGCCCAGCAGACCAAAGATTCAGGAAGAGCCAGTGTTATGGTTTAAGTCCAGAGTTCATCTTCTACAGGATTCCTTCTTGCTCTGAGCAGGTCAGACTATCTGACCTTCAGCTGATTGAATGATGCTCATTCATATTATATTTTAAAGGCCAATCTACTTTACTCAAAGTCCACTGATTGAAATGTTAATTTCATGCAAAAACACCTTCACAGAAACATCCGGAGTAATGTTTGATCAATCATCTGGACACAGTTGTCTAACCAAGTCTGCACATACCGCTAATCATCACAAATACAGATTCAGAATAGTAGCTAATATTTATAATCCACTACAGTGGGGCAAGCCGTAAGCTAAACAGGCAAGAGATTGCATTCAAATTTTTTACCAACAGAGATGTTGGCCCTTGAAACCATACCAACCTTCCTGTGATACCAATTTTCTATAAAGATTTGCATGAATTACTTTCATATTAAAATAAAAGTGGATATATAATGGAGCACTTTGCAGTATATATATGTTGTTGTCTTAGTAGTCTTAGAAAGTCATGAGACCTGTGACTCAGTAATGTTTTGACATCACAACTTTTAATACAACATTGCAACATTACTACAGCTCTTAATACTACATTTGCTCCTTTTCTATTCCTTGGCATCTTAAAACTATAGGAGTTACCAAATAAAAGAACCTTCTTGTTTCTTGTTCATACCATCATGTTCCACATAGTGTATACTTCTGTTAACTCTCTATTTCATGCCGAAGTTATGCATAGTATGCTTCCTATAATATTTTAGTACTTTATTGTGAAACTCTGCAATTGAAGATGTTACATAGTATTCTGTGTTCTGATTGCTTTTCAAGTAAAATAGTCCTCATAGGTTATTGCTCATAGAGTAGTTCAGTTCAGTTCAGTTGCTCAGTCGTGTCTGACTCTTTGTGACTGCATGGACTGCAGCTCGCCAGGCCTCCCTGTCCATCACCAACTCCAGGAGTTGACTCAAACTCATGTCCATTGAGTCAGTGATGCCATCCAACCATCTCATCTTTTGTCGGCCCCTTCTCATCCTGTCTTCAACCTTTCCCACCATCAGAGTCTTTTCCAATGAGTTAGTTCTTTGCATTAGGTGGCCAAAGTATTGGAGTTTCAGCTTCAGCATCAGTCCTTCCAATGAATATTCAGGACTGATTTCCTTTAGAATGGACTGGTTGGATCTCCTTTCTGTCCAAGGGACTCTCAAGAGTCTTCAACACCACAGTTCAAAAGTATCAATTCTTCTACACTCAGCTTTCTTTATAGTCCAGTTCTCACATCTATACATGACTACCAGAAAAACCATAGCTATAACTAGATGGACCTTTGTTGGCAAAATAGTGTCTCTGCTTTTTAATATGCTGTCTAGGTTGGTCATAACTTTTCTTCCAAGAAGCAAGTGTCTTTTAATTTCATGGCTGCAATCACCATCTGCAATGATTTTGGAGCCCCCCCCAAAAAAGTCTGTTACTGTTTCCACTGTTTCCCCATCTATTTGCCATGAAGTGATAGGACCAGTTGCCATGATCTTAGTTTTCTGAATGTTGAGTTTTAAGCCAACTTTTTCACTCTCGTCTTTAATGGGGTATCATGAAGTGAGAAAAGGGAAATAAAGAAGCTAAGAGTTCCCATATATTGATATTTTATCCCTCCATATTGATGCAAAACTTTAAATAAAATTTGAATTTATTATAGTTCTCCTTTCAGAAGTCCATCTGCATTAACTCCCTTTTGCCTTTGACAGGACCATAGTGGGAAAGTTGGGAACCTCAAAACAGTTTATTGTCACTAGAATCAGTAGAAGAAGTCATATGTATTCTCATATTACCTGGGAGAACACTGAGATTTTAAGTAATTTTAAAACTTATCCAACTGTAGGTCATTAATACAGCTAAAAGTTGAACCCAAATCTATCAGACTTTTAAGACCATGTTTTTGTTTTGCTCTGCCAGACCACATTTGCTACTGGGAAAGACAACAAGGCCTTGGGGCAGAGAAAATAAACTCAAGCCTCATTTTAATTTTCTTCTTATTTCAGACAGAAATTATATTTTTTCTGTTTTTGAGTTTGTGTGCACAGGTGTGTGTATGTGTGTGTGTGTGTGTGTGTAGCAATAGAAATGGAGAGAAATAATAAAATAAATAGAAAATCTCACATTTTTTAGTGAAATAAAGGTGTGTACTGCGGAAGATGTCAAGGGGAAGAATCAAAGTATTTTCTATATTGAGGGCTAATACAATTATAATTAGAGTGAAGACTTGAGGGAATACCTCAGTGCTTCATTTTTCATAAACAAATGGAGAACATTTGAAAATAAATTTTATTACAAACTAAAATCATTACTCTTTTTTTGTTGTTGTTGCCTTGAATGGTACTTTATAAATCAAAACCATGCAATTAATTCAGTAATCTTGTTATAATTTTTAAATGAATTGAAACTGTTCAGTGTTTTGTCAACTAGAGTCATTAAACTGACTTAATGACTTATTTTAAATTACAAAGTCAAAACATAGGTGAGGTTCAGAGTTCTAGAGATTCGAAGATATGAAAGTGAAAAGATTCATCTAATCTTATAACTTATGTATGAACCTTTTAGTTTCCTTGGTCAGAAATATGTTTTTGTTAGCACATAAATATTAAGGAAGATTGGGAAATCAATAATAATGATTTAAAAAAATCCATCAGCTGCAGAAATTTTGTTGGAGATTAAACACAAATACAGGCTGAAAGTTTTGAGCAAAATGATTCTGTCAGGACTTTGGCTTGAATATTATAAATATCTCAAAGTAGTTGGTTTAACTGAATAGTAAATTATCTGGCATCTTACTCTTGCCTAAGTTGAATGATAGCTTTTAGCTTCCAATTAAAATTTATTTTTTATGATATAAGAAAATACTTGCTGAACTACCTATACATAATTCAAATAATTGGCAAAGTGAAAATGTGATTTGAGATGTTTACATGTTTCTCCAGCCATTCATAAATTCATAAAGTTCCTTAAGTAGTAGTGCCTTCTGAAAGCTTACTTGCTGAGTGATTATAGAAAGATGTGTCTATAGACATATTATAGAGCAGAACAACTCTCAGGGATTATTTATGAATAAATCATTATTGATTTACACATTTTATAGATAACACATACACACTTATATAATGTTTTAGAGCGATAGTTTCCAACTTTTTTGGTGCATATGTTAGTCCAGTTGCCACCAACCTTAGAATTCTTTGCCTCGCATAATTTTTCAATTTCCTAGTCTGCTGCTGCTGCTGCTGCTGCTGCTAAGTTGCTTCAGTTGTGTCTGACTCTGTGCAACTCCATAGACGGCAGTCCATCAGGCTCCCCCATCCCTGGGATTCTCCAGGCAAGAACACTGGAGTGGGTTGCCATTTCCTTCTCCAATGCATGAAAGTGAAAAGTGAAAGTGAAGTCGCTCAGTCATGTCTGACTCTTAGCGACCCCATGGACTGCAGCCTACCAGGCTCCTCCATCCATGGGATTTTCCAGGCAAGGGTACTGCTGGGTCTCCACAAAACTTTAATCACTGGTAACTCCCTGTGGCTCAGTGTGCATAGTGTCCCCTAGGTCTCATTCCCAAGCTCACATAGAACTTTGAACAGCTTCTTGAGAGCTTGCCCTCTCTAGGTGTACTTTATCTCTTTGAACTACTGGAATAAATAATTATCCATCTTCCCCAATTAAAACATCCATATTGAGTCGATCTCTTATTTTCTCTAAGAGTTTTCTTGGAGATGCATCCTTCTTAGACTACAAGTTACCTTCAACTACTATCAGAGGTGGGCTTCCCTTGTAGCTAATCTGGTAAAGAATCTGCCTGCACTGTGGGACACCTGGGTTCGATCCCTGGGTTGGGAAGGTCCCCTGGAGAAGGGAAAGGCTACCCACTCCAGTATTCTGGCCTAGAGAATTCCATGGACTATATAGTACATGGGGTTGCAAAGAATCGGACAAGACTGAGCTATTTTCACTTACTTACTTACTATCAGATGTCTCTCTTCTATTGTTCATCATCATATGAACATTTATTACTTCACTGAGTTGTACAGCCTCCAATCCAGACTCTTCTTCTACCCACCTCTCTTCCTTCACCCACAAATACTTCCATAGTCCTCTTTGGAAACCATGCTTTTTAATCACAAAGCAGCCCTATTTTATAAACAGTTCTATTAATAGTCCCTTCACCAGTGTTCTCTAGTTAAAGTGTTACTGTATCCCCCAAATATTGCTCCCTGGAAATTATCTCAAGAGGTATTTGCTTTATTTCACTGACAGCACAATTATTCCAAAGCATCATTTTGTGGTAATAAAAATCTTTGTTCTTCATCATTACTTTTAAGTAACTTTTCCTCAATACTTCAATAATCCCAGCTCTTCTAGAAAGTTGTATATTCAGAACTTTTTTCCTATTGCCCTTCCTTGCTATCATTTACAGATGTCTTCTTGGTGACTTCCTTCCTGTGTTAGGGTTCTCTAGAGAAAAAGAACCAATAAATATTATAAGAATAAATATTATAAAGTGTATTTTTATAATACATAAGTGATGTTCCAAAAGACATCACTTTTGTAACAAAGGTTTGTATAGTCAAAGCTATGGTTTTTCCAGTAGTCATGTATGTGAGAGTTGAGATGTGAGAGTTGGACCATAAAGAAGACTGAGCACCAAAGAATTAATACTTTTGAACTTTTTTGGTTGGAGAAGACTCTTGAGAGTTCCTTGGACAGCAAGGAGATCAAACTAGTCAGTCCTAAAGGAAATCAATCCTAAACATTCATTTGAATGACTGATGCTGAAGCTGAAGCTTCAATATTTTGGTCACCTGATGTGAAGAGCTGACTCATTGGAAAAGACCCTCATTCTGGGAAAGGTTAAGGGCAGGAGGAAAAGCGGGCAACAGAGGATGGCATCAGTGACTCAATGGACATGAGTTTGAACAGACTCTGGGAGACGGTGAAAGACAGGGAAGCCTGGCATGCTGCAGTCCATGGAGTCGCAAAGAGTCGGATATGACTGAGTTACTGAACAACAGCAGCAACATAAAAAATTGACTTATGTAATTTTAGAGGTTGAAAAGTCCTCAAGATCTACATTGCTAGCTGGAGATCCAGAAGAGCTGATAGGGGTAAGTTCCATTCTGGAAGCTGGTGTGTTTAGAATCCAAGAAGAATCAATTTTTCTTTTTGAGTCCAAAGAAAGGAAAATACTGGTGTTTCATCTTAAATAGTCAGGCAGGAGGTATTTCATCTTAGCCTTTTAATTTTTTTTCTATTCAGGTCCTCAATTGATTAGATGAATCCCACCCATAGTAGAGAAGAAAATCTTCTTTACTCAGTCTACCAATTCAAATGTTAATTTTATCCAGAACACTCTCACAGACACACATAGAATAATATTTGACCAAATGTCTGGGCACCCTATGACCCAGTCAAGTTGCCACTAAGAATTAAGGATCATACTCTCCTAATTAAAAATTTTAGATCCATATCACTCTTTTTCTAACATTTTCTTTCCTTATTCTCCATGATCAGTCTTGGTGATTATTCAACTACCACATAGATATATTTTTAACATCCTAGTTTCTCATTTACTTATCTCTGTACTTACAATGTTTTCTAGCCACCCCACTTTAACCCTTTATGGCCACTTCAGACATAATTCCTGAGGACTGGATTTCTGTATTCAAGATCTAAGTATTAGGGCAATGCTCCTCAAACATCACCTGTAGACCTCATTGCTATTTAGCCCGATTTAGTGAGTTAGGAGTGGGGTCTTAAAGTGTGTAGTGTAGCATCAACGCTGCTACTCCACAGTTTGAGAAGCAAGGTATTTGGGTATCTATTAGCAGCTGACTTGATCAAAGAACACAATTGCCACTGCTTTCAAGAAATGTTTATTTCTTTGTCTCCTAATACAAGGTAGATGATCTGGTTTGGAGGGTCATCTCTGCCCGTTGGGTCACTCAGGGACCCAGGTTTTTCCATGGTGCCATTATACCATCTTCTGCAGTGGTGTCCTCATCCTTGGGGTGGAAACTTTTCACATGTCTGCATTATAGACTACAAGAAGTTATTTTTTTGAGGTGGACAGGGTATTGTCCAGTCAGGTAGTTTTCTCTCAAGGACGTGATCTAGAGGTAGCACCCATCAACACCATAGCCATAGATAGCTTCAGAGAGGGTAGGGAAGCATAGACTGTAGTTTGGTATCCACATGCCTAGATGAAACTGAAGTAAGTGTGCTGCTACAAGAAAGGAGACAACAGTTTTGGGGGAACTGTAGGTATTCACTGTGGGCTTCTCAGGTGATGCTAATGGTAAAGAACCCTGTGTTCTATCCCTAGATCAGGAAGATCCCCTGGAGGAGGGCATGGGAACCTACTCCAGTACTCCTGCCTGCAGATTCCTATGGACAGAGGAGCCTGAAGAGCTACAGTCCACAGTGTCACCAAGAATCAGACATGATTGAGGTGACTTGGCACACAGAATGTATGCAGGTAGTTACTAGCCCTTCACTGTAATGGTTAACTTTGTGTGTCAACTTGACTGGGCTAAAGATTCCCAAATAGATAGTAAAACATTATTTGGAATGTGTCTGAGAGAATGTTTCTGGAATAGATTAGCATGTAATTCAGTATGCCAAGTAAAAAGATCTTCCCTCACTGATATGAATAGGCATCATCTAATCCACTGAGGGCCCAAACAAAACAATTGATGGATATACGGAAAATTCTTTCTCTCATCTTGAACTGGGACCATCTTCTTCTACTCTGGGACATAGGAGGTCCTCGTTCACTGGTCTTTAGACTTCAGGGAAGTCTTACCCCAGTGGCTCCACTGGTTCTCATAACGCAGATTCAAACTGAATCATACCACTCACTACCTTTAGTGGTTCTCCAGCTTGCAGACAGTAGACCCTGGGACTTCTCAGTCTCCACAGCTGTGTGAGCCACTTCCTATAATATATCTTCTCTTATATATGTTTTCATATCTATATATCCAAATCTGTATAGTCAGCTATCCTATCTGAGCATTTCACAACAAACTCAGATGAAAAATATCTTTTAAAAAGTTCCAGAAAGTTCCAAAAAGCAAAACTTGAATTTTCTCTGCTCTGGCAACTATTTATATACTATTTACATTGTATTAGTTGTTATAAGTAATCTAGAAATGATTTAAATTATACAGAAGAATGTGTGTAGGTTATATGGAAATACTACACCATATTATATAAGGAACTTAAATATCCACAGATTTTGTTATCTGTGATAGGTCCTGGAATCAATCCCCTGTGGATACCAAGGAACAACTTCTATCCCTATATATCTACCTATCTGTCTGCCTGTCTATCTGTCTATCTATCTATCATCTATTCATTCTGTTTTTCTGGAGGTCTCTGACTGATACAATCACCAATAAGACTACTACCTCTACTTGTGGATATTCTAATTAGGCCATATGTAATGGAGTGGTGTAACTATCTCCTACATGTTCATTGAAGAAACATGAAGCCTTTGGAAATTAAAAAACAAAGAAACAACACTACCTCTCAAATCTTGAATTCAACCAGTCTATACTGTCTAGCATCTCCCATGTTCCTAGCCAGCTGACTATGGCTCCAATAATTCTAATACCTCCCATCTGTTGTCCCCACTACTTGCTCATGGTCAATCACCAAACTGCGCCAAGAACTCACAGATTTCCTTCTTTGCCATCATAATATACTCTGAAGTTGAGCCTTATAATTGCTCTCTGGAAATACCCTTTGTGCCATTTTCTCTTCTCCTGCTGTCATTATTATTTGAAAAAATTGGAGCCCAGGCCACTCACAACACAGTTGAAATATCAGCTTATCAGGGAAGTCTTATTAGAACACTCAACCTGAAATAGCCCTCCCTCCCAGGCATGGTGGATTTCCTAATTCTGATTTTATTTTTTTCATAATAAAAAAAGTTACCACTGCTTACCAAATACTATGCATCATGTCATATGTTTATGTATTTGTTTGTTTTCTGTCTTCCTCTTTAGAATGGCACATAGAGATTTCATTCTGTTCACTGGTGTTTCTCCAGTGTGAAAAATTACCTGGCCTAGAATAATACTTGATAAATACTTTTTAAATGAATGAATTAGTAACACTGGAAGGAGTATAAAAAGGTAATTTTATTCAGTCAGTTCAAATATATACTGATATGTAATGGTGCAGTGATAGAGAATAGACACGGGACTTGAGTTCAATCCCTGGGTTGGGAAGATCCCCTGGAGGAGGAAATAGCAACCCACTCCAGTATTCTTGCCTGGAAAGTCCCATGGACAGAGGAGCCCGGCAGGCTACAGTCCATGGGATCACAGAGAGTCAGATTCTACTGAGTGATTGAGCACATGCAGATGTAATAAGTAGCCATTTTCTTATCCAGGAGATCTTCATGACGCAGGGATCAAACCCAGGTCTCCTGCATTGTAGGCAGATTGTTAACTATCTGAACCACCTGGGAAGCCCAATATATATATTCATTAATACTCACATTCAAAGAATAGAACTAAACAGTCCTTGAAACTTCTTTAGCTAAATTAATGATACAGTTTAAAATAAAAGTTGGATGAGCTTCTCCATGCTATCTTTAAATGAATACTGCAGTTCTTATAGAGCGATGAATACACCCTTGACCAGAATTCTTTTTAAAAAATGCCACTTAACATTAATTAAAACAAGGAATCAGATTATTAAAATATGAATCATATAGTTTCATGAGACAAAATATTGACAACAGCCCTGAAAAGGCAGGGAGCAAAAAGCAATGGGCTGATCAGCCACATGGCCCCAGGGCTGAGTCTTCAGTTTCTGCCACAACTACAATCATCTGCCTAGTCCCAGTTCATTCAGCATAGGAAAGCAAGGATTCTCTGAATAAATGTGTCTACTGCTACACGGAAGAACACAAAAATAAGCATTGGGGAACACAAAAGATAAGCATTGGGATAGTCTTCACCATGGACCTATCTCCTCTCATTGATGCCTCATACTCAGAAGACTTCAATTCAATTGGCAAGCTTCATTTAGTAATGTGTATTGAGATTTTTATTCTTGCCTTGAGAACCCCATAAACAGTATGAAAAGGCAAAATGATAGGATACTGAAAGAGAAACTCCCCAGGTCAGTAGGTGTCCAATATGCTACTGTAGATCAGTGGAGAAATAACTCCAGAAAGAATGAAGGGATGGAGCCAAAGCAAAAACAATACCCAGCTTTGGCTGTGACTGGTGATAGAAGCAAGGTCCAATGCTGTAAACAGCAATATTGCATAGGAACCTGGAATGTCAGGTCCATGAATCAAGGCAAATTGCAAGTGGTCAAACAAGAGATGGCAAGAGTGAATGTCGACATTCTAGGAATCAGCGAACTGAAATGGACTGGAATGGGTGAGTTTAACTCAGATGACCATTATATCTACTACTGTGGGCAGGAATCCCTCAGAAGAAATGGAGTAGCCATCACGGTCAACAAAAGAGTCCGAAATGCAGTACTTGGATGCAATCTCAAAAACGACAGAATGATCTCTGTTCGTTTCCAAGGCAAACCATTCAATATCACAGTAATCCAAGTCTATGCCCCAACCAGTAACGCTGAAGAAGCTGAAGATGAACGGTTCTATGAAGACCTCCAAGACCTTTTAGAACGAACACCCAAAAAAGATGTCCTTTTCATTATAGGGGACTGGAACGCAAAAGTAGGAAGTCAAGAAACACCTGGAGTAACAGGCAAATTTGGCCTTGGAATACGGAATGAATCAGGGCAAAGACTAATAGAGTTTTGCCAAGAAAATGCACC
>NW_011495076.1:5296362-5296617 GCF_000754665.1 Bison bison bison | reverse complement strand
TACACCTGGACATCACCAGATGGTCAACACTGAAATCAGACTGATTATATTCTTTGCAGCCAAAGATGGAGAAGCTCTATACAGTCAGCAAAAACAAGACCAGGAGCTGACTGTGGCTAGAACCATGGACTCCTTATTACCAAATTCAGACTTAAATTGAAGAAAGTAGGGAAAACCTCTAGACCATTCAGGTATGACCTAAATCAAATCCCTTATAATTATACAGTGGAAGTGAGAAATAGATTTAAGGGCCTA
>NW_011495076.1:5294151-5295216 GCF_000754665.1 Bison bison bison | reverse complement strand
GAAAAGGCAGAGGAACCAGAGATCAAATTGCCAACATTCGCTGGATCATCGAAAAAGCAAGAGAGTTCCAGAAAAGCATCTATTTCTGCTTTATTGACTATGCCAAAGCCTTTGACTGTGTGGATCACAATAAACTGTGGAAAATTCTGAAAGAGATGGGAATACCAGACCACCTGATCTGCCTCTAGAGAAATTTGTGTGCAGGTCAGGAAGCAACAGTTAGAACTGGACATTGAACAACAGACTGGTTCCAAATAGGAAAAGGAGTTCGTCAAGGCTGTATATTGTCACCCTGTTTATTTAACTTATATGCAGAGCACATCATGAGAAACACTGGACTGGAAGAAACACAAGCTGGAATCAGGATTGCTGGGAGAAATATCAATAACCTCAGATATGCAGATGACACCCTCCTTATGGCAGAAAGTGAAGAGGAACTCAAAAGCCTCTTGATGAAGGTGAAAGAGGAGAGTGAAAAAGTTGGCTTAAAGCTCAACATTCAGAAAATGAAGATCATGGCATCCGATCCCATCACTTCATGGGAAATAGATGGGGAAAGAGTGGAAACAGTGTCAGACTTTATTTTGGGGGGCTCCAAAATCACTGCAGATGGTGACTGCAGCCGTGAAATTAAAAGACGCTTATACCTTGGAAGGAAAGTTATGACTAACCTAGATAGCATATTGAAAAGCAGAGACATTACTTTGCCAACAAATGTTTGTCTAGTCAAGGCTATGGTTTTTCCTGTGGTCATGTATGGATGTGAGAGTTGGACTGTGAAGAAGGCTGAGCGCCGAAGAATTGATGCTTTTGAACTGTGGTGTTGGAGAAGACTCTTGAGAGTCCCTTGGACTGCAGGGAGATCCAACCAGTCCATTCTGAAGGAGATCAGCCCTGGGATTTCTTTGGAAAGAATGGTGCTAAAGCTGAAACTCCAGTACTTTGGCCACCTCATGCGAAGAGTTGACTCATTGGAAAAGACTCTGATGCTGGGAGGGATTGGAGGCAGGAGGAGAAGGGGACAACAGAGGATGAGATGGCTGGATGGCATCAGTGACTCGATGC
>NW_011495076.1:5275795-5294051 GCF_000754665.1 Bison bison bison | reverse complement strand
GGGTCGCAAAGAGTCGGACACGACTGAGCGACTGATCTGATCTGATTGAGATTTTAAAAGACCATATTCCTTGTTTACCCCCAAGATATATCTTTGTCCTCTTATCTATTGCAGAAAAGTCAGCTTGCTAACATGAGATACCATTTCATCAGAAGCAAGCTCAAAGTAAATTTCAGATTCCTTTCTCACCAACATCATCACTACAGATATTTTTGTTCAGAAGTTTGAGCCTCTGTGCATTTGTCCGTCCTATTCCCAGTGACAAAGATTCCATTTTTCATTCCTCTTTGTATTTTCTTTTTCCCAAATGTCTTTTTTTTTAATACAGATTCCCTAAGTAAAATAATTTGCTTTGTTGTGCTCACTTACCACTTGTAAATAGACATCTGTTTTGATATTTTTCATGCCATTTTGTAATTATTTGATTACTGTATCTAATTATCTAGCTAGAGCTTGAATTTCTTGAGGTAAAAACACTATCATATGCAGTTGTTTTTGGTAGCAGAGCTCCTTATTAAATTCCTTCAATGAGTAAGTTTTGTTTTTTTTTTTTAATTTCACAGTGAGAAATTAGAAGACTATGTCTGAAAGTCTTTATTGATTTAAAGCCTAATAGTTGCTTGAGATAGAACCTTGACTGGACTTAATTTGTAGTGAAAAATGCTCATTTAGTTACCAACATGTCCAGTTTATCCTCATTACAAGAGTAGGTGGATTCTGGGAGGAGAAGGGCATCAAAGACCAGAAATTGTTGGAAAAGCACACCAGAGGATGAACTGTAGCTATGCTGACTTGGTATGACTTTCAGGAACGTGATTATTCCTGCCAAAAGAATTATTACTTTTAGAAGATTCTGTAATCAAGTAATTACCCTAGATAATAGCTGGGTCACATTTAAATTAAAATTTAATAAATTTATTCATTCATGTTTTGAAAGTTTGAAGAGTACAGAAAAACAAAAAGGTAAAAATTAAAGTCTCATAATTCCACCTCTCTGTCACTATACTGGAATTCTGATTTCTTTACTTTCTAGTATTATTCAAATCAGAGTCAATCTGTAAAAATTTCCATTGATTTAACATTGTGAATTAACTTTTAATTTAATTTTGTAAGTTTGTTAAGCAGAATGGTATTGAATAACTATTTTAATTAATAGCTATAGAATTTAAATTTCCAATATATTTTTGCAGTTAATTAGATTATTCTGCATACATTATTCTCAATTATCCCAGTTTTTCAAAATTGTGAATAAATTACTACAAAATATTCTGGTAATAAAACTATAAATCATCTGAAATTAGAATATTATATAAAACAAAAAGACAACTGATTAAATTAAAGCTGAGCTTCAACGGAGATTAAAAGTAACTCCTAAGAAGTACATATTATAGTATGTTTGTAAAGCAAAATACATTAGATACTTCACAAAGCAATTATGCATTTCAAAACAGAAAAACATTTGAAAGCCTAGAGTATTTTATCTCTCATACTTCTCTGCTATTCCAAAAACTCTATCGGGACCTCCCAAATCATGTGTTGATTATAGGGACTTCCAAATCTCACTGAGAGTCAGAGAACATTTTATGATTAAAAATAGAAAGATTTAAGATTCCCCATAAAGCTATAAAGCTTAGTATAAAGCAAGACTACTGGGCTTCCTAGGTGACAGAGTGGTAAAGAATCCACTGGTGCAGGAGAATCAACTTCCCTGGCTCCCTGAATCTGGGTCTGGAAGATCCCCTGGAATAGGAAATGGCCACCTGCTCCAATAGTCTTGTCTGGAAAATTCCATGGAGAGAGGAGCCTGGTGGGCTACAGTCCATGGGATCACATAAAGTTGGACATGATTGAGGAGCTGAGCATACATAGTCTATAACCTAAAAATCCTAACCATTGTTAGGATGGTTATATAAAACCCCTATGTAATTTTACTAGAAGTCAGAGGGTCTGGGATTTATGTGATCTCATTTAGAAAGGAAGAACTATCCCCTAATTTCTAATATGTTGTTATTTTGTGAGTTGTGTTACACTCTTTGACGATACCCCATGGACTGTAACCCACCAGCTCCTCTATCCATTGGATTTTCCATACAAAAGTACTTTCCAGACAAGAATTCAGGGATCTTCCTGACCCAGGGATTGAACCCAGGCCTCCTGCATTGCAGGAAGATTCTTTACCATCTGAGCCACGAGGGAAGTCCAATTTCTAATATAAAGAGTGCCAATTAATTAACGGGATCATTGGAGATCCCCAGAGAAGTAAGAACAAATACCAGAAATGAACACTTGAATAGTTTATAGGAAAGAAAGTAATTTTATAGTTCTGCTTCAAAAACTAAGCTAACTTGAATTGCTCTGTTCAAGAAAAAGAACAAAGTTTTGTAAAGCATAAAATTTAAATTTTTTTATATGTTGATATTAGGGCCAATACTGAAGGTGAGATAAATCTCAGTTTAGTCTTTTGATTTTCTAGGTAACATGGGCTAATCCATAGCAACATGTGTGCTTTAATTTCTTACATAAAAATAAATAGACAAATAATTGATTACATTGGTAGAGCAGTTGTTAATATCTACAGTATTCTTGATGACAACTTTTATGTACCATAATTTTTTTCCTCAAGAGAAAGAAATCCATGACCAGAAGTTATAAGCTCATTGATTTAAAGGTCATATGTTAAAGTATCTATTTAATTTTTAAAAATAAAAATCAATGAACAGTATGACTAACTGGTATATATAATTCATTTAGTCTCTCTTGAAAAAACTGGATCCTCTGAATTCAGTGTGTTGCTTTTCCTACTGGTGTTATATGCAGTGCACCAGTCATTTGGCAACGTACCATTTTCCTAGTACTGGTCTTATTCTGAGGATTAAGGATCTGTTAGTCACTTAGGGAATAGGGGGTATATATCTTTCTTCAATGGAGAGCAATTTAGGGACAGAGGTATTTGTGAAGAAATTTCAGGGCAATACACCACAAGGATTGTGATCATATGAGCATAAAATAGGGTCAAGGAGGGGATGGGCATGAGGCATGGCAGGTCAGGAAAAGAGAGACAGAATAGACTTTTTTTCATCTTGCTCTGCCTGTCACCCTGTGGCACATTTAGTATCAGGCCAACCAAGAGATGTAATTGAAAAGCACCGGGCCAGCAAATGTGAATGTTCTGCACATTAAAACTGAGAGGCCATGCAAAATGGATTGGATTGAGGAGAACGTCAACAGGCAGCGTCACTGGGTATTTGGCAGTTTCTAGCCCTCCTCACAGCTCTTCCCGGTTATGTTCATTTTTCATGGAGGGATACATTACTTTTGTGTTAATGCTATCTGAATATTATGTTGTCATCTTTATGTAACTTTAGGACACAAAACTGTAAAGGTTAACTTATTTTTTTCACTTACCTGTTGGAAATTTGGTTTTTAGATTAAGATAGTAGTATTTCCCCACCTGAATGACCTAGATAGTTTAACAAATAACTTTTTTCCTGATATAATCCCTGTGACACACAATACATGTATGCGTATTTTTTTTAATACTCTTTTCTGCTGCGAGTTTCCAGTTGAAAGTATTTCTTCTTCCATTTTTCAAAGACAGGACAGTAACGAAGCTTATGATTCTCTAATAAGGAAACCATGGATCTCACTGGAATATTAAGAAGGAATCAGAGCTGACGTTAAAATAAAATATATCAAAATAACATAGTGAAACAAAATACAAAACTGTAATATTCCTGTTTCCTAAATTTGCAGGTAAGAGATTTACCAATTTGCTAAAGATGCTTCACTTTGCTTCATTTTTGGCAAGAGGGCTGTCACGAATCATAGCCATAAAATTTTAGAAATATAATTTGTAGCATAGTTAAGACCTCTAAGAATTGTTTCATTTGAAAAGTTTTGAGATTCTTATGTGGTTGATCAGGAAGAAAATCTCTTATTTTATCAGTTATCCTCATTTTCTCTCTGTTTAATTCCCCTTTGTAAATAATAACCTAATTTGCTTTGTCTTGTGTTTTTCTGTGTTGGAATATATCACAGACTCATCATTTATTATTTTATAGGCAATGATTACAGTATAAAATAATGAACAACTGATTCTTGAAAATATGGAAATATAATCCTCCAAATGAATTTAGTATTCATGAATGTTGTATACATGTGTATGTATATGTATATGTTTGTATCTATGTATATATGCATTGCATGTAATTACATATATTTACATATTAATTTTTTATATTTATTAATATATTTGATTTCATATAAATACATATTCCTTCTCTTGATTCAAATATTTTGAAACTGCCCTCAAAATAAGATAATGAGAAAGAAATGATTCTCATTGTTTTATAGTTAGAACAATTAAAAAAAATCAACCTTGTTTGCCAAGATTTATTCAAAGGGCTTTTTATTGTTGAAAAAAATTTAGTTTACTTTTTAGTTATACAATAAAATCATTTAATAGACTAAGAAATGTACTGTAGGTAGGGTAAAAAAAAGAATATTTAAGACTAAGGAACGGATGCCAGAGTTTGGTATAGATTCTTCGCTCTCTCACTTTATGACCTTGAGTAAGATATTTCATCTCTCTGCCCTCAGTTTCCTCATCTATAAAAGCAAAAGACGATTGAACTAAATTGATGCATCCACTGACTTTTAACTTCTAAGATACTAGGATTCTGGGTGTTTCCTAGAAAAACTTAATAGACCACATAATATTGTACTTACATCTTATTGTTTGAATCCTCAAATCATTGTTTCCTTGATTTTATATAGTCTTCTCAAATTTAAAATTAACTCTCACGTCTATTGGTATCTAATGCAATATCTTATTTGCTTATATGTTGCCTCAAAACTATCATGCAAGGAACTTGTATGAAAGGAGCATATCATGGTCACAAGTGGACTCTGAAATGCAGTGATTTGTTGTCATAAAACACAATATGCTTCTTTTTTTTTTGGTTAGCTTTGCATTGTAGATGTCAAAATGTCATCGGAAATCAGTATTTCTTTCTTGCTAAAACACCTCATTTTATCTGGTTAAGGTGTACATTTTGGTAATCACATCGGCCGTGCAATAGTCTATCAAGGACTCATCAGAGACACTGTGTTCTCTCTAAGAAGACATATAACCTGCAGAGAATCATTGATCTACTTTTTCATGAAAAAGCAACTCTGGTAACATGAAACCCTAACACAGGACACTGGGTTTAAAATGAGGGATTAGTCTAAATTATACCCACTTTCATCATTCCACCTCATTGGGAATATATAGTTTGGGGATGTTTTGGTGTAAATGCAGCTACACTTAAAAGCCCCTTATTTTGGTAGATTTTTAAAACTTGAATTTTTAAATTTATTTCTAAGCAGGTATACGTCTATAGCAATTCAACTTATGGAGTCACTTTTGTTCTCATTGTTAAATGGAAATAGGCATAGATGAACGTGGCTCCTCACAATATTTTGTGTATTGGAACAAACTCTGACCACTGAAACCAAGAGTAAAACCACATAAATGGAAAAACTTAGTTACTAAATTTTTACACATACATGTTAAATATACCAGAACATAGCAGTCTAACTTGATAATACATCCTATGCTTACTTTCAGAGAAGGCAATGGCACCCCACTCCAGTACTCTTGCCTGGAAAATCCAATGGACAGAGGAGCCTGGTAGGCTGCAGTCCATGGGGTTGCTAAGAGTTGGACACAATTGAGCGACTTCACTTTCACTTTTCACTTTCATGCATTGGAGAAGGAAATGGCAACCCACTCCAGTGTTCTTGCCTGAAGAATCCCAGGGATGGAGCCTGGTGGGCTGCCGTCTATGGGGTTGCACAGAGTCGGACATGACTGAAGTGACTTAGCAGCATGCTTACTTTTAGAATGGAAAAATCCTAATTATTGCATAAAAAATATTGACACAATGAAAAATAGGCTAGACTCTGTAGACTATCCCATAATTATGCTGGACCTAATATTAATCCTTTCATTCTGGAATGCCAGTTGTTGGTGAGACCTTAGCTGTTATGACTGAGCAAAACAGTTGTATTATGTGGTAATGCTGTTAAAGATTCATTTTCCTTAAACATGAAGATTACTTAATAAAAATATTCTGATTTTATGGGCATGTATGAGGAAAGCATTTATTATAGTGTCCTACATTCTGTGCATATTTATTATATTCAATTACATGCAGTGTCTCACAAAAACACATGGGTTTTCTAGAATGATGGTCTCCAGAATGATGCATGAATACCTCAGGGAATGAGCAAGATGATCCACAAAGGTACAGAAGGAAAATATTAGATCTGTCTATTGCTAGTGTTTATCATATTCATTTAAAATTTCTACTTTGGAAAGTTTCTTAGTTTTCATCATCTACATAAGAGTAGTATATTTTATTATTTGTAAATCATCAAGTAGAGTAGGAAAAACCAACACTTTTTACTAATGGGGTGCATGGTCAACAATTTGGAGGCTGCTGTTGCAGCAAATGGGAGATTAATGACATCCCATTTATAAAGGCTAGCAAGTGAGAAAGATGCTGTCAATACGAAGTTCATTTATCTGCTTTCCTATGTCTGCAATAAAGCACATTTACCTGAAATGTCATACTCTGGAAAGACTGCCAATGCTAAACATACATAAATGCCTACCTTGTACTAAGTAGCTGTATTGATTTGAGAGGCTACATCAAAGCAATTGCCTATGTGTAATTATTGTCTTTCTTCCAAAATGTCTAACCTAGCACAATGTAAAGTTTAAATACTTGGTGTGTGTGCTTTTTATTAAATATGTTCAATAATGTTGAGCCTTTCTTTCTATGTTTGATCTATAAACAAATGACTAGAAAATGAGCTTAATAAATCATTGGTGGCAGGTTCAAGAGAGCCCTGCTGTTTCTTTTAGCTGAATGCTAAATGAAAATGGTTTAAAATATAAAAGAAGCACAAGAAGGTGAAAAAAGTGGATAATGAAGGAACATTAAAACTATGAACTGTTTGTAACCTTTGTAGTTTTTTAAAGTAAATTTTAATGAAAAACCATTGCTATGTTTGTCACAGTGAGATCGGTATAATCAATTAAATCGCACACAGTTTTATATTTCTCCTTCAGGTGTTTACTTGTGTGGCCCATAATTCATTTCCCAAATATACATCTGGGAGAGGGCTCTGTTTTGTATCCCTTTGAAGGGTGATTTATTGGTTTTTACTTCTTGATGTTAACATCTCTAGTGTAATTTTATCAGATCCACTAATTCATATTTTTATAATCTATTACTGAAACGTAACATTTTTACTTTCAAAGTAGTGTATATCTCAGAGCCATAGTTGAAAAGAATTGCATCCAAGTCTCATTTATTTGTTTCAAAACTGCAGTACATTAAAGAAAAACAGCTCTGTAAATGTATGCCCTGAGATTTTAAGTTACATAGCTATTGCATCAAGTCATTCTTCATCAGTTTCTCTTTCTGCCATTAGTCATTTTTAATTGCTCTTAAATAAATGTTCTGTTTACTTTATATATAATATTTTAAATTCTTAACTTTCTCATCTGAGAAAACAGATTATTTCATGTTATTTTAACAGTATTACAAGAAAGGTCAAGATTTCTTTAATCAGGTATTTAATTATAGATTTGATGAAATGAGGATGAATAATTTTTATTAAAGCTTAACATAAAAGAATAAAATAAATAACCTTGGTAGTGTGGTATGACTGTGGGAGCAAATAGCAAGCAAGGGAATACTTACTGAATTTTATGTTTTACTTAGGCCTTGAGGTGGTAATAGATTTTCACCACAGTGGGACTTTGTGGAGCATGAGGTTAGGACAATACTTTGAGGGAAGAAGCTGGAGTGAAATGTGTGTATGGGGCTGACATTTAGGAAACATCACTTAATCTTGTAATTTAGAATATATGTAAAGAGATGAACTTAGAATCATTCCTGACTTTAAAATTTAGCCTATTAAGTTTAGTACAAACTATGAATAAGAAAATCAAATACAAAGTTAAGTAGAACTCAGATAAAGCCAAACACCATCACTGTAAGATAAATGAACATTGTTGAAGAGTTTGAGCTCTTTTACAGATAACCATGGTTGCCTGGGTGGCTCAGTAGTGAAGAATCCACCTGCAATTCAGGAAATGCAGGCTGAATCCCTGGGTAGGCAAGATCTCCTGGAGTAGGAAATGGCAATCCACTCCAGTATTCTTGCCTGGGAAACCCCATGGACAGAGGAGCCTGTCAGGCTACAGTCCATGGGGATGCAAAAGATTCAGACATGACTTAGTGACAAATAGATAACCATGTGGATGAAGAAACTGTATGAACAAACATAGGTAAGCATTATATTTATGTGCGATTGGATCACTGTAAACTTTTTCAAGTGAGAGGAGGCTTTGCCCATCACCTGTACAGCTATAAACATGAGACCCAGGTCCTGCATATATGTCTAGTGTGTTGTCTGTCTGATCTGACACTGAGCCTACTTGAAGGCTAAAAGGAAAACAGTCCTTTGAAAATCCCTGACTTCTAGCCTATACTTGTGCTCCTTTGGGGGAATAATCCCATGGGCTGTATTGTTTAAAAATCTTAAGTGGAAATTATAAGGAGATTCTGGATTAACATTTTTCCTACCCATTTCAGTATTCTTGCTTAGAGAATCCCATGGGCAGAGGAGCCTGGCAGGCCATAGTTCATAGGGGTTGCAAAGAGTTGAACACCACTGAGGCAACTTAGCATGCATGCATGCATGAGCTTCCCTGTAAAGAATCCACTTGCCAATGCAGGAGATGTGGGTTCCCTCCCTGAGTCAGGATGGCAAGCCAACCCAATATTCTTGCCTGGAAAATCTTATGGACAGAGGAGTCTGGTAGTCTACACTCTGTGGGGTCGCAGAGAGTTGGACAGAGTGACTAAACAACAATGACATATACAGCTATATATACTTATAATTTGTGAGTTTAGTGGGCTATCTCAATATAAGATCCAAACACAAGTTAGTTGCTTTTCCATAAGGAAAAAAGAAAAGTATATTTAGTAGATGAAATATATGAATGAAATCGATTGGCATTGAAAAATGCCACTACCCATAAATATAATCAGAAGATTTTGAGGATATAATTTATTGTTATTCTTATGATTACCAAAGGGGAAATCAGGGAGAGAAATAAATTAGGAGTTTGGGAGTTTTATATTTGATGCTATATATGCCATTTCCTTCTTCAACGGATCTTCCCAACCCAGGGATCAAACCTGGGTCTCCCGCATTGTAGGCAGATGCTTTACTGTCTGAGCCACCAGGGAAGTTCATATATAAAAAACATAAATAAGGTCTTGCTGTATTGTCCAGGGAATTATATTCAGTGTCTTATAATAACCTATAATGAAAAAGAATCTGAATATATATAATGGAATCACTTTGCTGTATACCAGAAACTAATACAACACTGTAAATCAGTTCTGCTTCAAATGAAAACAAAATCCACACATTTCCAACAACACAGACTCTTCACGTCCCCTCTTACAGCAGCACCTAACTCCCTCTCCCCAACTCTTAATCGCTGGCAGTCACTAATATCAATATGCGCTCTCAAGCTCTCTCTGTCTTTTCCATTTCAGGAATGTTTTATGAATAAAATCACACAATATATTACCTTTGGGGGTTGGTTTTTCTCAGCTTGGTTCTCTTGAGATTTATCTAGGCTGATGTGGGAAGCAATACACTATTCCTTATTTTGAATCTATGTGTTGAAGGATGATATCCGTATTTTTAATTTTTAGCTATTATAAGTGAAATAACAGTAAACATTTCTGTAAAAGTTTTTCTGTGTGCATAGTTTTTATTTCTCTAATATAAATGCTCAGCAGTGAAATTTCTGGATTGTATAGCACTTGAATGTTTAATTTTTTTTTCTAAGGAAACTGTCAGCATAGTTTCCAGAATAGCTATAACAGTTTACAATCTCAAATAATGTATAAGTAATCTATTTTGTCCATATCCTCACCAGTATTTGATATTCTACTTAATTTTTTTAAGCTATTTTGATAGGCAAGTAGTGATTATCTCACTATGGTTTTATTTTACACTTATCTATTGGCTAGTGACATTTAGCATCATTTAATTTTCTTATTTACCATCTATATTTCTTCTTCAGTGAAATATTTTTTCATATATTTTTTCCATATCTAATTGTATGTTTTTCTTCCTGTTCACTATATATTCTAGATACTAGTTCTCTGTTGGATAAGTGGTCTGAAAATATTTCTCCAACTCTGTGGCTTGACTTTTCATGATTTTAACAGAGTCTTTTACATAGCAAAATTTTTAAAATTAGTGAAGTCCAATTTATCTATTTTTCCTTTTATAGATCATTCTTTAAGAATCAAGTGGTGTAAGAACTCTCTGACTAACCCTATATACTAATAATTTTCCCCTATGTTTTTAAATAAAATTTTTGAATATTTTACATGTAATTTTTCCCATTTACATTTGAGTCTGTGCTTCCATTTTGAGTTAGTTTTTATATAAACTATGGGACTTGGTTGTCTGGTTTGTTCTGTGTATCGTTGAGAGAAGGGTACTGAAGTCTCTGACTGTAATTGTGGGCTTCTTTATTTCTCCTTTTAGTTCTATCAGTCTTTGTTTCACATAATTTGGACTCCATGGTTTCCAATGAGAAATCTAGTGTCATTTGAGTTATTTATGACTAGAAGATAGGTGATCTTTTTCATGGTTTTAAGGCTTTGTCTTTACTTTTCAAAGCTTTGACTATTTATGTGTCCTGGTATGGATTTCTTTAGATTTATTCCATGTCTTATATTCATTTCTTATGCCTCCATATTTAAGTTATTTAAGCAGGTGAATTTTAATTTAAAATACTTAATATTAAGAACAACTGTTAATCAAAACTGCTAATCACTGTAAAGGAAGTTATCAGGCAGAGTTGAATCTATGAAAAGATACTTGTAATGCTAATGACTGACAAAGTGTTGTACTCAGAATATATAATTTGTCAAATAAATGGGAATATCTCAATAGAAAATTGATAGAAGGACAAATAGACAATTCATGAAAGAGACACTAAAGTCCAATAAATAAAGAAATATATGTTTAGACTTATTAATGATGCTAATTAATAATTAAAAGATGTGAGTTAAACTTGCAAGACTGTCAACATTTAAGCTTTTCTCATTAAGTGTTGGTGAGGATGTGAAAAAAGAGGAAAACCCATACATTGTAGGTAGGGATATCGTTTGTTAGCAGTGCTTTGGAAAATGAATTGATATTACTTAATAAAGTTAAACGTGCATCCTACAACCTTAAAATTCCCCTCATAGATAAATGTTCCAAAAGAACACTTTTGCTTGATACAAGAAGGTATATACATGTTAACAGCAGAATTATAAGTAAAAAGGAAAAAAAGCAACTTCAGATAATCAAAATATTCATTGACAGAACTAACAAATAAATGACCATGTGGTCATATAATTGAATGTTATGTGACATTGAAAATGAATAAACCATACAACAATACAGATGGATCTCAAAAATATAATACTGATTGAAATAAAGTACTAAAGTGTACATATTATATGATTCCATTTTCAAAACCAGGCAAAACTAAATGATACATTGTTTAGCACTGACATATATGGTAAAATTATAAAGAGAAACAATATGATAATTTACATAAAATTTAAAAAGGAGAATGTAATCATGAGGAAAGAAACTGGCATTTTTAATACTTATTTTACTTTTATCCCTATTCATTAAAGTCACAATCATTAAAGGTTTAAAATAGTTAAAAAATAGAAATTTCAGTTAATATCCATAATACCAGGTGCAGACTAACTCTTAAAACTTGACTTTTCTTGTGTCTTTAATATTTTTACCATTCATTTTATATAGATTTCTCAAAAAATAATTTTTCTGTAGACATGTGTGCATATTTATTAATCAAAAGTTCATCCTCATTTAGCAATCTGTCATTTCTTTTTTGACTACAACAGATGAAATATCTTTCAACTGAATCACATTAGTAAAATGATCTCTGTGTGAAAATCTAACATATTTTCTGTGGAACTGTAATTAATCATTTTAAAAACAACTTTATGGCATGTGGAGTGGAGAAGTAGAATAAAAGCCAATATAATCTTGGAAGATTTGAAACATACATTAATATACTCCTTTAACTTTTAAAACTTTGATTCCTTTACTTTTAAACCAAATCATGTCATAAAATCGAAATTTCACCAAAGCATTAATTAGAACTTGGAAGAGTATTATACAGAGGGTACTAAATACCTAAGCACAAAAGCATGGAAAAAAAAAAAAAGGGCAGTGTTTTTTTTGTGTGACTGTGCATGTATATGTATTTCTGTTTGTTTGTTTGTCTGTTGTTTAGTTGTCTTCTTATTCATTTGTGTACAGGCCTCTCAATAAACCTATTGCTTGGTTTAGTTGTTTAGTTTATTTCTTGAATTGCCCCCAGATATTTATTTTTGTGAATAACGTCAACAGTAAAAGTAGGAGAATTGACACATTTTTACTTCCTTTGTTTTTAATCAAGACATTGCATGTTGTCAGTCCAATTCTTCTGAAGTCTTTAAAGACTCTCTCAATGGTATCTGAAACTAAGCATTAATATTAAATATGGATCCCATGATCACCTCCTTCAAGCTATAAGAGATTAGTCCATGCAGTGTTAATAAACAGTAGTGCTAGGGAGAAGTAGAGCTTTGTTTAATGTGCTTTCCCCTCGATGAATAGAAAGGGCATGTATATTTGACATACGGATTCTCATTTGATCTTTTAAATGTACATTTTGTATTTTTTAATATTTCATATAAAATGTACATTTTATATTTCAGTACAACAGTACTGAAATTTCTTACTTTGTTAAAAATCCTAACAGATACTCATACTTCATTTTAGTTGTGTCCGACTTTTTTGCGACCTTGTGGACTGTAGCTTAGCAGGCTCCTCTGTCCGTCCCATGGGATTCTCCAGGCAAGAACACTGGAGTGGATTGCCATTTCCTTTTCCAGGGATGTTCGTACTTGCTCTATTTTTAAAGTTTGCATGTTCACTACACTTGCATTCCTGCAGAAAGGATCGTTTTTTAATATCTTAAAACATGCTTACTAACGTCTTACATTAGTTCTGACTTAAATTCAAAGTATGTATGTCATTTAAAATGCAAGTTTTGTCATTTTCCTACCAGCCTCTCAATAGTTACATGTGTAAATGTCCCTCTTTTCTTCTCAAATATTAAACTAATTTAAAGTAGATTTTTAAAAACTTTCTCCCTATTAATTCAGCTGTTTGATTATTGAGTATTTTTAAACCATGCAGAAGGGCCTGTACCTCTTTTTGAGCCTTCACATCAACTTTGGCAGGGTAGGGAGGTACTCAGACTTCTGCACAATTCTGGCATGGCCCTCTGTTTTGTTCCCTCTTCCCAACTCTCACAGCTTCACTGGAATGACCCACAGTAGGATCATCATGACTAAAGCAATTAAGTTGAGTATGTCATTTATTTTAGGTTTTCTTAGTCACCTCAAGAAGTCAAGGACTCCAAGGTTACTTTCCTTTCTTAGAATGACATCTCCTGATGGCTGTCTGTAAAATGAGACATCTGCCACTCTCTGTCACCCATTCCCAAGCACCTTCTCTGCATTATTTTTCTCTGTAATGTGCGTCATTCCCCCAGTTTCTTTGATTATCTTCTGACCCTAGCCTCCACTGGAAGGTGAGCTCCAATAGTGCAGAGATCTCTGTTTTGTTCTCTGTTCTATCACCCCAGCCTGGTAGAGTTTTAGGCATATTGTAGGTGCTCAATAAATGTTTGTTAGATGAAGGCATACATGAATGAATGTATAAAATATAGAGAGGGACTATTATGCTTCCTTGGCACCAATTTGAAATTAGATATATTTTATTTTAACCCATTTGAAATCAAGAAGACAGTTTTCATCCTGTTTTCCTTATTAAGGTCTCTACTGCTATTGACCTTTGATTTATGAGCTTGCTTTCTAAGAATTAATTTGTAATTGTATCACTTAACATTGGGAATTTTCTTTAGATAGCTCTAAAAACAGTAAAAAGACCAATGGTAGAATCTGCATTGCATTAAACCATATATTATAAATATCTGTATTGGTTCACAGATGAGGGAATGGAGTGAAAATTAAAGGAGGATTTGTCATATCTGCATAAATGAATTACCACTCTCATATTCATACAGTAGTTGGACCTGATATTGAATTATGGCATTTTAAAGCAATAAATAATTTCCTAATTTTAAAGATAAGGGATGTAGTCCAGAAAGTTTTAATAATAGCCACAAGTGCTTAGGCAGATAGTAGTGACAGATTTAGGGCTAGATTCTGTTTTCCGACACAGTTCTGTCTGTAGGCCACCATTGAGGGCCTATTGATTCCTTAAAAAGTCCTAGAGATTCCATATAATATGCTTAGGGAACTCTGTTCAGTGTTATGTAGCAGCCAGAATAGGAGGGGAGTTGGGGGAGAATGGATACATGGCTATGTATAGCTGAGTCCCTTTGCTGTCCATCTGAAACTATCACAGCATTATTAATCAGCTGTAAGTATAAAAGTCACTCAGTTGTGTCTGATTCTTTGCGACCCCATGGACTATACAGTCCATGGAATTCTTCAGGCCAGAATACTGGAGTGGGTAGCCTTTCCCTTCTCCAGGGCATCTTCCCAACCCAGGGATTGAACCCAGGCCTCCCACGTCAGCTGTATTCCAATAAAATAAAAAGTTTTAAAAAAAGACTTATAGGTTAATCCACACCTCTCACAACCTGAAACTCCTCTTAATACCATGTATGCTTTTACATGTCTTAAAAGAAAGCCTTCTTAGGGCACAGACAATATTCTGAGGAATTTTTAGCTATAGATTCACAGCTCACGTTTCTTACTCAGCTTTGAATAGGCCAGTAACCTTCCATGGCTTCCTGCTAGAGCCTTCTGCTTCTGACCCTGTGCTGGATCCTGACAAACCCTGGATTCTGGCTTTTCATTCGTTGGTTCACTTCTTTCTTTGGGTCTAGCCTGAACTTTTCCTCAGTGAACAGCTTCACTGAGAAGCCCGCTTTCTTACTTTTGTTATTTCTCACCCAACTTTTGAACACACTGAGTTTCTAAAAGTACCCAGCTTTGAGACCCTCCAGCGCATGGGATGCCAAGGGGATATATAATTTAAAATGCAGTTTCACCACAGAGTGCCTGGAGAAGTGCCTTCTCTTCTGAGCCTAACCTTCTCAAAATCTCACACCTCATCACACTATTCCAAATCCACTGTGGATCTCATCAATCAAATGTGAGTTGGGAGAGAGGCACTGGGGAAGGCTCGGAGTGCAGAATTTCACTTTAGTGTCACCTCTATTCAAATACCTATTTCACAAGAGAGGATCTTCTCATTTAATAATTGATTCACATTAATTTATTGTTGTTTATAGAATGTTTTCTTCTTTATTTTTGTTTTATGGGCCACTGTTTGGGTAAGGATGGTAGCAATTGCAAGACAGTATCACTAATATTAAGCTTCCTTAGTTGCTCAGTTGGTAAGGAATTCGCCTGCAATGCAGGAGACCCTGGTTCAATTCCTGGGTTGGGAAGATCTGCTGGAGAAGGGATAGGCTACCCACTCCAGTATTCTTGGGCTTCCCTGGTGGCTCAGCTGGTAAAGAATCCACCTGCGATGAGAGAGACCTGGGTTTCGATCCCTGGGTTAGGAAGATCCCCTGGAGAAGGGAGCGGCTACCCACTCCAGTATTCTGGCCTAGAGAATTCCATGGACTGTATAGTCCATGAGGTCAAAGAGTTGGACATCACTGAGCCACTTTCACTTTCTTCACTAATATTAATGCTAAGATAGCAGGATCCCTTTTTGTCCAATAGTAAGTGCAGAATTTGCCAAGAATGAGAATCAATCCATAAACAAAGTCCCAAATTCCATTAATGGTGGGGATTTGCAGTATATATTCTACATTCCCTCATCTAAAAATGAAAACTCTGAATTAAAGGGGCAATTGGTAATGTTCACAAGTGAAGTCGCTCAGTCGTGTCCGACTCTTTGTGACCCATGGACTGTAGCCTACCAGGCTCCTCCCTCCATGGTATTCTCCAGGCAAGAGTACTGGGAGTGGGTTGCCATTGCCTTCTCCAGGGGATCTTCCCAACCCAGGGATGGAACCCAGGTCTCCTGCATTGCAGGCAGATGCTTTAACCTCTGAGCCCCCAGGGAAGCCCAATGTTCACAAGAGGTCAAAAATAGGTCCTGTCCGCTTTACTCACATAGCTATATCCTCATGTGAAGCTGCCATGGTCATCACAGAGTGCCTAGAATTTCCTGTATGTGTATCATTCAGAGTTGGATGTAATGACTCAGAAAGTCCTACAACTACCTTTAAATAACATGATATTTTTATTTTCTGTGTGAAAGTGAAAGTTTCTCAGTCGTGTCCGACTCTTTGCTACCTCATGGACTATCGAGTCCATTGAATTCTCTAGGTCAGAATAGTGAAGAGGGTACTCTTTGCCCTCTGCAGGGGATCTTCCCAACCCAGGGATCGAACCGAGGTCTCCTGCATTGCAGGTGGATTCTTTACCAGCTGAGCCACAAGTGTAACCAGTAATTATTCATTTTACCTAAGTGCAACACTGTAAGTTTTAGGAATTGATGTTCTTAAAGAAAAAATAAATATCATAATGATAAACTCAGTACATATGCCTACTTATATTTCCCATTCAAATTGGTAGAACAAAAATTCAACTTTGCTACTGAAACGACTTTTCTCTATTGACCTGCCGCTGAAGCATTTTTTACACGTACTTTCCTAGTTTCAGGCATCCGTGAAATTAATGTAAGAGTTAGAGTAGATCACAAGTACTTTGGTATTCCCATGTATATACTTACCCTTGTTACATATTACATTGCTATTATTACCGTCTTTATTTTACTAATAGGGGAACTAGAGTTTGGTGTGTGAATTCTCTGGGTCAACTTTACTGGTACACAAGATGCCCACCTACCTGGTTTAACATTTCTGGGTGTGTTTGTGAGGGTGTTTGCAAGAGACTAGCTGAATGAGTGAACTGAGTAAGGCAGATGGTGAGCCTCATCCAGTCACTGAAGGCCTGAATAGAATGAAGAAGTGGAATACTGCTAAATTTTCTCTCCGCCTGACTGGCTGAACCAGAACATTGATTTTCTTCTGTGCTCTATGCTCCTGATTGTCAGGCCTTTAGACTTGGACTGGAATCCTCAGCTCTCTGGTTCTCAGACCTGCAAACCACACTACCAGCTTTCCTGTGTCTCTATCTTACAGATGGCAGGTTATAGGACTTCTTAGCCTCCATAATTGCATGAGCCAATAAAATAGAATCTTTTTTTAGATCTGTCTATCTATCCATCCATTAATCCATCCAGCCTATTGGTTCTGTTTCTCTGAAGAACCTTGACTAATAAAGTGTATTTTGGATACCTTCAACCCTCAAGTGGAAACATGAGTGCATGTTTAATGTACTAAGTATGAGTGAGTGTGTTAATCTGTGCATAGAATATGACAGAATTAAGATTCATATGCAATCTTTAGTATTCTCAAAGGGACTATGAAGCCCTTAGGAAGCTTTTGTTTTCTTATGTTAAACAAAACAAACAATAGTCCTGTGATTTGCATGTTTGTGAGTGTTTTATAAATGAATAACATCACAACGATGAAATGATAGAATTGGGGCTTTGAAATTCAATGGATCAAATGAATATGTGTATATTCTGTGTATAATGCATGTGTATAAGTATGTATCAGTTCAGTTCAGTTCAGTCGCTCAGTCATGTTCAACTCTTTGTGACCCCATGAATCGCAGCACACCAGGCCTCCCTGTCTATCACCAACTCCCGGAGTTCACTCAGATTCAGGTCCATAGAGTCAGTGATGCCATCCAGCCATCACATCCTCTGTCATTCCCTTCTCCTCCTGCCCCCAATCCCTCCCAGCATCAGAGTCTTTTCCAATGAGTCAACTCTTCGCATGAGGTGGCCAAAGTACTGGAGTTTCAGCTTCAGCATCAGTCCTTCCAATGAACACCCAGGACTGATCTCCTTTAGAATGGACTGGTTGGATCTCCTTGCAGTCCAAGGGACTCTCAAGAGTCTTCTCCAACACCACAGTTCAAAAGCATCAATTCTTTGGTGCTCAGCCTTCTTCACAGTCCAA
>NW_011495076.1:5257398-5274598 GCF_000754665.1 Bison bison bison | reverse complement strand
TCTTGCTATTCTTTGGAACTCTGCATTTAGATGCTTATATCTTTCCTTTTCGCCTTTGCTTTTCACTTCTCTTCTTTTCACAGCTATTTGTAAGGCCTCCCCAGACAGCCATTTTGCTTTTTTGCATTTCTTTTCCATAGGGATGGTCTTGATCCCTATCTCCTGTATAATGTCAGGAACCTCAGTCCATAGTTCATTAGGCACTCTATCAGATCTAGTTCCTTAAATCTATTTCTCACTTCTACTATATATACATTTTTATTTAAACATCTACCTATTGATCTAATTATTTAATATGCTAGATCAGAAGACTGTCTTTAAAGCTTAGACTGAAGAGCCCAGGATAGGAATTTAATGTATCAAGAGACAAATGTGAATAGTTTAATGCGTGTGTGATAATGTGTCAATTTGGCTGAAATAAAGGTTACTTCCTCCCAGATTTCAACACACATAGACCATGTCCTTAGGCCTTTATTTCTATCTGTTCAGTACATGAAGTGACAGTATTGTGTTATATGCAATGAGAAACTATTACAGTAATCCTTTTGCCAAGCATTTATTCTTAGTAACCTCACAGGTGTTCTGTGGCTTACTTATTAATGTAAAGACTAAAATAAGTTTTTGAATGCAAGATTTATTCAGTGTGAAAATTCTGTGCCATTTAACATATCTGGATTGACAGTGTTAAAAGGAAAAATAGAAGAATAACCAAGTATATCACTATACTGGTAATCAATGGAAATTAAACTTGACTCAAATTTCATCATGCCTTATAGCAATTGAATAATAGGCTGGATGATCAGGGAGCTTCATTAATTTTCCTTAAGATTCAGGCATCATTTATTGTTTATTAATCATAACCTGATGCTAAATGCTTATTTCATATGAGAAAGATCTTGTTTATTTGTTGCCAAAGGAGTTAAGAAATAATTACGATAAATACCCTTCAGTATTCCCATGGCATTTTCATCCCAGTTTATTTTTTCCATTAGAATAACTACAAGGATAAAGAATTTCACAATAAATAACTATCAGAATATAAATACACTGTGAATACAGCCAGTGGAATTTTTCTCTAAGCTACTAGTTCTGGGAAAATAGGAAATGTTTGTCAGACAGTTTGGTCTAATAGTGAGAGATTAAGTTAGAGAATGAGGTAGATCTGGACTTGAGTCTTGCACTTCTTACTTATTAGTTATGTTGCATTTGGGCCATTTATTTATTTTCTCCTACCTTTCCTTTCCTTTCCCAAGAAATGAAACTAAATATTCTTAATATTTAGGGTCTTTTAAAGAATATTGATCTCCTTTAAAATGGACTGGTTGGATCTCCTTGCAGTCCAAGGGACTCTCAAGAGTCTTCTCCAACACCACAGTTCAAAAGCATCAATTCTTTGGCGCTCAGCCTTCTTCACAGTCCAACTCTCACATCCATACATGACCACTGGAAAAATCATAGCCTTGACTAGATGGACATTTGTTGGCAAAGTAATGTCTCTGCTTTTGAATATGCTATCTAGGTTGGTCGTAACTTTCCTTCCAAGATGCTGGGAGGAATTGGGGGCAGGAGGAGAAGGGGACGACAGAGGATGAGATGGCTGTATGGCATCACCGACTCAAAGGACATGAGTTTGAATAAACTCCGGGAGTTGGTGATGGACAGGGAGGCCTGGCGTGCTGCAGTTCATGGGGTTGCAAAGAGTCGGACATGACTGAGTGACTGAACTGAACTGAACTGAAAGAATATTGACTATATCTTATTTGTAATCCTTAAGAACCAATAGATTATTATTAGAAGTATTATTACTAAATTAGATTTGGTTTACTTTGCTTATCATCTTGTTTATTGTTAATACACAGTTGTAAGTCATTTGTTAATTTATCTGTATTGCATCCCATATATTCTTTCAATTTCAGTGACATTAAATAGCAGTATTAGAGCCTGAAAGCAAATTTGGAAGAGTTCCTTGGACATCAAGGAGATAAAACCAGTCAGTACTGAAGGAAATCAACCCTGAATATTCACTGGAAGATTGATGCTGAAGCTGAAGCTCCAATATTTTGTCCACCTGATGCAAAGAGCTAATTCATTGGAAAAGACCCTGATACTTGGGAAGATTGAGGGCAGAAAGAGAAGGGGACAACAGAGGATGAGATGGTTGGATGGCATCACCGACTTGATGGACATGAGTTTGAGCAAACTTTGGGAGAAAGTGAAAGACAGGGAAGCCTAGCGTGTTTTAGTCCATGGGGTTGCAAAGAGTTGGACATGACTTAGCAGCTGAGCAACAAACAACAACAGAGGCTGAATGACAAAGCCAGTTTTATTTGATAATTAGAAATGGTTGAATTTAAAGAAATTGTTATTACCAAATCACTATATTGAAATGAGCCTGAAACATGCTATTATATTCATTGCATATAAGGACATTTTGTAACAAACTTGACTTGTAACTAATAGCTATGGAAATGAAGCTCAATAAATCAAATCCTTAGTTTAGCTTAACAAGCATTAGGATGAATGCTTTACATACTTTATCTCACTTAATTCTCAAGAAAAACCTTGTGAAATAGAAATAGCAAGATAAAATCTTGACATATTTATCTTCATGCTTTCCTCATTTCCAGAAATTCTAGCTCTTTTAAATGTTGTCTAGAGCAGAATGTAATTAAAAAGAAACTATTGTAGGTCATGTTTAAAAAAAAATCTAATTAGGGTCTTGAGAATCAAAGGAAGTTGATATAGAAGATTGAAATAAAAATCCCAGAGAGAATATACTGATGACACTCCTTTCCCTGTTCCCTCCCTTAACAAATAGAAAATGAGGTAGATGAACTAGAATGGCGAGGAAAAACAAGTATGTATGTCGGTAGAGGCTTGCTTTCTCTTCCTTTCAGGAATCTGAGTTAAAATCTGGCTTGACAGATGTGAGTTAGTTTCAGGAAACACTGATAGATTACAGTAGCTGATCTCAGAGGCTCCATCTTTCAAACAAGGCCAGTTCCTCAATCAGAAACATTTATAGTCTTTCAGATGTTCCTTTTCACCAGACAAGTCTGCAAAGCATCAAAATAGTCCCTCCACCCAGAAGACATCCCATGGTTTGTCCATTACAGGCAAACATCACAGAGACTGCTGCTGTGTTTGAAAACAAGAACTGGAGTGCTGGTTATCACAAGGCTGCTTTCCTGATGGTATATATTTTCCTAATACATTCTCTTCTACGTTTACTCCACATGACTATACATATCTCTGCTCAACAAGACAGGGATAGGGAAAGAGCTTACCTTTGGAGAAGAGGATGTGCTGGGATGGGGATCTAAAAAGCCAGCAGTGTTGCTAAGTTGAAAAGATTGAATCACCTACAAAAGCCCTCCAGGGAGTGCTTGGAAGCAATCATCTGCCTAGATACAGACCTTTGCGCTTCGAGTCTGGTCTGCTCACTGATCCTCTTCATTTGCAGACTAGGCCCTTCAGTGTGTGTGCTTAGTTGCTCAGTCCTAGCCAACTCTGTGACCCCTTGGACTTGTAGCCGGCTGCCAGGTCCCTCTATCCATGGGGATTCTCCAGGCAAGAATACTGGAGTGAATTGTTATGCCCTCCTCCAGGGGGGTCTTCCCAACCCAGGGATCTAAACCAGGTCTTCCACACTGCAGGCAGATTCTTTACTGTCTGAGCCACCAGGGAAGCCCACCAGCAATCTCTCCCTGCTCCTTCTCTCAGGTGAGAGTGACCTAGGACACCCGAGAGAACACCTGAGACGTGGGAAGGAGCCTCACAGGGTGGGGGTCATCCCAGCCACCACTGGGTGCCTGCGGTGGGGAGTGAACAGGGTAGAAGACCCACGCTGCCTCGTAATGCCAACCCTCAGTTTAGCCAGAGACCAGAGGCGGCATCCCCGGTCGGGTCAGCCAGACACACATGTAAGAGCCTGTACACAGGCCGAGGCGGGCAGCCTCTGTGGCAAGGGCCAAATCCAGCACCAGGTTGCTGTCCAAAGGCCAAGAGCCTTGTGGGCATCCAGAGGGCCAAAGTCCTCATCGGCAGACACCGAAAAAGACCATGTCAGCCCTTCTAGAGCCATCAGTGTATCGTGTCTGTCTACATTTCAGAGCTTTGTTGTATTAAAGTCTGAGTTGTCCGGTATTCACATACCCTCTGTGCTTCTGCCAATGTCAAGATTGCACACCTTGATGTGCAGAGAACCTGTGATGATGTGAAACAGAGATAGTTCCAACATACTTGGCTTTGGTAGTGATGCACACTATGGAAATGTACTGTCATTGCTTGTTATTTAGCCACTATAATTACTCTTCTTTCGATCAACAAATCAATTGAGAATAGAATAAATTGCCTATGGACTTGTGCATAGGGTTCATCAGAACTAAGATTTACATATACACCTATAGGATTTGAAAAAAAGTGCGTCAGAGTCTCCCTCATGGTCACGTATGATTGTAAAAGTTGGACTGCAAAGAAGGAAGAACACCAAAGAATTGATACCTTTAAACTGTGGTGTTGGAGAAGACTCCTGAGAGTCCGTTGAACAACAAGGAGATCAAACCAGCCAATCTTAAAGGAAATCTGCCATGAATATTCATTGGAATGACTGATGCTGAAGCTGAAGATCCGGTCTTTTGGTCACCTGGTGCAATCAGCTGACTCATTGGAAAAGTCCTTGATGCTAGGAAAGATTGAGGGCAAAGGAGAAGAGGGCATCAGAGGATGAGATGGCTGGATGGCATCACCAATGCAATGGACATGAACTTGGACAAACTTCGGGCGATGGTGAGGAACAAGGAGGCCTGGCGTGCTGCAGTCCATGGGGTCGCAGTGTTAGACATGAATGGGTAACTGAACAACATCTTAAAAGAAACATACGTTCTTAAGAAAATACAAACAACAATTTGTAAAGAAAGTGTTGTACAAATTGATGATAATAGTGAAGCAATGGTAAAACTCAAGCTTCAGAATGCAGTAGCATGTGTGCTAAGTTACTTCAGTCGTGCCTGACTCTTTGTCACTCCATGGACTGTGTAGCCCACCAGGCTCCTCCGTCCATGGGATTCTCCAGCAAGAATACTGGAGTGGATTGCCATATCCTCCTCTTAGAATGTAGTAGAGTAATCCATAATTTGCCCATGGGTTTCTATTGCATGATCGTGGATTAGAATGGACAATGATAGAAAGTTGTCTTTTATAATATGGATTTAACAGAGGTCTGCTTTATCTTGACAGCTTCCTGGGCAGTCTGATAGACCGCTAGATGACACTGTAGTGATGACATGTATCATTACAACTAGTTAACTAAAGTTAACAGCAGACATATAGTACTAAATATATATGCTTCAAAGGTGGCAATATTTCACCAAAAGTTCCCTGCTGTCAGTAAAGCTGAGGAAAAGGCCCTAAAATATAATTGAATATATACAGAAAACTTATGATTATTAGTATAAAGTTGACCAATAATATTTAATTGTGTCTATGTGCTTAGTCATGTCCAATTCTGTATGACCCTTTGAACTGTAGCCTGCCAGGCTCTTCTGTTCATGGCAGGAATACTGGAATGGATTGCCATTTCCTTCTCCAGGGAATCTTCCTGAACCAAGGATCAAACCTGCATCTCCTGTGTCTCTTGCATTGCAGAAAGATTATTTACCCACTGAGCCATCAGGGAATTAATATTCAATTAATATTCTTTTTAAAGAAGGAATAAATGAAGAGATGTTTTAGCAGTAGAGGATAAGAAGAAAGGGTGAAAACTAACAAGACACAGGTACATTCACTGTGGATGGGAAGTTCTGCAAAGACCTTAGGTACTCCTCTGAAATCTAAGCCCATGTATCTGGCCTTGTACCTCTACTCTACAAGGGCTATGAAGAAAAGTTACCCGAGATACTTCTTTGTATTATATATGAACACAGGATAATCTTGTGGCATTGTAACTGTGTATAGTAAGTATCTAAGAAAGATAAGCCAACCATTTAAGGGTTACATGTGTCTTCAAAACAATTGTTTTTGGCAATTGAGAATCAAAACCATCAGACCAATTGTAGAGAAGTGTAGTGATTGAACAAATTCTTTTTCACTCTATAACCTTATTCTCTATAAAATTCAGAATATTCTCCTAAAGGATGCTGTGTATAATTTGAACTAGAAGTCAATATAGGATTATGTTTCTCTCAGGACTAGAACGCACAGGTCCGAGAGACACGAGCCAGGACCTAGAGAATTCCCTGTGGAACTGTTGATAATTTTTATTACCATTTTGGACTCTGTTAACTTGGAGATCACTTTTAAAACTGAGTTGGTCAATCTATCCCTAGCTCTGTTGAGAACAGAGATCATGAGATTTTAAGTTTGATCGATGAGCACCCATAATCACACCTAACTCATAGTAGTGATTCAATAAATGTGTATTAAATGAATGAATCCTGCTATAAACATAACTTTGCTCTGTTTGTAATTTAATCATTCTCACATCATCTGGAGTTAATATTTACTTACAATTCTGAGCTGCTTATCTTGCTTTTTGCATCTGTTACGCAGTTTCACAGCCTAACTAACGTGTCACCACATTGTATCACAGTGTCGCCAAGATGATGCCCACATCAACTCTGTTTATGTTAATACCTGGGAGCTAGTTTAGAAGCTGAATCTGCCAAGAAAACTGATGTGCATATGTTCCGCACCTTATATTATCATAACTTCTAAAAATATACATTAAGAAAATTCTTGCTGACTAAATACTGACATCAAGTAGTCTCTTTTGAAATAAAGTGAAAAAAAATGACAACAAGAATATACATATAACAATAAACTGAAAAATATTTTTTGTGGAAGAGATTGAATAGTTGCTACATTTAAAGTTTACCTCCCTCCAGCATGTGTCATCATGGTGGGGAAGATGAGAATTTTAATAAATCATTTTTAATATGTATTAAACCTTATATCCCTAGCATATAATATACACTCCAGAGTGATTTACTTTCTTTGGTAAGTTCCGGTAATTCTTTCAATCCATCGTTTAGAGTATAATTATATATAGAGTATAAACCAATAATTTATTAACTGATAGCTTATGTTATATACTCAAATTATCAGATATTTGTTGTTGGTAGTGTTTTTGTGCACCAGCTAATTCTTAGGAAAAATTTCATTGTCACTCCAAATGATGTAAATACTTTGATTATTTTAAGATGCACGTGTTAATCTATAGACTTTTCTTTGAATTTGGAACTAAATATTTAAGGTTGCTTGGAGGCAATACTTAAAATCATTGTATTTTATTTTAAAATGAGGCTTATGAATGAAGTACACTTAATATTTCCCTATAGCTGACAAAATTTAGTATTGTGTAAATAACTGTTCTTATCATTTTTATGCATTTTAATAAATGTTTCAATTATATTTGTGCCCTAAGAAAGTATCATAGTGGATACTCTGGGGAAAAAAACTAAGAAATAAAATTAAAGAAACATTCCTAGTAACATTCTTATATTAGAGAAATCTCCCATTAATGTGCTTTTAACAGGCACTTGGTTTAAAGAATAATGGTAGTATATTTGTCTAATAAGACAATTATTTCAGTTGTTGTTTTAACTGCCAAGTCATGTCTGACCCTTTTGCAACCCGTTGGACTGTAGCCTGCCAGGGTCCTCTGTCTGTGAGATTTCCCAGACAAGAAGAGTGGAGTGGGTTTCTATTTTCTTCCCCAGGAAATCTTCCAGACCCAGGGACAGAACTCATGTCTCTTGCATTGGCAGGCAGAGGGGCACACAATCTATATTACAGCAAATACAGAGAGCAAGGGTAATGAGGAGAGATAATAAAATGAAGCTGCAGAGTTGAATGGGGTCCGCTTGTGTGAGCAGGTGAGGGTGCTGACCCAGCCCAGAGAGATCAAACACGGACTGAGCCAGATTATGAGCAGAGACGAGAGTAGGATTGCCTCAGGGCATCCATCCTCGCATTTTATCTCCAATTGTCACCTGGTTCTGTCATATCCCATTTGCCTTCTACTTTATGTCTTCCCTACTAATTCTGATAGTTTTCTGTGTGCCTACTTAAACTCATTCAACACAAATGTACTGAGCACATGTGACATATCAAACATCAAGCCAGATTCTAGAGGCACAAATATAGAAAAAAAAATATTCTCTTCCCTCAGGAAATTACAATTCAAAGGGGAATGAATGCATAAATAGATCATGATGGTGTAATGTTAACATTGGAAGTGAAAGTGAAAGTCGCTTAGTCATGCTTGACTCTTTGTGACCCCATGGAGTATACAGTCATGGACTTCTCCTGGCAAGAATACTGGAGTGGGTAGCCTTTCCCATCTCCAGGGGATCTTCCCAACCCAGGGATCGAACCCAGGTCTTGCACATTGTGGGTGGATTCTTTACCAGCTGAACCACAGGGGAAGCCCAATGATAACATTTCCATTGTGGAAAATGATGAATGAAAATAGAAGCTATTCCTTAGTGAGCAAATACTGTGTACTCGCTGCTGTGCTGATTATGCACATTATTTCTTGTTTAACTTTTACAGGAATGAGGGAACTTACGCTTTCATCATCGCCGCGTGTGTGTGCTCAGTCGCTCAGTTCTGTCCAACTCTGTGACCCTATGGACTGTAGCCCACCAACCTCCTCTGTCCATGGAACTTTCCAGGCAAGATACTGGAGTGAGTTGCCTTTACTCCAGGGGATCTTCCGGACCCAGGGATCAAACTCATGTCTCTTGTGTCTTCTGTACTGGCAGGTGAGTTCTTTACCACTGAGCCATAGGGGAGGCCCTTTATCATCCCTCAGTACAGTTCAGTTCATTTCAGTTCAGTCACTTAGTCGTGTCCGACTCTTTGCGAACCCATGAATCACAGCACGCCAGGCCTCCTCGTCCATCAGCAACTCCCGGAGTTCACTCAAACTCACGTCCGTCGAGTAGGTGATGTCATCCAGCCATCTCATCCTCTGTTGTCCCCTTCTCCTCCTGTCCCCAATCCCTCCCAGCATCAGAGTCTTTTCCAATGAGTCAACTCTTCACATGAGGTGGCCAAAGTACTGGAGTTTCAGCTTTAGCATCAGTCCTTCCAAAGAATACCCAGGACTGATCTCCTTCAGAATGGACTGGTTGGAGCTCCTTGCAGTCCAAGGGGCTCTCAAGAGTCTTCTCCAACACCACAGTTCAAAAGCATCAATTCTTCAGCACTCAGCTTTCTTCACAGTCCAACTCTTACATCCATACATGACCACAGGAAAAACCATAGCCTTGACCAGACGAACCTGTGTTGGCAAAGTAATGTCTCTGCTTTTCAATATGCTGTCTAGGTTGGTCATAACTTTCCTTCCAAGGAGTAAGCATCTTTTAATTTCATGGCTGCAATCACCATCTGCAGTGATTTTGGAGCCCCAAAAAATAAAGTCTGACACTGTTTCCACTGTTCCCCATCTATTTGCCATGAAGTGATGGGACCAGATGCCATGATCTTCGTTTTCTGAATGTTGAGCTTTAAGCCAACTTTTTCACTCTCCTCTTTCACTTTCATCAAGAGGCTTTTTAGTTCCTCTTCACTTTCTGCCATAAGGGTGGTGTCATCTGCATATCTGAGGTTATTGATATTTCTCCTGACAATTCCAGCTTGTGCTTCTTCCAGCCCAGCATTTCTCATGATGTACTCTGCATATAAGTTAAATAAGCAGGGTGACAATATACAGCCTTGACATATTCCTTTTCCTATTTGGAACCAGTCTGTTGTTCCATGTCCAGTTCTAACTGTTGCTTCCTGACCTGCATACAGATTTCTAAGTAGGCAGATCAGGTGGTCTGGTAGTCCCATCTCTTTCAGAATTTTCCACAGTTTATTGTGATCCACACAGTCAAAGGATTTGGCATAGTCAATAAAGCAGAAATAGATGCTTTTCTGGAACTCTCTTGCTTTTTCGATGATACAGCAGATGTTGGCAATTTGATCTCTGGTTCCTCTGCCTTTTCTAAAACCAGCTTTATCATCCCTATTACATAGTTAAAACCTAGTGATAGAAAAAAACAAACCTGAACTCACCAAGGAAGTGAAATAGTATGGTATTTATCAAGATGTAGTTACACTCAATCATCATTTAAATCACCATATGTTCTTAAATTCAGATTCCTGTGCTCCAACACCAGACACCCTGAATTCACATTTCTGGAGAAGGGTCCAGGGAATTTGCCTCTTCTGACATAAATTTTCTTTCTTTAAATGAGACAGCAATTTTCAAAGCTAAAGTAGAAAATTTATTAGAAATTTAAAGCTTTCATTTTAGTTATGCATGCATGTGTATGTTTGTGTGAGTATAGAGAGAAAGATGTAAAACCACAAAAATAGGTGATCATGCATATTAATTAATAAAAAATAGAAGGTTTCTTAGAAAATGTGGCCTTATTTATGCTTTGAAATTTAATTTAAAACTGCATAAAAAGGAAAAGACAAATCGACTAAATTCTGGTACACTTACCCAATTGACTTCTTTATTTAACAACCCACATTGCATTTTATTTTGTTCCAGTTATTGTTTTCAATAAATTTAGGTTTGTCATTTGTACTCTTCCCTGATAACAAACTTTTCAGTATATTCTTATTCATGTATTCCATTTTCAATTAAAATTTTTATCTTCCATGAAATAAGTTTTCCTTTAAAGGATATATAGCAAATCTAATTGAATTGTCTATTGAGTTCTCATATCTTTTTGTATGTGAGGATATGTGCAGGCATTTCTTGCATCAAACTTTGTTGTCCCTTAACATCTCAAAATAACTTTATGATTATGAAGTTAAACAGGTAAAATAAACAAAATTTTGGTAACAAAAATGAATTGAAGAAAACTTTATATAGAGAGTTAACTAGGAAGTAAGATTCCTTCATTCAAGCATAAGAAAGAAAAATTGAAAATGAGATATGTTTGAGACTAAAGTGGAAAATCAATGACAATAAAGAAAGATAAATGATGTCTCCAGCCAAACTTCAAGTATTTATTAAGAACTTAAGTAGGCACTTTGAAAATAAATGTGTGTTTTTTTCTTCTATTTCATTTAAATTGGAATGCAAATTAGATTTTGTGATAAAACTGAGCGAGAAATATACAGTTTTTTACAATTTATATTAAATTACAAATTTCTAAATATAACTAAGAAAAGTTTGCAAGCGACAATAGGTAAAAGAATTTAACAGATATTACAAAAAGCTATAAAGTCACTATAAACAGATCAAGACAGTGTTGGGTTAGGATGAGAGTACAGAAAATAATTCAGCAACAGCTTCCATGATATACAAATTTATTAAGTGATGTGGGTGGCACTTCAACTAAGTGGGATAAAAATAGATTAAATAGTATTAGCACAACTGTCTGCTGCTGCTGCTGCTAAGTCGTTTCAGTCGTGTCTGACTCTGTGCGACCCCAGAGACGGCAGCCCACCAGGCTCCCCTGTCCCTGGGATTCTCCAGGCAAGAACACTGGAGTGGGTTGCCATTTCCTTCTCCAATGCATGAGAGTGAAAACTCAAAGTGAAGTCGCTCAGCCGTGTCCGACTCTTAGAGACCCCATGGACTGCAGCCTACCAGGCTACTCCGTCCATGGGATTTTCCAGGCAAGAGTGTTGGGGTGGGGTGCCATTGCCTTCTGGGTATCTGGAAATAAAGCTGTGGACAGTATGACATTTTAAAAGAGTGAAAGGATATGTGTAAAAAATATAAGATGTTTAAAAATTAAAATGGAAATTTGCAATCTATGTAGGAAAAGAGATACATATTTGATTACACTGCCTGACAAATCAGTATGAATGGTAACTCTCCGTCTCTTTAGGGACTGTTTTAGCTCCTATTTTACCTATGAAAAATATGAAGTTGAGAAGGACTGGGAACTTGGCCCATGTGTCACACAACTAAGTGGTGGTCTCAAGATCTGAACCCTGCTTCACCTGACTCCTGGATACCAAGTTATATTCTTTTTTGCATGAAACAAACTGCCATAAGCAGAGTAGATTTCTTTTTTTAATCATTGTATACCTATGCAAATCTACTTTTTTCTGTTACCAGTAAAGTTTTGGTCATATGTTTTTTGTCAAAAAATATTGCCAGTCTTGAATAAAAAGAATCATCACTGTCTGAAACAGAGACATTTCTACAGTGTGTTGATGCATCTTAACTCTAAACACAGATTTCTCAAGGATGTTTATTATCTGATGATATGAAAACAATATTTCTTCCAAATATGAGTCAGAGAGTAAGTAATAAAACTAGATTTGTGTCCTTAAGAAGATTTCAAGACTATATACAGAAAATAAACAGGATGATTATGATAATGTCTATATTTAGTTAAAACCAAAGTGACCAATGGAAACAGTGGCAGACTTTATTTTTGAAGGCTCCAAAATCACTGCAGATGGTGACTGCAGCCATGAAATTAAAAGACGCTTACTCCTTGGAATAAAGTTATGACCAACATAGACAGTATATTAAAAAGCAGAGACATTACTTTACCAACAAAGGTCCATCTAGTCAAAGCTATGGTTTTTCCAGTAGTCATGTATGGATGTGAGAGTTGGACTATAAAGAAAGCTGAGTGTCGACAAATTGATGCTTTTGAACTGTGGTGTTGGAGAAGACTCTTGAGAGTCTCTTGGGCAGCAAGGAGATCCAACTAGGATCTTTTCCTTTAGTCCATCCTAAAGGATATTAGTCCTGAATATTCATTGGAAGGACTGATGCTGAAGCTGAAACTCTAATACTTTGGCCACCTAATGCAAAGAACTGACTCATTGGAAAAGACCCTGATGCTGGGAACGATTGAGGGCAGGAGGAGAAGGGGATGACAGAGGATGAGATGGTTGGATGGCATCACCAACTCAATGGACATGAGTTTGAGTAAACTCCAGGAGTTGTTGATGGACAGGGAGGCCTGGCGTACTACAGTCCATGGGGTCACAAAGAGTCGGACATGACTGAGCAACTAAACTGAACTGAACTGACTGAAAGTGACCTTACATTTTTAAGGTCACTAACACTGACAAAATTTTGAGATTAACTAGCTAAAAGCCAGAAAGAACGTTTTAATTATGTAATACATTTGGTTTATCAGAATAAGGTATCTTGAGTGATCACCACAGTTTTGAGAAGCCTAAATTTCCAAAGAACTCAAAAGGTAACAATTTAGGCTGGACCATGGACTCAAATAAAAGTGTCCTTAGGTTAATGGAAAAAAAAAAAAAAAAACCAGCAAAAGGAATGAAGTGTGGCAGGGCAGTGGGGCGAATAGGGGAGCTGCATTATAAGTAGTCTGTACAGATAAAGGATGCCATGGTGGCATAATAGTCACCAAGCAATTATTTAAGAAGGACATGTTTATTAGTTGTTTTTAAAATGTAGAGCTGATGCCCATGTGCCCTGTGATTCTGTGCTGCCGCTGCCCTGTTGCTCCCATGCCATCCTGTCTTGCTCACTCATGGGGATTTCCAGAGTCCAGCCCTCACTAGGGCCTGTGTCTTCAGGACCCCTCAACTCGTGAATTGGTTAAGGCAGTTAATAAAACAATGTTTTCTGTGAAAAAATAAATAAAATGCAGATCGAGTAATAACTTCAAGCTGTCTCCAATAAAAGTTAAACTCAATAAAACACATTTTAATTTTCAAAATCCTATGCTTAAAATAAATGCAAAACTCTGAAAGAAGAGCCCCAGGCTAACTGTGAAAGTTACAGGTGTATAAATTAATTTACATGAAAGAGCCATCATGCCTCCTTTTGAAATGACTTGCTACTAGAAAACACAATGCAGCCCAAATCTTCATAAAGACATTCACGAATTCAAGCAGGAGGCCCTGACAGCTGCAATCATTTATTTTTCAAATTCCTGGTCATGTTATGGCATGCCTGCTAGATATAAAGAAGGATGGTAAAAGGAAACAAAAGAAGTTGATGAAAGAAACAGCCAGAAGGCCTTTAATACCTTTTCACACACCTACTGTTCAGATGTCCTTGAATTTTAAATCAGAATCATATCATTGGAAATTAATTTCATGTCATTAAATTTCCCACATAAATATTCCCTTTGGTGTAGCCATTGCATTTAATAAAATTCACACAAAGAGAATTTTAAAGTTTTAATTAATTATAGACAAAAAAAAGGACTCTAATTTAATGGTACATTTGTAGAAACACTTTAATGGTAAATTGTGACTAGCATAGGGCCCAGTTCTTTAACTCCACTTAAAAGTTATTAACTGGGGTTCTACCATGTTTTAGGATTATGCTGGATACCTAAGTTGAGTAAACTGTAGTCTAAGGTCTTAGATTGCTTGTTTTTGCTTTCATTCTTTTCATTTGCTATAATAGGACATTATATCGAAGGAATTGGTTCCTCTGCTAAAGTCCTGATAGCCATCCCCTTTTCCATAGGAGACCTTATGGGCAGACATGTCAACCTGGAGTGTCCTGGACCACCATGTCAATTCGGCATCTTAAGGTACAAGTGGTCAGAACTCTATCTCAGGAGCATCTTTTAAAAATTCTGATGTCACATTATTTTTATTCTTGTTAGACTCATTTGAAGATACAGTTCTATTTTTTATTAATTTTCCATGACTCTTAAAAGCTCTGGAAGCATTGACACAATATATAAACGTATGGGGATTTGCTTTCACTCATATATGTATATATACATACACATGTGTACATTTTTTAGACATATGTCTATGTGTTTAAAAAGTTTCAGTATTTGTGAGTAATTTTTTCTGGTATTTCGCTATCCTTAAAATCTTGGATTTCAGGTTATCTTCACCCATTCTGAAATTTCAAATAATATATTCAGCCGAGTATTTATGTGGTAGATAGAATTAAGACCATGTGTGTATAAGAACGATTTTTGTCTTCAGTCATGAATAAGTGCTTGCTAAATATAGTGCGTTAAAAATTTTAAAAGCTTATTTCTGCTGATTGTGTTTCCTATTATTTCTTCTCTTCATTGTTAAGTGATTTAAATGCAAATGATCTATAGCCCTTCTCCCTTTCCTTGTCCTCCCAAATCTGTTTTGTCTTTAACCCCTTCATGGAGCCTGCAGCGTTGGTCATCACAAATGATCTCTCATTAGTAAATCCCCTTCTTTTTGTTAAGGCATCATTATCCATATATATTTATGGTTTGGATCTCCCACTCTGTATCTTCATCATTTTTCATCATTGTGTCTCTTTGGATAACTCATTATGACCTAAAATTCAACTTTTGTAGTGTACATGTTCTTACTTCTCAAGAGAAACATTATTTTCTTTATGAATGATAGAGACACTTTTTAGCCACACACGAATAAAACCCAAAATTTTCTGTTTCACCCCACCATTCTAAATCCTTCACCAAAATTTGCCAGTTTTTCAGAAAATATCTCTTGAAAATATCCATTCCTTCCTTTTAATCTCTTGCATTTAAGAATCACATATAGTTTAGGTTCTAATCATATTAGCTAGAGAGTTTGAAATAGTCCCTGAGCCTTTTTTTTTTTTAATCTCTAGTTTCTCTTCCTAATTTTAATTCTTTAAGACTAATTATCATAACATTTTCTCCAAAGTAGTTTGTTTTAGAAAAAACATTCCATGGTTTCTCATTTCATATATAATAATGCAACCAAACATTTCTTAACTAGTAACAAAAAACTCCCCAGAATCTGAATTTAACTTACACTGCAAGTGAATGTGTCAGTTCTTCTCCTTTCCCTGATGAGTCCAGTCTTTCCTTGTCACTTAAATATGTTTTGGACACACTCTCAGTTCAGTTCAGTCGCTTAGTTGTGTCCGACTCTTTGCAACCCCATGGGCTGCAGCACACCAGGCTTCCCTGTCCATCACCAACTCCCAGAACTTGCTCAACTCATGTCCATCGAGTTGATGATGTCATCCAACACTCTATTTTAACCCATTTCTTATTCCGTTTTCTAGATCTACTAAAGTTCTGATTCTATTTGAAGTTTATTCACGTTTAAGGCATAACCTAATTCTAATATTGTTTGTTAAGCTTTTCCTAACCATTTCATTCCATGGTGACATACGTGTAATCTGACATCCTATTGTGCTAAGTAACTAATTCACTTATTTGGTGCTTAAAATTTTTTTGTGTGTGTTTGTGATTTTAGTGTCATATATGTCTATGTATTAACACACTAGTCATAAATGCATTACACATATCATATTGTTAATATATAATTTATATATAAAATAATACAAATAAGTTTAAGTTCATTGAAGAAAATAGTGTATTTCAAATTACTGCAGAGCTCTCCTGTTCTTTAGGACAAGTTGTGTACAACTAATGCTCATTGTATGCCTGTTAATGAATAGATACTTTAAAACACATAAAAATGAAACTAGGTTATGAGATGATATAGTTGATAAAATTGAAAGAAAAATTATTCATCTAATTGACCTTTAGATAATGTAAGAACTGTATAAGAAAATTATCTTAAATTCCCATTAATACAAATTCTCATCTTATAAAAAATTGTTCTACAGCAGAACATTAGTCATTGTTTTTAGTTTATACTGACTGATTCAAAGGGATGAAAGGTCCTGACTTCCTTCATTTGTGTTTGAGAAAAAAATTAAGGTGATTTTTTCATGTATTAATTCCAGCTATAAGGAAAACAGATTTAAATATGACATCAATGATTCTTGTTATCATTATCTGCACAAATCTTTAGAGTAACCTCTTTCTTCTTTGATGATCTGTAAAGACAATTCTGAGAAACGCTGTGCTGGATGAAGCACAAGCTGGAATCAAGATTGCCGGGAAAAATATCAATAACCTCAGATATACAGATGACACCAGCCTTATGGCAGAAAGCAAAGAAGAACTAAAGAGCCTCTTGATGAAAGTGAAAGAGGAGAGTGAAAAAGTTGGCTTAAGCTCAACATTTAGAAAACTAAGATCATGGCATCTGTTCCCATCACTTCATGGGAAATAGATGGGGAAACAGTGGAAACAGTGACAGACTTTACTTTTTGGGGCTCCAAAATCACTGCAGATGGTGACTGCAGCCATGAAATTAAAAGATACTTGCTCCTTGGCAGAAAAGTTGTAACCAGCATAGACAGCATATTAAAAAGCAGAGACATTACTTTGCCAACAAAGGTCCGTCTAGTCAAAGCTATGGTTTTTCCAGTAGTCATGTATGGATGTAA
>NW_011495076.1:5254072-5257298 GCF_000754665.1 Bison bison bison | reverse complement strand
TTGAACTGTGGTGTTGGAGAAGACTCTTGAGAGCCCCTTGGACTGCAAGGAGATCCAATCAGTCCATCCTAAAGGAAATCAGTCCTGAATATTCATTGGAAGGGCTGATGCTGAAGTTGAAGCTCCAATACTTTGGCCACCAGATGTGAAGAATTGACTCATTTGGAAAGACCCCGATGCTGGGAAAGATTGAAGGTGGGAGGAGAAGGGGATGACAGAGGATGAAATGGTTGGATGGCATCACCGACTCAATGGATATGAGTTTGAGTAAACTCTGGAAGTTGGTGATGGACAGGGAGGACTGGCGTGCTGCAGTCTATGGGGTCACAAAGAATTGGACATGACTGAACGACTGAACTGAACTGAAAAGACATTTGGTATTATTGCTAGAACTCCTGTCTCCAGAGTAATTTTGAAACTCTAACATACATTCACATACCTATAATGCATATAAATTAGTTCAAAAATTTAGAGTTGAAAAGAACCACACAGATCATATAAGCCAATATATTAATAGATAACACTGAGAGTTATAAATATACTCCCTTCAGTGAACAATTGAGCTCTATTTGCTTACTGGGTTATGTTTTAACAAAACTTTTTGAGGCTTGAGTGGATTTGCGAAAGTAAACATCTGTCAAATCATCAATGAATGAAAATAATATGTCTTTGGATTTCACTTTTCTAGATGTGTCTGTTCACACTGACATCTGTAGACATAAGGTGATATATATTTTTAAGACTTCTCACTTCATGGCATAATATATACTGCAGAGTACTCTCTTCATTTATGTCCTGTTAAAGCAAGAGTCTTGCAAGAGTGCTGCATCTAGTTTTGTCTACTTTTGCCCCTACATAGAGATCTTTTTTGGAGCTTGTATGTCAAGAGCAAAACAAAATTGTGGTAACAAGAACCAAATTTTTTACATATAAAAACTACATACAAAGGTAGCAGGAGATATAAATAAACTTCTAATGCCTCCACACTAATGAACTCTTGAAATATTTTAAGGAACTAGTCTTTATTCTAAGCTAGTTCATATTTCTCTTCTCTTTCTGTGGAGCAAACCATGATATTTTCTGGCATTCTATTTCCCTTTCTTTCTGTCTCTTACACAGGCGTGGTATGCAGAGACACACATAAAATAACTTTGCTTTTATGCAGAAAGTTTTTGGATTTTGTTTATGTACTTGCTCAGCTTCATTCAGTTTCATTCTGAAATTGTACCAACATTTGGGCACACAGTGCTTCCTTACTTCCAACTGACAGCAACATTCTGGCTCCCTGGTCAGTTTCATATTACTCTAGGATGATTCTTCTCTATATTTTGGAGAAGCCAAGAGTTTTTGAATGTCTCTCACCTTTGATCTTGGTGTTAAGGTCTATAAACTGCATTATGTGGTCTCTCATCTGACCTAAATCTTTGGTGAAGAAAACTAACATACTGACCACATTCTAAGTTAAAAAACTAATCTTCTCCCTGACTCCCATCTTGTTGTTGTTGTTCAGTCGCTCAGTCATGTCCAACTCTGCGACTCCATGGACTGCAGCATGCCAGACTTCCCTGTCCTTCACAGTCTCCTAGAGCTTGCTCAAATTCATGTCCATTGAGTTGGTGATGCCATCCAGCCATCTCATCCTCTGTTGTCCCCTTCTCCTCCTGCCTTCAGTATTTCCCAGCATCAGAGACTTTTCTAATGAGTTGGCTCTTCAGGTGGCCAAAGTATTGGAGCTTTAGCTTCAGCATCAGTCCTTCTAATACATATTCAGAGTTGATTTCCTTCAGGATTGACGGTTTGATCTCCTTGGAGTCCAAAGGACTCTCAAAAGTCTTCTCCAATAGCACAGTTCAACTCTCATCTCCCAGCAGAATATTGTCTCTGTAGCTTGGCAGGATGTCATTAAGCATCCTGTTTGGACTATAGCCATACCCTATTAGACATACATTCAACCATTGTGTTCATAATGTCTTGAAGGCTATAGATGAGGACAACTGTTAAACTGTAGTCCTCTAAACTCTCTAGGCTTTAAAGAAAGTGAAAGTGAAGTTGCTCAGTCATGTCCAACTTTTTGTGACGCCATGGACTGTTGTCTACCAGGCTCCTCTGTCCATGGGATTTTCCAGGCAAAAATACTGGAGTGGGTTGCCATTTAAAGGACTCTATAAAGATTTGGTTCTTTCAAAAAGAAGTTAGATTCTTATAAGTCTGAAAACATGATTTTTATAGTTAACAGGTAGCAATCATAGGTTGTGTTGAATATATAGATATAGTCAGATCAAATACATACAAGCAGTCTGTATAAGGACCCTCAGTAAAAAGTCTAACGTGGAAAGAAGACACAGAACAAGGTGTCAGAATGGTGCTTAAATTTCATCTGACAGTCTACTTTAGCTATATACTGAATAATAAGTGTACTGAATAAAAAGTTGTACACTGAATAGAAAGGTGATAAAAAATTGAATATAAATCAACCGACACTTAGCCTCTCTCAGTTACTGTTGACCAGCAGGGTGGTTTCTCCGAGATGTGGGTTTAGGCAGTAGCTCTGTCTGGTAGCTCCATCCTCAGGTGGCCTCTGATGGGGATATTGGTGACTGTATTTGTCATTATGAGAAGATCGAGCCATACATCTTCCAAATCTGAATCACTTTGCCATACATCTGAAACTAATACAATGTTGTTAATCAGATCAGATCAGATCAGTCGCTCAGTCATGTCCGACTCTTTGCGACCCCATGAATCGCAGCACGCCAGCCTCCTTGTTCATCACCAACTCCCGGAGTTCACTCAGACTCACATCCATTGAGTCAGTGATGCCATCCAGTCATCTCATCCTCTGTTGTCCCCTTCTCCTCTTGCCCCCAATCCCTCCCAGCATCAGAGTCTTTTCCAATGAGTCAACTCTTTGCATGAGGTGGCCAAAGTACTGGAGTTTCAGCTTTAGCATCAGTCCTTCCAAAGAATACCCAGGACTGATCTCCTTCAGAATGGACTGGTTGGATCTCCTTGCAGTCCAAGGGACTCTCAAGAGTCTTCTCCAACACCACAGTTCAAAAGCATCAATTCTTCGGCGCTCAGCCTTCTTCACAGTCCAAGTCTCACATCCATACATGACCACAGGAAAAAACATAGCCTTGACTAGACGGACCTTTGTTGGCAAAGTAATATCTCTGCTTTTCAATATGCTATCTAGGTTGGTCATAACTTTCCTTCCAAGGAGTAA
>NW_011495076.1:5249707-5253771 GCF_000754665.1 Bison bison bison | reverse complement strand
GTTGTTCCATGTCCAGTTCTAACTGTTGCTTCCTGACCTGCATACAAATTTCTCAAGAGGCAGGTCAGGTGGTCTGGTATTCCCATCTCTTTCAGAATTTTCCTCAACTATACTCCAATATAAAATTTTCCAAAAATGATTTAAAAAAGAGATTAAGCCATACATAGTGATAAGACTAAGAATCACGTATGGCATAACCCACAGCCAAGTGCACAGAAACCTTTGATGTTCTAGGCCTCACAGATACAAAGATTGATGACATTAGGCCTTGGTCCCAGAGGACCTTGGAGGTCACTTGGGAAGAATAATATGGAATAGGAAAAGTAAAAGCAAAGTGCTCAATGCTACCAACTAGATATAAACAAAGTGCCGAAATAAAACAGAAGGTCAAGCCACTGTCTTTGCCTGACCATAATGAAGTTATGAAATTATTTTCTGACTAGAGATGGGAAACCCAGTAACTTTATACAAAATCAGCTGTTTACAATGGTGGGTGTAAGAAAGGCATTAGTGACTGTGCACAAAACTTTTTGAGGGACTATACATGAAAATTGTGCCCTGAGAGTGTTGGAAATATGTGCTGGTGGATGATTCTGGTAGAAACTACAAATGGGATCCCTGCAGTGTGAGCTGCATAAACTGTGTCAGGAGCCAGCTGACGATGTCGTCTTTGTAAAGTATTTTTATTTATGCTATCAGGTCTGTATATCTCTATACCTTATATCTTTATTGATTTTAATTTTCAATCACTTGCAGGTTAAAAGTCTGTAATCTTCACTTTGTTCTGGGGAATTCATTTATTTATGAAATATGAGCTGATTCTTAACAGCAATAGTCTTGGAGAACCGAGAGAACCATCCAACACTGGATGTTAAAACAGTGGAATTGGAGGTCAAGAATTGAAGAGGAAAGGTTAAAATCTTACCTCCTTCTCTTTCTGCCTCTGTAACTCAGCTTGCTCCTTGCAAAGTTAGATCATGTAGGTCTCAGAAAGTGGGGACTCACAATACTAGGAACTGGAGCTTGTCTCATTCACTCTTGTCCTGCTCCTTGCAATCGCCCTAGCCCTTGCAAACCCGCAAACCCGCTTAATCATGCCTGCCCATATATAAAAACTCTGTGACCCCTTTGTTCGGGGCTCAGAGCTTTGAGCATTAACTCCTCTGGGCCTGCCAGCATAATAAACCTGAGTTCTCCAACTCTCCAAGTATGGTGCTTGGTTTCTTGAGTACTGGTTTCTGCAACAGAATGAAGGGATGTTGGCGAAGGGAAAAAAAGAAAAACTTTGTTCTTTGAACTCTCTCCAGGGTAAAATTGAAGGTATTTCATTAATATGTACTTAGATAATTTTACATTCTTACAGTGCACATTTAAATTTGGATTTAAAAAATTACCTACATCACAAGATTTTGTATCATCTAAAAGAATATTTTAATTGGTCCATCTGTCATTTGAAATAATACTCTACTTATTATAAAGCAGGTGTTAGACACCTCTGAATATTCCATCCTTAATTAAAGCATAAAGAAAGTAAAATTACATTTTCTATTTTAAAACTTAAAAATCTAAAATTCCTAGGCATGAATAACAAAACATATGGAATCATATGATTTTGTAGATTAGGTAACTAATGGTTAGACATTGATTCTTGACATTTAATTCTTGACATACTTTGTTTTAAATTTGAGACATGTAATAGATAAGAGTTAATATTTGGAGACTGTTATATTCAAACTTTATGTATACTGAGAAAGTTAAGTACACTCTCTAATATCATATAGCTGAGCAACCATTTACTCTTGAAATGAGATTTCACCATAGATTTGATGGTAGTTTAGGGAACCTTTTCCAAAGAAAAATAATTTATTGTTTGATGCCTCAAAGGCAAAATGCACTATGTGTAGCCTGTGTATAAATAAGTGATTTTTTAAAGATTATCTTGGGTTCATTTAAGCTCAGATTCTGTCACTAGTTTGCCAGCATTTTGAAATAATTTAGTGACCATTTGGAAAGTCTATATACTATCCCTATTAAAATGAAAATCAAGTTTGAATCTTCCTTAAAATCTGTATAGAGAAAATAATTGAGATTTTTTCTCCAAAAAGATTGAGAAAGATAATAGCAGTGTTATTTGAAGTATATAGAAGGTTAAACAGCAATGAATAAAGAGTATGCAGCAAAGTTAGGAAGATTGAAACATCTAGTAGAAATCCAGGGTTATTGTTTGCCAGTTCTATTTGAAACATCTATTAATGTTTAGCTAAATAAATGAAAAAGAAACAAGGACCCTGTATCTGTGTTGAAGAGCTGTGTAAGCCCTCCAGCTTCACTTGTATGGGGAATTCTCTCTACAAATAGGCTCTACAGGTGACAATATGCTTCAAAATAAAGCAGATATTAAGCAAAATTCTATGCAAGGAAATCAGCATTTTTAATTACACAACACATGGTTATCGATTCTTTAGAATCTTAAAATTCTAAAATGGAACTTGAATCTTGTATCAGTGTATTCAGATGCCAGGAGAGAAAAAAAATAATGCTCTGAAAAATAAACTGTGTATCAACTTTGTATATAAAATATTAAAATGCCTGTGTTAATTGAGATAGATGATAAAATTAAGATTCACAATAAATTCAGTAAGCCTTCAGCCTTTAGTATATATGATTATACATCATAAATAATGACAGCAAAAATACTGAATTTAGGAAAGAAGTGGTTCAAAATAAGTTTTTATGAATATCTGGAAAGGTTTAGGTCAGTTTGACTAGTTCATAAGCATCAAACCAATATTTGTTGAGAAGTAAAGCCCTGTGCTGTCTTAAGAAATACAAGGAGGAGAATGCACTAATCCTGTCTTGAAGGGATGCACCTATATGTGAATGATTTATACGCAGGAATATTCATAATAAAATATATAGCACCTGTCTTATAATTGAATGAACTAAAGTTAAACTAAAAATAAATAGAGGCACATGACAGAATTAATTTTACTTTGGGAGAATTTTTCACAGAAAGTTAGCTTTGAGATGGAACTTAAAGAAAAAAAACCAACACAGTATTTCAAAAATTAGATATGAAAGGGAGAATGCTGCAAACCAGCTCTGTCCAGTAGAATTTTCTGTGATGAGAAATGTTATATATCTATACCGTCTACTGTGGTAGTCACCAACTACTTATGGCCTTTGAGAACTTGATATTTTTTAACTGAAATTTTAAACTTACTTAATTTTTATTAATTTTTATTTAATGGCTGCCATATTGAACTGCAGAAGTTGTGGCTGAGAAACCAACCTGAATAGAAGCACTGAAGATAGAGATGCAGGGCTTTGGAGGCGGCCATGTCCCTGAACCAACTGGAGCAATGTGAAAGGTAAGATTGAAAGAAAATATCCAAGTAAGATTTCGCCTATTAGACTAGTATAGAAAATGCACTGAAAATTTATGAGCAGGCTTGAGTCAAGTCGAACCCTGGATTTTAATAAGAAAGCTGATAACAGTATGAGTTGGAACCAAAGAGATCCAAAAAGTGTTTACTGTCAAAATGCAGGCAAGTGAAAGTAAGATATTATTATATTAAGACAAAAGAAGAGAAAATTATACCAGAAGGAGGTTCATTTATCAGAGATTCATTTATTCAGAGATTCATTTATCATACTGTAGTAGTTTGATTTCCCAAATTAAAGAGGAAACAATTGAGTAAAAATTGCAAATGCCAGTGGCCCTGTTAGAGAGTGACTGGACAAGGAGGGAAGTGATCAGGGATATCCAAGTGGGTGACTGGGGTTTGTTCCCACAGGGAAACTCAGGGGGATGGATAGCTCGCATGGCTCAAAATTATTCCAACAAAGGAAGAGGGACAGTAAGACATCTACACATACTTGATTCCCACCCCTCACTGGCTGAGGGCGGTTTCCAGGGGATATTAATTCCTAGGACATCTGGCCTGCAATAGTCCTGCATGGTTTCAGAAAAAAACCCACAGTGGAAGAGATGCAAATAATGGGATTTGGAAGCCTTCTAGAATATGCTGAAATGGCTGCACCTAAAGAATTTAGTCACGAAT
>NW_011495076.1:5247259-5249607 GCF_000754665.1 Bison bison bison | reverse complement strand
CAGTGTCTGCTAAACGTGTGGAATATTATGCTGGGTACACCGCACATCCTACAAAGTGATGTTAGAATATAAGTTGGTGTACTAACAGCTTTACTTGTTAAATATGAAGGTAGATAGTATTCAAGAAAAATAAATAAGAACAAAAAAAAATACATTCATATTGGAAACCAAGTATGTCCATAGAGTACTAATTTGTTAATTTAGTCTAAAGAACGTACATTCAATTAATTATAGACCATTCACAGTGGAAGCAAACTATGTTGTTTTTGGAGCCAGTGGTTGTCAGAAAGTTTTCTGTGGCTCTTTGATGTCCTGCCAAAGCTTCATAGTGTGTATGATTTTGATGAATATGTGAAGCTTATTATTACTAAATTTGAGTATATGTTCTGTTATATGACAATATGTGATGAGCTAAAATGTGAGTGATGAGGCATAGCATATTATGAAGCCTAACACTAGAAAAAAAATGTTTATTAGAACATATGATAACTCTTCCCCATGAGCATGGGCTATAATTTGGTCAACGAAATAAAGATTTTAACTTAAACTCTGTCACAGTGAAAGATAACCAAGCTTAATAAATAAACAACTGGAGATGCTTTTATAGACACCAGGAGTTATTATTGTCCTGTAGTAAGGTCAGTGTCCTAGTTATTACTGAAATTTTGTGTGGTTTTAATCCCTTTATTGATTTGTCACCAAAACCATAATATGCTAAAGTGGACTGATTAAAAAAAAACAAAAACAGTTGGAGAAACAGTTTAAGTTGGGGAATGTGTGTGTTGTGTTGATATATCAAGTTGTGAATCATTTTATGAATATGAAGAATTTAAAATATATTTATTATTGTGAAGTATGTCATAAGTAAAATATTGAAATATTTGTTTAGTACTGATTTTTCCAACAGACACAAAAGTGTTACTAAGGTATATTCATTGCAAATCAGTTGTGGAATGTTGGCCAGTACTGGGATTAGACAATCAAAAATACACACTTAATAACCAGGTCATACCTCTTCAAGCAGTATATTTGCTAGTGATGCAAAGAAGTTATTTTGCTAAAAGTTATATGATAAATGGATGTCTTGTTATAATTAATGAATCATGATTCATGATAAGTTGTCAATACTGCTTTAGCATACATATTACCAAGTTAAAATAATTGAGGCCATTCAGGGATAGAATTTTGCCCTTTGTCATCCATTCCTCTCTGTTATATCAAGGACCGAGTAACACATGGATAAAAATGTATATGGTGCTGTGGTGCTTTTTATATCAACTCTTTGTGAAAGTGAATAGTCTTCCATTGATACTAGATGCTTCATTTTTCTATATGAATTTCTTCACAATTCATTGGCTATTAATGCCTGTTTCTGCCTTTAACATAGAACATTGAAAAAGTCTACTTCAAAAAATAGCATCTCAAACTTACTACTTATCAATGACCACTAAATGTTTAATTAGTATACATGCTCGTATGAAAGATTGTTTTGAACAACGATGACTACATTCCTCTTCACGTAGTGTAACTATCAGTCATTTATTTACATTCACTTTAGCCATATCCGCTACCACCCATGCCTAATATACTGATTTAAATTGCCCCAGTCTTTTTATATGGAAGAATTTTGAGAAGGAATTTATGTCACACTGAAAATTGAACATGAAATTAATTTACTAGATAAAAGATAACATAAAAATGAAGGTGATAAACCTAAAACACTGTTACTTTATTTAAAATAAATATAAAAATAAATTTCATGTAAATAAAATATATATTCAAGGTACAAAATTAAATACCTGAAAATATGTTCCTCACTGGAAAGACTGCAGTTTTTATGATCAGTCAGTAATAAGTGAGGTATTCAATTTGATGTGTTTTTTATTTTATTCTTTATTAAAATAAATTAAATAATAATTTTAATACAATTTTAAATAAAATTTAATAAAATAAAACTTTAATTTTATTATTATTTAATAATAAATTTATTGTTTTAATTTAATAAAATTTATATTTTAATAAAAATTAAATAATAATTTAGTATTATCAAAACACTAAAATATAATCTAGTCAATACAGGATATCTTTTTCATTTGTTGCTAAACAGTGTTGAGAATCATATGTGCATGTTGTTGAATAAGACAAAGAAATTAATTGCCTTCTCTAAAGTAATTCAGTTCAGTTGCTCAGTCGTGTCTGACCCTGTGATCCCATGGAATGCAGCACACCAGGCTTCTCTGTCCTTCACCAACTCCTGGAGCTTCCTCAAACTCGTGTCCATTGAGTCGGTGATGACATCCAACCATCATATCCTCTGTCATTCCCTTCTCCTCCTGCCTTCAATCTTT
>NW_011495076.1:5242190-5247159 GCF_000754665.1 Bison bison bison | reverse complement strand
TAGGACTGATTTCCTTTAGGATGGACTGGGGGATCTCCTTGCAGTCTATGGGACTCTCAAGGGTCTTCTTGAACACCACAGTTCAAAAGCATCAATTCTTTGGCGCTCAGCTTTCTTTGTAGTTCAACTCTCACATCTGTACATGACTATTGGAAAAGCCATAGCTTTGACTAGATGGACCTTTGTTGGCAAAGTAATGTCTCTGCTTTTTAATATGCTGTCTAGGTTGGTCATAACTTTTCTACCAAGGAGCAAGCGTCTTTTAATTTAATGGCTGCAGTCACTATCTGCAGTGATTTTGGAGCCCAATAAAATAGTTTTTCGCTGTTTCCATTGTTTCCCCATCTGTTTGCCATGAAGTGATGGGACCACATACCATGATCTAAGTTTTCTGAATGTTGAGTTTTAAGCCAATTTTTTCACTGTCCTCTTTCACTTCCATCAAGAGGCTCTTTAGTTCTTCACTTTCTTCCATGAGTGGTGTCATCTGCATATCTGAGGTTATTGATATTTCTCCCAGCAATCTTGATTGCAGCTTGTGCTTCATACAGCCTGGCATTTCACATGATGTACTCTGCATATAAGTTAAATAAACAGGATTACAATATTCAGCTTTGATGTGCTCCTTTCCTGATTTGGAAGCAGTCTGTTGTTCCAAGTCCAATTCTAACTGTTGCTTCTTGACCTGTATACAGATTTCTCAGGAGGCAGGTCAGGGGGTCTGATATTCCCGTATCTTTTAGAATTTTCCAGAGTTTGTTGTGGTCCACACAATCAAAGGCGTTGGCATAGTCAATAAAGCAGAAGTAGATATTTTCTGAAACTCTCTTGCTTTTTCAATGATCCATTGGATGTTGACAATCTGATCACTGGTTCCTCTGCCTTTTCTAAATCCAGCTTGAAGCTCATGGTTCATGTACTGTTGAAGCCTGGCTTGGAGAATTTTGAGGATTACTTTGCTAGTGTGTGAGATGTGTGAAGCTGTGTGGTGGTTTGAACATTCTTTGGCATTGCCCTTCTTTGGAATTGGAATGAGAACTGAGCTTTTCCAGTCTTGTGGCCACTGCTGAGTCCTCCAAATTTGCTGGCATATTGAGTGAAACACTTTCACAGCATCATCTTTTAGGATTTGAAATAGCTCAAACTGGAATTTCATCACCTCCACTGGCTTTGTTCATAGTGATGCTTTTAAGACCCTCTTGACTTAGAATTCCAGGATGTCTGGTTTTATGTGAGTGATCACACCATCATTTTTGTCTGGGTCATGAAGATCTTTTTTGTGTAGTTCTTCTGTGTATTGTTGCCATCTCTTCTTAATATCTTCTGCTTCTGTTAGGTCCATACCATTTCTGTCCTTTATTGTGCCTATATTTGCATGAAATGTTCTCTTGGTATCTGTGATTTTTCTTGAAGAGATCACTAGTCTTTCCCATTCTATTGTTTTCCTCTATTTTTTTGCATTGATCACAGAGGAAGGCTTTCTTATCTCCCCTTGCTATTCTTTGGAACTCTGCATTCAAATGGATATATCTTTCCTTTTCTTCTTTGTGTTTAGTTTCTCTTCTTTTCTCAGTTATTTGTAAGGCTTCCACAAACAATCGCTTTGCCTCTTTGTTTTTCTTTATCTTGGGGATGGTCTTGATCACTGACTCCTGTACAATGTCATGAACCTCTCTCCATAGTTCTTCAGGCTCTCTATCAGATCTAAACCCTTGAATCTATTTGTCACTTCCACTGTATAATCATAAGGGATTTGATTTAGATCATACCTGAATGGTCTAGTGGTTTCCCTACCATCTAGTCAAGGCTATGGTCTTTCTAGTAATCATGTATGGATGTGAGAGCTGGACTATAAAGAAAGCTGAGTGAGAATTGATGCTTTTGAACTGTGGTGTTGGAAAAGACTCTTGAGAGTCCCTGGACTGCAAGGAGATCCAACCAGTCCCTCCTAAAGGAAATCAGTCCTGATTATTCATTGGAAGGACTGATGTTGAAGCTGAAACTCTAATACTTTTGCCACCCAATGCAAAGAATTGACTTATTTGAAATGATCCTGATGCTGGGAAAGATTGAATGCAGGAGGAGAAGGGGACGATAGAGGATGAGATGATTGGACAGCATCATCGACTCAATGGACATGAGTTTGAGTAAATTCAGAGAGTTGGTGATGGACAGGGAGGCCTGTCATGCTGCAGTCCGTGGGGTCACAAAGATTTGGACCCAACTGAGTGACTGAACTGCCTGACTGACTGATCCAGATAAGAAAGGGGTCCAAATTCTGAGTCAATTGAATTTCTAAGGCAGATAGTTTTTTTTCTTTGCATATCATTTCATCTTTCATTAGCAATTTATCTCCACAATGATATCAGTATGTATGGTTGTACAGCGTAGTACCTGCATTTTCAGACCTTCTTTGCAGCTAGATTTTCTGTTTGACTGTTCTACTCAATGGAATCCACGTAGAAAAAAAGTTGAAAAGTTGTGTTCAGCTTCTAGAAAATATGCTTAAAGTGGGGAAATATATCCTTCTCCCTTCTTTTTTTCTCCTTCTGTCTGGCTAGAAGGCAGATGTGAGAGTTTGATCTAGAGTAGCTATCTCGGACTATGAGATGGAAACCAGGATTGAAATATGGCAGACCATTAAGAAAAAGGTATATATCTCTCTAATTTATAATAGTTGAGTCCTTACTCTTAATAGTGTCTGCGTTCATTTATGCATGAGTTATTAAATTGTATTTTTACTCAGTATTACTTTGGTGTTTTCTGTCACTAAAACTGTGTCAAACTTAATCTAAAGAGGAACTCACTCTATAATTACTTTCTACACCTAGTTGTGTTCTTAGAAAATTGATATAACTTTGCCTTAAAGGGTAAAGTTACATTTTACAAATGACCAAATTGTATCTAAAATACATATACTTATGTCAAGGACTATACTTTTTATATAGTAGCCATATAGATTCAAGATTTCATCTAAAAATTCATAAATATCCTCTTACAACTTGAATAGATATATCAGAATATTTCCCACAGAAAACAAAAGAGCTTCACTATGAAAACAATATTTGTCCATTCTAACTTCTTATATTTCTGCAGTACTAAGGAAGAAGGTTGAAAATTCAGGAGCCTCCTTTATGTTATTGGAAAATTTTGCAATTTTATTACGTACTGAGAAATTTCTATGAACTCTTCATGCGTAGTTTACATTGTGAGAGTTGCTTGCTTGCACAGTAAGGAGTAAATTTTTGCATCTTTTCTGAAACAAAATCTTAAGTACATGTGACCCGTCCTAACAGTGGTTTTACTGTCAACACTACTTAACCAATAAATCACTCCCAGGCTGTTCTATTGTTTATTATGATAGTATCAATACAATAATTTATTGATATTCTGGTTATAACCAAGATGGAATATGTTGTTATTCAGGAATACGATAGTATCAGATGAGACAAAATAATATTCTTAGAGTTCCATGGCCATAGGGACTTTCTCTCAGTCTTTCTCTTTAGGTTCCAGCATGCTAAAATTTTTCTCTGCTCATTCTCTCTAATCAGATGCAATAATAAAGCAACCTGTTCAGTGACTTAAAGCAACAATTTTAATTCTTGCTCACTCTAAATGCCTATCACATCATTTTTCACTTGGAATCAAGAATAACAGTGTGACCTTTATCTGGGACATTTATATTCTCTTGGCAGTCTAAAAGAGATAAATGGCAAACTACAAGCTGGTATTAAAACTTTACTCAGAAGTGGCACACTTTATGTTTACTCACATTTTATTTACCAAAGGAAAATACATGGACAGTCCTGAATTCAGTGACACAGAGAAACATAATTCTCCCCAAAACAGTGTTGTAATATGGAAGAATGTATTAAAAAATCTAGTCTGTGACTTAATCACTCTATTTTACCAGGGGAAGCTTCTGGTCACATCTCCTTGGCAACATGATAACTGAATCTCTGGGTAAATAATGACATATACTAGGATGGGGGAGTCATTAGGGAAAATTCTTAATGGGGCACCATTGGCTAAAGATGACTTATAGTAAATGAAAACAGAATCTGTGGATTTATGAGGTATGCTGTGCTGTGCTTAGTTGCTTAGTCTGGTCGTTAATTGGAGATATTTCATAAACAAAATGTTCATGATAATAATACATGTACTGTTCTTGGTCAAGAATGCATGTTGAATATGTGGAGGAAAGACCCAGGGAGCTGCTCAGCATGTCTGAAGACTCTCTATGCTTTATCTGAATAGCTTGATTATTTGTATCCTTGCAATTATTAGTAGATCTTGGTATTGGATACAATGTCTGACTCACTTGAGTGTGATTTCACAATTCAATCTTTGTGTTACTCAGAAATCATATAGCCAGTCTTAATTATCAGTGAGAAGGGGAAGCAAATACTTTGAACAATGATGTAATCTACCATGCTCATTTTGCCAAAGAAAAGCAATGCCAAAGAACGTTCAAACTACTGCACAATTGCACTCATCTCACATGCTAGTAAAGTAATGCTCAAAATTCTCCAAGCCAGGCTTCAGCAATATGTGAACTGTGAACTTCCTGATGTTCAAGCTGGTTTTAGAAAAGCAGAGGAACCAGAGATAAAATTGCCAACATCCACTGGATCATGGAAAAAGCAAGAGAGTTCCAGAAAAGCATCTATTTCTGCTTTATTGACTATGCCAAAGCCTTTGACTGTGTGGATCACAATAAACTGTGGAAAATCCTGAAAGAGATGGGACTACCAGACAACCTGACCTGCCTCTTGAGAAATCTGTATGCAGGTCAGGAGGCAACTGTTAGAACTGGACATGGAACAACAGACTGGTTCTAAACAGGAAATGGAGTACATCAAGGCTGTATATTGTCACCCTGCTTATTTAACTTATATGCAGAGTACATCATGAGAAACGCTGGACTGGAAGAAGCACAAGCTGGAATCAAGATTGCAGGGAGAAA
>NW_011495076.1:5239528-5241579 GCF_000754665.1 Bison bison bison | reverse complement strand
GAAGGAGATCAGCCCTGGGATTTCTTTGGAAGGAATGATGCTAAAGCTGAAACTCCAGTACTTTGGCCACTTCATGCGAAGAGTTGACTCATTGGAAAAGACTCTGATGCTGGGAGGGATTGGGGGCAAGAGGAGAAGTGGACAACAGAGGATGAGATGGCTGGATGGCATCACCAACTCGATGGATATGAGTCTGGGTGAACTCCAGGAGTTGGTGTTGGACAGGGAGGCCTGGCCTGCTTCTATTCATGGGGTCGCAAAGAGTTGGACATGACTGAGCTACTGAACTGAACTGACCATGCTCATTCCCTTGTAGTTCAATTCGTAAAGAATCTGCCTGCAATGCAGGAGATGCGGGTTCCATCCCTGGGTCAGGAAGATCCCCTGGAGAATGAAGTGGCAACCCACTCCTGTGTTCCTGCCTGAAAAATTCCATGGACAGAGGAGCTTGGCTGGTTATAGTCCATCAGATCAGATCAGTCAGATCAGATCAGATCTGCTTCAGCTTTAGCATCATTCCTTCCAAAGAAATCCCAGGGCTGATCTCCTTCAGAATGGACTGGTTGGATCTCCTTGCAGTCCAAGGGACTCTCAAGAGTCTTCTCCAACACCACAGTTCAAAAGCATCAATTCTTTGGCGCTCAGCCTTCTTCACAGTCCAATTCTCACATCCATACATGACCACAGGAAAAACCATAGCCTTGACTAGATGAACCTTTGTTGGCAAAGTTATAGTCCATGGTGTCGCAAAAAGAGTTGGACATGACTTAGCTATTAAACAGCAGCAAGCCTTAACTTTACTAGTTCAAGTTATTTTTCCTTAAACATATTCTTTAAGTTTTTAGCAGCAAGAAATTCTGAGCAGTTAACTCATTCTTCTGTCACTGAAAAATATTACTAATTAATCCTTAATCTTAAGTGATAATTTTTATAGAAATTTAGCCTGGGTATTACTATTCTTCAGTCTTTTAAAACTTGTTCAATTGTCTTTGGACTCTGTTTTTGCTGATGTAGTTCTGTTTCAATTTGATTGTTATTTCATTGTACATATTTTCTGTGTATCTCTTTCTCTAGCTTTTAGTGTGATCCTTCAACGTCAGTGATCAGGATGCTCCTCCTTATTCCTGATAATTTTCCTTACTCAAAAGTCTGCTTTGTCTGAGATTAGTATAACTACTCCAGTTTCTGTTTGTTTACTGTTAGCATGATGTAGCTTTTTCCATTTGTTAGCTCTTCTATTTGTGTGTTTGTATTTTTACTGGGTTTCTTGTGGATAGCCTTTCTTTTTTTAAGTATATTTAGACCATTTATGTTTAAAGTAATGATTGATAAATTAATATCGGTCATATTTGTTACTGTTTTCTATTTAGTTGTCTTTTGTTTCTTTTTTCCCATTATTTTTCTGTCTTTTCTGCATTTAATAAGCATTTTTATGATTCTTTTTTGATTCCTTAGTGTATCAGTTATCTTCTTTTTAAATTTGTTTTAGTCATTGCCATCGAGCTTGTAATATAAATTTACAACTAATTCAAGTCCACTTTTAAATAATGCCATTTGACATTTCTCTCATTCATTTCAGTTATCCATTAGCTGTAAACACTGAATACATTGTGGCTATTGTAAGTGTGAATAAATTATTATTGTTAGATCAATTAAAATTAAGAAAAGTCAAATATTTTATCTTACCTTATTTATTTCTCCTCTAACAATCCTCCTTTTCTGGTCTGATAATTGCAAAATAATTGCCATTTCTATTTCCTCAAACTTTGTTTTTTGTCTTTTAGTATGCCTAGTATTCGGAGAAGGCAATGGCACCCCACTCCAGTACTCCTGCCTGGAAAATCCCATGGATGGAGGAGCCTGGAAGGCTGCAGTCCATGGGGTTGCTAAGAGTCGGACATGACTGAGTGACTTCACTTTCACTTTTCACTTTCATGCATTGAAGAAGGAAATGGCAACCCACTCCAGTGTTCTTGCCTGGAGAATCCCAGGGACACGGGAGCCTGGTGGGCTGCCGTCTATGGGGTTGCACAGAGTCGGACACGACTGAA
>NW_011495076.1:5237701-5239428 GCF_000754665.1 Bison bison bison | reverse complement strand
TTTTTTTTTTTTTTTTAATGAAATCTGGACATGATGTACTGGGGAAAAGGAACTGAAATGAATAAGCTTTTAGTTTAAAGTTCTATGTTTATCTGTCCGGCTGTTGTCACATCTTCTTATTTTCTTTTGCCTCCTCTTTCACCTCCTCTTTCACCTCCTCTGCTTCCTCCTTGTCCCCCCACCCCCTATATTCTTCTGTTTCAGCTTTCCTTGAACTTGTTTTGGATGTTTCAATTATACACTAAGTTCATTTGTTTTCATTCTCCTTTGTTCTTTGATAAATATATGTAAGAGTATGAAGCTTCTTTTATGCACTCCTTTGACTTACACATTTGGTTGCTAATTACTCTATTGTCACTTTAATTTAGAATACATTTACTTTGTATATTATCTTATGTATGATATAGATTTATTTGTATTATGACCTTTAGCTTCCAGAATGTTTAAAGCTTTTTTGTTATATTTTTACTGCTTGTTTAAATTCTAAGACACTATATAATATTGATTCATTCTAATTATTATGGCTTCTTTGATGGCCTTTATACCTAGCTGACATGTGAATATTTCATATAATCTCAAAGGTGATCTTTCTTCTCTGCAATATATATGATACCTATATTTATGTACACTCAATATGTTGCATATATATGACATATATAGTATGTTATATGTTGCATATAGAGAGAGATTATATATGCATCATATATAATCTCCATAAAAGATAGTATGAATATATATTATTTATTTCTCATGATATTTGCTTCTACTTCTTCATGTATTCCTTGTTTCTTTGCTTATTTGTATCACTTTGCTGTGTTTCTTGTCTGACCAGCAGGTTTTCAGATGCATGTGAAATACCCAATTAAAATAATACATTTTTCTATCTTTCTATTTCTGTTAATGTGTTTAAATAGTACAAGGCTATAATGTTGGGTGCTAGTGTGGTTTTTATTCTATATTTTCTTGAATTACTGTTTCTTTTTTCCTAGTAAACAGGCATTTAAATTTTTCGTTTTGCAATATATTTTCATTGATATTACAGTTATCATTTATACTACCAAATTTCTCCACATGGGCATAGCACATCTGCCTTTTGTTCTCTTAGGTGTTTTAAAAATAGTTTTTATGTTATATTCAGGATATCAATTCCCTTTAGTTTTGTTTTATGCAGGATTGGACTTAGAGAAAGTAGAAAGAACCCATAGAATTTTTTTCAACTGAACAAGTATTAGGGGGCTTCCTAATACTGGCTCAGCAGTAAAGAATCCACCTGCAATGCAGGAGATATGGGTTCTATCACTGGGTGGAGAAGATCCCCTGGAGAAGGAAATGGCAACCCAGTCCAGTATTCTTGCATGGGAAATCCCATGATCAGAGGAGGTTGGTAGACTACAGTCCATGGGGTCACAAAAAGTCAGACATGACTTAGCAACTAAACAACAATAACAAGTATTAGAAGAACATAATTATCTTTTTATTTATATGATCCATTTTACAGCCTAGCATGATTTTTTTTCCCTTAAAATTTCTGTGACATTAAATGCATTAAAGTCCTCTAGTGAAACAAAATTAATAAGATATATCTAATATAAATATCTATATTTTTCACATGAGAGAGAATGTAAGAATTGTATATATAAGATATTGGTTTTTTTTTAATTTTATTTTTAAACTTTACAATAATATATTAGTTTTGCCAAATATAGAAATGAATCTGCCACAGGTAT
>NW_011495076.1:5235557-5237601 GCF_000754665.1 Bison bison bison | reverse complement strand
GGGTCGTCCCAGTGCACCAGCCCCAAGCATCCAGTATTGTGCATCGAACCTGGACTGGCGACTTGTTTCTTACATGATATTTTACATGTTTCAATGCCATTCTCCCAAATCTTCCCACCCTCTCCCTCTCCAACAGAGTCCATAAGACTGTTATAAGGCATTGTAAAGAGATTTTTTGTAAGGTATTGGCTTATGCACTTATGGAGGCTGACAAGTTCTGTGGTCTGCAATCTGCCAGCTGGAAACTCAAAAAGTCTGGTGATATAGTTTATTTATTAGAATCCATTAGAAGAGTAGAGAAAGTATTCAGGCCAAAAATTGACTTTCTGTCTGGCTGTTAAGTCCATTTAATATTCTCAATTCTCAGCCCTCCTCTGGGATAGGAGTTAAGGTCTCACCATAAAAGGGGTATACAATTTGGAACTTTTAGTTCTAGATTCAGATTGTTCAATCTCTGCTAGTTTGTACTTTTTGACCATCCATGTATTTGTATAGTTTGACCATCCATGTATTCACTCCACATTGTTTGGTGTGGAGTGTTCACTGACCCTACTCATGCCAGAGACTGAACTGGTTTGTACTTTTCTCTTCATGTAATTGTCATGTCAAGTTTGTGAGCATGTATTATTAGCCCTGCGTATTTGCTGAGGAAGTTGAAACTTGAGAATGTTAAGGATTTGCTCAGGTTTTTTAGACTAAGGTTTACCCCAGTATTTCTTCTTTACACCATGCCTCCCTCTGCCCTTTAGTGAGCACTTTAAGAATTAGTAGAAGGTTTTGCTTTTGCATGGGAGCTACACTGGTAGCTCAGATGGTAAAGTGTCTGTCTGCAATGCGGGAGATCTGGGTTCAATCCCTGGGTCGGGAAGATCCCCTGGAGAAGGAAAGGGCAACCCACTCCAGTACTCATGCCTGGAAAATTCCATGGATGGAGAATCCTGGTGGGTTATAGTCCATAGGGTCGCAAAGAGTCGGACACGACAGAGCGACTTCCCTTTCTTCCACTTTTGCTTTTACATAATGAAAACACAATGTAGACATGTGATAATATTGACAGTTCTTTGGTAACTGTGTCATCTTTTTTACTGAAGTCACTTATTTCGGTAATTCCTTGTCTTTGCTCCTGCAAACTCACTCTTTTATGCATCCATATCTAAACTCCTAAAGCAAGCAATCTATACTAGTTGCAAACGGTTTCTTTGCCACTCTGTGTTCCTCCAATTTGATTTCTAGCTCCAATGATTTCCTCAAATATTTTCTTTTCTTCTTTTGATCTTTTCTTCATCTTGTCCCTGCTTGACTTTTCTGTAACATTAAGTTATTGATTATCCACTCCTGTTTTTAGCTGCCTTCATTTACATGACTCTGGGTAGTTCCTATAATTGTCAAATGTCCTTTTGATCACTGACCATCCATGTATTCACTCCACATTGTTTGGTGTGGTTTCACTGACCTTACTCATGCCAGTCACCTCCTCATTTTAAGTAGGACTCCCAAAGCTTAAACTTAACCTAGAAACTCTTCTCTCTTTTCTGTGTGCTTCAGTTAAAATGTCACTTAAGAGGTATTTATTGAGTCACTGCTATGTTAGATACTCTATTGTTGCTGTAATAAATTATTACAGGTTTAGGTGCTTAAAACAACACACCTCATTTTCTAAGAGTTCTATGGGTCAGAAGTCTAGGCATAAAGGAGCTGAACTGGCTGTTTACTCTTGACTTCATCAAATCAGCGTGTCAGCAGGGCTGCATTCTTTCCTTGAATCTCTGGGTTTAACATGCTTTCAAACTGACTAGAGTGTACTGTTGGAATTCATTTCCAAGCAGTTGTCGTTCTGAGAGTCCCACTTACTTGCTAGCTGTTAGCCAGGGATCATTTTCAGCTTTTAGAAACTTCTTCCATTCCTTGGAACATAGCTTCCATCCTCTGTATGCAAAGTCAGAGACAATGGATTGAATCATTCTCATGGTTCAAATCTCTCTGACATTCAGATCAGTTCAGTTGCTCAGTCATGTCCAACTCTTTGCGACCCCATGAATCGGAG
>NW_011495076.1:5235177-5235457 GCF_000754665.1 Bison bison bison | reverse complement strand
TCAGCCTTCTTCACAGTCCAACTCTCACATCCATACATGACCACTGGAAAAACCATAGCCTTGTCTAGATGAAACTTTGTTGGCAAAGTAATGTCTCTGCTTTTGAATATGCTATCTAGGTTGGTCATAACTTTCCTTCCAAGGAGTAAGCATCTTTTAATTTCATGGCTGCAGTCACCATCTGCAGTGATTTTGGAGCCCCCAAAAATAAAGTCTGACACTGTTTCCACTCTTTCCCCATCTATTTCCCATGAAGTGATGGGACCGGATGCCATGATCT
>NW_011495076.1:5224835-5234569 GCF_000754665.1 Bison bison bison | reverse complement strand
TTTTTCAGAATTTTCCACAGTTTATTGTGATCCAAACAGTCAAAGGCCTTGGCATAGTCAATAAAACAGAAATAGATGTTTTTCTGGAACTCTCTTGCTTTTTCCATGATCCAGTGGATGTTGGCAATTTTATCTCTGGTTCCTCTGCTTTTCTAAAACCAGCTTGAACATCTGGAAGTTCACGGTTCACATATTGCTGAAGCCTGGCTTGGAGAATTTTGAGCATTACTTTACTAGCATGTGAGATGAGTGCAATTGTGCAGTAGTTTGAGCATTCTTTGGCATTGCCTTTCTTTGGGATTGGAATGAAAACTGACCTTTTCCAGTCCTGTGGCCACTGCTGAGTTTTCCAAATTTGCTGGCATATTGAGTGCAACACTTTCACAGCATCATCTTTCAGGATTTGAAAGAGCTCAACTGGAATTCCATCAGCTCCACTAGCTTTGTTCGTAGTGATGCTTTCTAAGGCCCACTTGACTTCACATGCCAAGATGTCTGGCTCTAGGTGAGTGATCACACCATCGTGATTATCTGGACTTTACCCTCATTTCTCCTCTATCACTCTCTTCAGTACATCTCTCTGTGACTGCCTCTTCTGACTCATGTCATGAAACACGACCCACCTGAATAATCCAGAATATTTTTCTGAAGTTGAATTGATTAGAGATTTTAATTCCATCTGCAAAATTTTCTTTACCATCATACCTAGATTACTATTTTATTGAATACCCATGAAATAGGAATCTTTGGGTAGAGGGCATCTTTAGAAATCTTACCAGATCAGCTACATATACTGTTAGCCCAACACTAGTCAAACATTTTCAGTTATTAATAAAATATTTTCACTTGAGTATTCTCCCAAAAGTCAGTACGTCCACACCAAACTTAAGAATGTTATTGGCTCCTTTTTTTGTTTTTGTTTTTTTTTTTAACTGGTTTTCCTATTCTGCCAATGTAACCATTCTGTAATCAGATACAGCCTCTCTGATTCTGGAAGTAGGATTAATTTTTCTATTTTCCTTTATTTTCCCTTTTTTTTTTTTTTAAATATCTCAATCTCATGCACCAGAATTAGCTACTTCTTTCTTTATGATAGCTCTCAGTTTAGCCCCTTCTTTATGCCAGATATTATTCTTTCTCAGGTTATCATTGGTTGCCTAGATGAATTTAGTGCAAATGCTGTTATCAAAACTCAATCTATTATCATATGCTGCAAATAAAAATCTCCTTAAATAGTTACTGTTTAAAACTTGAGAACATAAGTACAATGTTGATATTATAGCCATAATGCTTAATCATGTTTTTAACTTGCCTGAGCACATACATCCTTGTACTTATTTCCTTTTAAAAATCTGACCCAGTATCTTTTATTTAGGAGATTTATTTGCCTTCTAAAATTGTCTTTTCCCATTTTTTTGCTAAACAGATAAATAAAATACATATTGTTTCTGAAAAATGACCAGTCCCTAAAGATAGTAGTCTTAGTCCTTTTTTGAATTGGCCTAAACATCAATCCAATGTAAACTATACTTATTTAATTATTTCTGTGCAATAAATGGGCTTCCAAGGTGGTGATAGTGGTAAGGAACCTGCCTGCCAATGCTGGAGACATAAGAGGGCAGGTTCAATCCCTGGATCAGCAAGATTCCTTGGAGGAGGCCGTGGCAGCCCACTCCAGTATTCTTGCCTGGAGAATCCCACGGACAGAGGAGCCTGGCAGACCATGGTCCATAGGGTCACAAGACTCAGACACGACTAAAGTGACTTAGCATGCATGCAGGAAGTAAGTACTGATTTAGGACTAAATATAGGATAGCGAATGGGCTTCCCAGGTGGTGCTAGTGGTAGAAAATCTTCCTGCCAATGTAGGCGATGCAAGAGACACAGGTTCAATCCCTGTGTCGGGAAAGATCCCCTGGAGAACGGAATGGCAACCCACTCCAGTATTCTTGCCTGTAAAATCCCATGGACTGAGGAACCTGGAAGGCTACAGTCCATGAGGGTTGCAAAAAGGCAGACACTGCTGAGCACACACACACAGGATGGTGAATAACTGAAATGTCTCAGTTCTTGTGGAGATTATAGGAAATTAAAGGAGACAAATGATATAATGACTTTCAAATATCAGTAAGCACAACAAACAAAAATCCAAACAAATGACTTTTTTTAGGCTGTAATAACAGAGATTAGATTTTATTCTATGTGTGATAAGTAATGAGGGGGGTGTTCCAAAAAAAGAATATATGAATGACTGAGTGAGTAAACATATGAGAAAGTGTCTAGGTAAAAAAGTCATTTCAAAGTTAGTCTATGTTCCCAGAAAACATAGTTCTCATTTGTTATAGCAATTAGAGTATGGGTATACAGAGGTGAAAAGAAAGGGAAGATATTAATACCTTTGCTTTAGGCAAGATATTACTAATTCGGTGGTATCTCCTCAGAAAAAAGAAACGGTAAAATTGTTAGCCACTCAGTCATGTCTGACTCTTGGCGACCCCATGGGTCCATGGCGACCAGGCTCCTCTGTCCATGGGATTCTCCAGGCAAGAATGCTGGAGTGAGCAGCCATTTCCTTCTCCAGGGCATCTTCCCAACCCAGAGATCAAAGCTAAATCTCCTGTTATTGCCAACATATTCTTTACCTTCCGAGCCATCACCTCAGAACCCAGGGTCTAATCCTCTGCTCATCCACCCTGATTGTAAACTGAAGGTTTGGCTGAGGTCCATGACCCTAACTTGTGATTGATTATAATTAGAATTCTAGCCTATTAATTCATCATGATAAATGTATTTTACTTGAGAACCAAGGAATACCAAAGGCCATTTTCATGTAGAGGGGAAATCAAGATTTAAATTATACAAACTGATGCAGTAAGTAAATTACAGGTATCAATCAGTCAGTCAGTTCAATCGCTCAGTCATGTCCGACTCTTTGCGACATGCCAGGCCTCCCTGTCCATCACCATCTCCGGAGTTCACTCAAACTCACGTCCATTGAGTTAGTGATGCCATGCAGCCATCTCATCCTCTGTCATCCCCTTTTCCTCCTGCCCCCAATCCCTCTCAGCATCAGAGTCTTTTCCAATGAGTCAACTCTTTGCATGAAGTGGCCAAAGTACTGGAGTTTCAGCTTTATCATCATTCCTTCCAATGAAATCCCAGCGCTGATCTCCTTTAGAAGGGACTGGTTGGATCTCCTTGCAGTCCAAAGGACTCTCAAGAGTCTTCTCCAACACCTCAGTTTAAAAACATCAGTTCTTCAGTGCTCAGCTTTCTTCACAGTCCAACTCTCACATCCATACATGACCACAGGAAAAACCATAGCCTTGACTAGACGAACATTTGTTGGCAAAGTAATGTCTCTGCTTTTCAATATGCTATCTAGGTTGGTCATAACTTTTCTTCCAAGGAGTAAGCGTCTTTTAATTTCATGGCTGCAGTCACCATCTGCAGTGATTTTGGAGCCCCCAAAAATAGTCTGACACTGTTTCCACTGTTTCCCCATCTATTTCCCATGGAGTGATGGGACCAGATGCCATGATCTTCGTTTTCTGAATGTTGAGCTTTAAGCCAACTTTTTCACTCTCATCTTTCACTTTCATCAAGAGGCTTTTGAGTTCCTCTTCACTTTCTGCCATAAGGGTGGTGTCATCTGCATATCTGAGGTTATTGAGATTACAGGTATAAATAGAATTAGATGTACTTAGGGTTCAGTTTGATATTTTTAAATGGCTGAAGGTACTGTGTTATTCATTTTTCCATTTATACAGTCACAATTCTATCTTCTATAATAATCCCTCGAATATTTACTGTTAAAGCTTTAGGTTGCTAATGTCAGAAACCTTACTATTCTTAGACTGCCATGCTGTGAAAAGACCAACTCACATAAAAATAGTGTGTGTAGGTCTTCTGAACAGCAATCCTAGTGTTCCTGTTAGCCCAAGCTAATGCCAGATATGGAAGTGAATGAGCAGCAAATGGTTCCAGGCACACTCATCAAATTACTCAGTTTTAGAGTCTTCCTGACTGAGATCTCATACCATACAACAACAACAAAAATATACTGCTTCTATGGCCTATTTGAGTTCCTGACCCACAGGACCTAGGAGTATGGTGGATTGTCTTAAGCCATTACATTTTGCAATAATTTGTATACAATAAAAGTAAGGGAAAAAAGTATAATGGGGTTGTTTCCATTGTTTTCTCATGAATTACTGTGACTATATTATAGCAGTAGGAGATGCATTTTCATATTGACTTGTGTTTTTAAATACATTTACCAAATAAAGAGAACAGAGTAAAATTCATAAAGTAAAATTTATTAATATAATTCATAAGAATCTTTATCAAAAATATTTTATTCTATTTTGCTTTGAATACCTCATATAATTATTTCATATTTCTTTTTATTTTCAGGATACCTAGTAGAGTACGTGGTATATGGTAAAAGCTCAGTATGTGTTTAAGTACTCTCTTTTTAAATTGGCCTTTCCATTCATGTGGCGAGTGCCACAAAATAGAGCCAGAAATGGAAAGGTGAAGCTCACAGAAAAACAGTTTCTTTCTACATTTCTAAATTATCGGGAAACCTCTTTAATGGAATAGATAATTGATTTTTCACGTATTAACTAAAGTATCATCTACATCTCTCTGCATTACAGAGTGTCACTGAGCTATAATTGTACTGATTTTCCACCTTTGTTTGAATGAAGAGAAAAGCCTTATACTGTCTGAGAGGAAATCAACTGTGAACATACTAATCTAATTTGCAATCAGAATAAAGACAAAACATTTCTGAGTACTTAATATTAGGGAAAAAGCAAATTATGCTTTTAAATTCAGTTGAATTTATATACAAGGTTAATATGCAATAAAGAGAAAGATGGTTCCGTCCCTTTGAATATTGTATGTGATTTTCCTTTGACAGTATTCCTAAAACTACATCATGTTCACTCATTAAAGTATATTAACTGTATCTAAGTATTGTAGACAGGCTTATTTTAAGGCAACAGCAACCTTAATTAAAGAACTCTTGATCAGACTCCTAGTTAATATTTGAATCATCTTGAAACTACTGTAGTTTTCTTTTTCTTTTTCATGAATAACTGTGTCTATGTTACAGGAGAAGCAAGTGAATAGGTTAAAATGGGGAATATGTTGCTTTTGTTGCATCTTTGGATAAATTAAAAATGCAATATTCAATTGGGGTCAATCACATTATTCCTGGCCACTCAACTTCCACACCAATGCCTCATTTGGTTATGTCTTACCTGTGTCTAATGTGATTAGTAAGGGTTATAAATCAAGTAAAGGTGAAGTTGGGCAGAAACTTATTCACCCACTTATTTACTGTAAGATAAATATAGAGGTGACTCAACTAGCTGTTGCACAATTGGCATCATCCCCCAAGAGAGTGATTGTTGAAGTGACAACATGACGAATGTCAGTATGAAATGCCAGTCACACCTCATTACTTTATCTCATTCTTTTGCTCAGCTTTTTGAAGGCAGTCTTTCCTTTAGGTGCGTTTGCTGTTTTGACAATTATGCCAACATTTGGGGGTTGCTCTTTCCTCTCCTCTTAGAAATAGCAGTTATGCCATAGAGCATCCAGTGAATTGGTGTTTTTTTTTTTCTTTTTGAAATGCTAGTGCTATCTCATCTAAGTGTTTTTTAATCAGATCTTGATATTTTTCAAAGAATTTTGGAAACAACTTCTCTCATATACCACACACACACACATTCCTTCATGTTTCACTTAATACTCAGGAAATTAAACTCTAAAGTAAAATGCTGGTAAAATATGCTTAAATTAATTCTGCAGTGCTGGTGAGAAGGAAAAATAAAAGCACAGCAATGAGAGCTTTGATTTAGCATATACTTTTAACATTGAAGAATAATTTGCCATTAAGCATCTTGAAAGAAACTAATTCTTTTAAGCACTGTTATCAAGAGTGAGTCTCGTTCTTGCCAGCAGCACTCTAGATTTAAACCCTTTCTTCTAGAATGAACAAAGCACTGTGAGTATTAAAAAAAAATGATGCATGCAATCTGTTATTGAAATATCTTTCATTTGTTTACATGAATTTGAAAAGTTAGGAAAATAGGAAGAGATTTTAACAAAATGGCTGCAAAATTGCCTCCCTTTGCTGGTAATAACTATGTTTATTGCAATAGTAATATAAATCGCACTTGCTTAAAAAATTAGTCATTCAATTGTGGATCTTATCTGAACTCACTATGCCATTCTTGAATTCCTGGACTTATGAGAGTCTTTGGAAGGCATGCTGCTGCTGCTGCTAAGTCGCTTCAGTTGTGTCTGACTCTGTGTGAACCCATAGACGGTAGCCTACCAAGCTTCCCCATCCGTCCCTGGGATTTTCCAGGCAAGAACACTGGAGTGGGTTGCCATTTCCTTCTCCAGTGCATGAAAGTAAAAAGTGAAAGTGAAGTCGCTCAGTTGTGTCCGACTCTTGGCGACCCCATGGACTGCAGCCTACCAGGCTCCTCTGTCCATGGATTTTCCAGGCAAGAGTACTGGAGTGGAGTGCCATTGCCTTCTCCGTTTGGAAGGCATAGTATCTAATAAAACTATCACAACTAAAAATTCTCCCCCTTGCTCAAAATTCTACCTTCTTTTCACAACATTCATAGAATTCCTCCTGTATTTATTAATCCATAGATTTATAATGAAATGAAAGACATAGTTTTACTTAAAATGTCAGCTTTTGGCATATTAAGAAAATAATCTTCAGTAAAGCCAAGTCCCTGTATCAACTATTGGTACAGAGTTCCTTATATTCAGCACCATTCTTTCTTAGGAGATGGCAGAATGAATAATAGAATGAAATGAGAGAGGAGAGAGAGAGGGAGGAAATGAGCAAACAGTAGTCAACATGAAAATTTTTGCTTGGTAAAAATGATGATGAGAATATGTTGTGTGAATTCAAATATTAGGGTTTTATGTATTTTGGAAATAGCCATAGGGTAGTATTACTAGATGACTTCAAGTTAGATAATAATATTCTTTAAGGGGGCTTTCCTGGTGACTTCCTTGGTAAAGAATCCACCTGCCAGTGCTGGGGACACGAGTTCAATCCCTGGATCAGGAACATCCCCCGAAGAAGGAAATGGAAACCCACTCCAGTATTCTTGCCTGGGAAATTCCTTGGACAAAAGAGCCTGGTGGGCTATAGTCCATGAGGTCACAAAAGAGTCGGACACAGCTTAGTGACTAAACAACAACAAATCAGTTAAGGGGAAAAAGAAAACATTACCTGCATACATATCATTTCCTTGTAGCTCAGTCAGTAAAGAATCTACCTGCTATTCAGGAGACCTGGATTTGATTCCTGGGTTGGAAAGATCCCCTGGAGAAGGAGAAGGCAACCCACTCCAGTATTCTTACCTAGAATCCAATAGACAGAGGAGCCTGGCAGGCTACAGTTCACGGAGTTGTGAGTCATACATGCCTGAGCAACTAAACCACCATACATATTATTAGGATGGTAGCCCAAATTTTGAGCTACATAAGAAATATAATTGCCCTATGTGATTGTGACTTCATAACACTTGCAGTGTAAATAGGTCTAGTTGTAAGAAACATCTCAATTGTGTTTAGCTTTTTAAAACAAATTTAAAGTAAAAAAAAATCATATACATCATGATCTTTTTCTATTTTTAGGAATATGATGGATTTGTAGTAAACTTTCTAATATAAATATTATCAGAGGTTCAAATTTTTTTTAGAAGATCTTATGATTTTGTGCTTGATCAAACAGCTTTAGGATTCATCTTCACTTTCTTTGCTAAGGTCTCCATGAGTTTTTGTGTATTATAATTTTTAAATAGCCCAAATCATGTTGTCAACAACAGCTCCTGTGCATAATCCCTTCTCTAACACACTTGCATGTCTTCAATCTGGTAGGAAAGCTTTCAGTGTCCGATTGTAAAACAAAGCTGTATTTAAGTTTCTCCCACAGGCCCAGCAACAGCAGGGTCTGTCCAGGAGGCCAGGGGAGAAACACATTCTATAAGGTTAAGGCCAGTTGAAAAGCTTCTGAACTGCCTTCACTCAATTCACGTTTGAATGCACTCCGGGTTGCTCTACTCAGTGCCATGCTTAAATAGGTCCATGATAGCATTCATTTATCATTAAGACAAGGATGGGCCCAATGGTGAAATGGATATCTATCTTTACGAGGCAGGGAAAAGTTATGTATGTTTACTTAAATGATGAAAGTTGAGCCTCCTTAACTTACAATGATGTATTTCTTTACTAAGGAATATAAGGCAAACTTAAATGAATATATTCCCAAGCCACATCCTCAATAAATTGGCACAGGCAGTATTTTCAAGCATACTTACTCTGTTAGTTGTGGGGTATATAAATTGTAGTTGGAGAGTTCAAGATATTGTGAAGTGACGGTGTACTCATTGAGAGTTAATTACACTGAGATTGATTTGTTCGGAAAATTAGTAAAATCTAATGATAGCTTTATCCTAAAACTTGGAATATAAAATATTTTATGCTCTTTAATAAAATGAATTCGTTTAATAAAGTGTGCACATATTCTCATGCTAAAATTAAGTAACATTGCTCAAAATTTCCATGGTGTGCTTTAATTTTACACGTACATAAGACATTGTTGAGTAATGCAAAGCACAACCTCACTCTAGTCGCTTTAGTATTTGGGGCTCTTTCTGCAGCTGATTTAAATGCCTATAGCAGAGTCAATCAATTAGGCATAAAATGACCATTAATAGGATTAAATATCATCATTGGAATGCAACTAATTTGCTCATTTCTTCAAAACAGGGCCTAAAGTAACTGTCAGTCATTTAGAATGATATCTTGCCTGTTATCTGTATTACTCAGTGGCAGTGGTTCTCAACCAGGGGTAATTTCATCCTCCCTACCCCAGGGGTCATTTGAAAACATCTGGAGAAATTTTTTATTGTCATGTGGGATTTGAGGGGAGAGGGGTGCTATCAGCATATAGTAGGTAGAAGCCTATGAGGCACAGGATCCCTCCTGACAACAAAGAATTATCCAGCCCAAAATATCAAATGTGCCACTGTTGAGAAACCATGACCCACAGCAAGCCTCACTTTGTGGAAGGAAACCTGACCGTAACATACTGGGTGACTTTTCTGAATCTGCATTTCATTATTCACAAAATGGAACTAAGAATCACCTCCTAGTGTGTTTGGGCAAATTTTAAAAACAATTATGATAATCAATTTTTTTTTTTTTCTTGTTTCGCAAATATTCTAGGCACAGTCTTACATCAGGAGGTCAGGGGTTAAGTTTTCCCTCTACTTACAGTGCACTTCTCACAGATTTTGTCAGGGCTTCTGTCCTCAGCCATTTCATGTTTCTGTGAAAACATAACTACCTTAAAGCGGCCTCCCCTGATCTGCTCACTGACAATTGTGATCTACCCCTTTTGCCTCCTATTACTACATTCCCTGTCGCTTTTCTTACTTTTTTCTCTATAGAGCTCATTAGCACCTGGGGAAAAATATGTTTTGTTCAATTTAAATCCCAGCACTTAGCAATTTACCACAGGACCTGGAATATAGTTGTGCTTAAAATGTAACAAATTGTTGTGGAGTTCCTTTTCTATCTAGCATTGTAACAGATACTAGAGACAGCACTAGGAAGGGGAAAAAAAAAAAAAAAAACAAACTTCTTCTTATGGAGCTTACGTTTTAGTGGGGAGTTGTAAAATA
>NW_011495076.1:5208988-5224413 GCF_000754665.1 Bison bison bison | reverse complement strand
TCCACGTGTTCCCCATTCTGACCCCTCCTCCCTCCTCCCTCCCCATACCATCCCTCTGGGTCGTCCCAGTGCACCAGCCCCAAGCATCCAGTATCATGCATTGAACCTGGACTTGTGACTCGTTTCATATATAATATTATACATATTTCAATGCCATTCTCCCACATCATCCCACCCTCTCCCTCTCCCACAGAGTTCAAAAGACTGTTCTATACATCAGTGTCTCTTTTGCTGTCTTATATTCAGGGTTATTGTTACCATCTTTCTAAATTCCATATATATGCATTAGTATACTGTATTCATGCTATGTATATTTTTTATGTTAAAAAGATTTTCTTTAGAGCTCAGACAAGTGTCTGCCAAATGAACAACGTCTGAAAGATAGTTGTGTGTAAAGTTCTCTGCTAAGAGGTAGATGATGCACAAAAACAGTAAATTTGAGTATGAAATATATAATTCCTCTCTTCTGAATGCTTATACTCTCGCTGAGAAAGTTACATATGTGTACCTATGACCTACCTACCTACCGACAAACACATATAACATACATACATAGCACAGTGGGCTCAGCCCGTTCAGTTGCTCAGGCGGGTCTGACTGTTTGCCACCCCACGGGTTGGAGCATGCCAGGCTTTCCTGTCCGTCACCAGTACTGCCAGAGTTTGCTCAAACTCATGTCCATCAAGTCGGTATGTCATGCAATAATCTATTCTTTCATTCCCTTTTCCTGTCTTCAATCTTTCCCAGCATCAGGGTCTATTCCAAGGAGTCAGTTCTTCGCATCAGGTGACCAAAGTATTGGAGCTTCACGCTTAGCATCAGTTCTTTCAATGAATATTCAGGACTGATTCCTTTAGGATTGACTGATTTGATCTCCTTGCTCTCCAAGGGACTCTCAAGAGTCTTCTCCAACACCACAGTTCAGAAACATCAATTCTTAGGTGCTCAGCATTTTTTATTGTCCAACTCGCACATTCATACATGACCACTGGAAAAACCATAGCTTTGACTAGACGGACCTTTGTTGGCAAAGTAATGTCTCTGCGTTTTAATATTTTGTCTATGTTGCTCATAGATTTTCTTCCAAGGAGCAAGCATCTTTTAATTTCATGGCTGCAGTCACCGTCCGCAGTGATTTTGGAGCCCAAAAAAATAAATCTGCCACTGTTTTCATTGTTTCCCCATTTGTTTGCCATGAAGTGATGGGACTGGATGCTACGATCTTAGTTTTCTGAATGTTGAGCTTTAAGCCAACTTTTTCACTCTCCTCTTTCACTTTCATTGAGAGTCTCTTTAGTTGCTCTTTGTTTTCTGCCATAAAGATTGTGTCATCTGTATATCTGAGATTATTGATTTTTCTCCAGGCAATCTTGATTCCAGCTTGTGCTTCATCCAGTCTGGCATTTCACATGATGTACTCTGCCTATAAGTTAAATAAGCAGGGTGACAATATATAGCCTTGTCGTATTCCTTTTCCAATTTGGAACCAGTCTGTTGTTCCATGTCCAGTTCTAACTGTTGCTTCCTGACCTGCATACAGATTTCTCAAGAGGCAGGTCAGGTGGTCTGGTATTCCCATCCCTTTAAGAATTTTCCACCATTTGTTGTGATCCACACAGTCCAAAGCTTCAGCATACTCAATGAAAAAGATGTAGATGTTTTTCTGGAATTCTCTTGTGTTTTCTTTGATACAATGGATGTTGGCAACTTGATCTCTGGTTCCTCTGCCTTTTCTAAATCCAGCTTGAATTCTGGAAGTTCTTCATTCATGTACTGTTGAAGCCTAGTTTGGAGAATTTTCAGCATTACTTTTATAGCATGTAAAATGAATGCAATTGTTTGGTAGTTTGGGCATTCTTTGGCATTGCCCTTCTTTGGGACTGGAATGAAAACTGACCTTTTCCAGTCCTGTGGCCACTGCTGAGTTTTCCAAATTTGCTGGCATATTGAGTGCAGCACTTTCATAGTATCATCTTTTAGGGTTTGAAATATCTCAGCTGGGATTCCATCACCTTCACTAGCCTTGTTTGTAGTGATGCTTCCTAATGTCCACTTGACTTTGCAGTCCAGGATGTCTGACTCTAGGTGAGTAATCACACCATCATAGTTATCTGAGTCATTAAGATATTTTTTGTACAGTTCTTCAGTGTATTCTTGCCACCTCTTCTTAATATCTTCTGCTTCTGTTAGGTCCATACTATTTCTGTCCTTTATTGTGCCCATCTTTAAATGAAACGTTCCCTTGGTATCTCTAATTTTCTTGAAGAGATCTCTTGTCTTTCCTATTCTATTGTTTTTGTCTATTTCTTTGTGTTGATCACTTAGGAAGACTTTGTGGTTTTTTGATAACCTACAGGACCTTCTAGAACTAACACCAAAAAAAGATGTCTTTTTCACCATAAGGGATTGAAATGCAAATGTAGGGAGTCAAGAGATACCTGGAGTAACAGGAAACTTTGGCCTTGGAGTATAAAATGAAGCAGGGCAAAGGCTAACAGAGTTTTGCCAACAGAACGCACTGGTCATAGCAAATACCCTCTTCCAACAACACAAGAGACAACTCTACATATGGACATCACCAGATGGTCAATACTGAAATCAGATTTATTATATTTTTTGCAGTTGAAGATGGTGAAGCTCTATATAGTCAGCAAAAACAAGACTGGGAGCTGACTGTGTCTCAGATTATGAATTTCTTATTGCAAAATTCAACTTAAATTGAAGAAAGTAGGGAAAGACCATCAGATGTGACCTAAATCAAATCCCTTAATGATTATACAGTGGAAGTGGCAAATAGATTCAAGGGATTAGATCTGATAGAGTGCCTGAAAAATTTTGGATGGAGGTTCGTAACATTGTACAGGAGGCCATGATCAAAACCATCCCCAAGAAAAAGAAAGAAATACACAGCAGAAGTAAAGAACAAATGCAACATTACATATCAGCATGGTTTGTAACACTGAATTTCATGTGTGCAATATGAGTATGTATGTATCAGCATGCCAGTTAAGCAAGCTTTATTAGAAAAGGCTTAGACATTAGAATACAGATTTGAATCATTTCATTTCTTGCTAACTGTTTGATTTAGGACACATCTTTTAGTTCTCAGAGTTTTTATTTTCTCATTGTGAAATAATAATTCTTAGTTTCAAGAGTTCAAAGATGAAAGTTCAAAGTATGTTTGAGTTCTACAAGACTGAAAAAACTGTGACTGATATTTTTAGTATATAACATGAAAATACCTTACCACCCTGAGCAGCATAGAAAGTATCAATTTATAGTTGCTTTATTTTTTATAATTTGTTTGCATTTTAATTAGCTATTATTAGTTCATTCCCACAGAATGAATTAATGAGCAATATAGAGAAACTGTCAGAGAAGGCAATGGCACCCCACTCCAGTACTTTTGCCTAGAAAATCCCATGGACGGAGGAGCCTGGTGGGCTGCCATCTATGGGGTCGCACAGAGTCGGACACGCCTGAAGCGACTTGGCAGCAGCAGCAGCATAGAGAAACTGTTAAAGTTCCTTTAAATATGGCCAAATATGTTATTTACTCTGTTTACATTTTTGTTATTGAGGGGCTCTCTCCTTAAAGTCTTTTATAGTTCAATCTAGACTTGTTCTTTTTTTTTTTTTTAGACTTGTTCTTAACAAGTCTTTTCCAATGTTTGCCTTTTGCAGTCACCCTGGGAAGCCCTTTCACTTCTCTTCTGGGATTGAGACTTATGTTTTCTTGATCCCATGTTGTCTTTCTCAGTTTACCTTCTTGTTTTACTGGAGGGTAGCTTTGTCAAAAGTATGCAACAGGTAGGTTGATTCCTCCAGTTCCATTCTTAATAGCATTGAAACATGTATAATATCATGTATGAAACGAGTCGCCAGTCCAGGTTCGATGCACGGTACTGGATGCTTGGGGCTGGTGCACTGCGACGAACCAGAGGGAGGGTAAGGGAGGGAGGAGGGAGGAAGGTTCAGGATGGGGAACGTGGGTACACCTGTGGCGGATTCATTTCGATATTTGGCAAAACTAATACAATATTGTAAAGTTTAAAAATAAAATAAAAAAAGAAGAAGAATGCAACAAAGACAAACTTTTGGAGAATTTGCAGTTCTGAAAGATTTTTTTAAAATCCACATGTGATTAATGCATAAGGAGACTATATAATATTGAATTCAAGATTGGAAAACATTTTTATTCAGAATTGTAAAGACATTTTTAAACTACCACTGTTGGTCTTAAAATATCTGATGTGTTCCAGTTCGTATTCCTCTATGTATGAGATATTTTTTTCTCTCTGCAAATCATTAAGATTGTCTGTATAGTCAGAGACCTAAAAATTACACAATAATTTGTATTGTATTGGTGCATGGCTTTTTATTATTAGTAATTTCTTCTTTGATAATTTTTCTCTCTCTCAAATTCTCTTTTCTTGGAGATATTTTTAGAATATTTGATCACCTGAATATGTCCTCTAATATTCCTAGTTTTTTTTTTTTTCGATTTCAGAAAAGAAAAGAAGCAGTACAGACTTCCTGAGGCCCATCAGTTTTTCTCCCCCTCATAACAGAAAGAAAATCACGCCTTATGATACAAGCAAGATCTCAGTCTTCAAAAAAAGTTCTAGCTCAGTGATTGATTATACAATTGGTTTGGTGACAGAATCCATTCTTGAAATATACACTGGATCGTTTATTTGGGGAGCTTATTTTCTGATTTTGTTCACTATTCAGAGACTATGTTTGTTTTTGCCATTGGCATAGAATCTTTTATTTATTTCATAAGATAATTAGGCTGCTACTGTACTATCTCTATTTTCAGTTCAATTCAGTCATGGGGAAACTTCTAATCAATGATCCAAAGATCACTGCATCCTAACACCATAGTCATGTAGCATTGACAATTAGAGAAGTTGTCAGCTTAACGTTCAGTCTCAGTCCTTCAGCAGAATCTATCATGCCCCATTACCTTGGAAATATTGCCTAAATACTTTTTTTTCCTTTTTATTTTATTTAATGTTTCTCTAAGCAGTATATTTTCAGGTACTATCTTTTAAATATAGTGGCTTAGGAAAGCAAAAAAATCTACCAAAACATCATCTGAACATCCTTAATCTCCCTTTCCACACAGCATGCTGTCACTTCTAGTCTGCACTATTCTCTGAAGATATTAGACCACAGACTCTAGTCTCTGCTATAGAAGATATCAGCCATAGCTGATACGCTTTCATTCTGAAAGCAAGAATTAAGCAATAGTTCACAGGTTGAATGGGGAGAGAAATTCCAGTGGAGTTGTGGCCTTATAAGCAATCTGGATATCTAGGGAAGACAAATTTAGGGAAATGGTTTATAGCTTCTCTAACATGGTCAATTGGCATTGCCGCATTCTCTTAAAATACTTTCTGTGTATTTGATTTCAAATGCAAATGTAATTAATGCTCATCTATTTCTGCTTTTTGATTAGCTTGCTTGTTAAATAAAGCCTAGTTCTGATAATCCCTTTAATATTTATGTGACCAGCAATCAAAGAATAATATGGGACTTTTGTTATTGTTGTTCATCCTGTTTCAGTTCATTTAGCTCTCCTATCAGCTTTTTAATTTGACATCTCATAAAGAAATGAATGAAATTCTTTATTCGTTTCATTTACATTGCATATAAATGGAACTTTCTTTGGCTCCCATATTATTTATCCTATTAAATCAATGATGAGGAAAGGAATTTGCCTGGTAATTTAGTTCAGATACACACTTGTCTGGGTATTTTGTATGTGATAAGCAATATTTTATATCAAAGTTATAGCTCTCTGTGGTTGGAATATGCGACAGCAATCTGCACATGCAAAAAATGGTCCTATCATTATTTACCTCATTTCTCTCGGCTTGCAACAGTGGAATTGACTATCACAAGGGCTTACAAGGTAGATTTCTTAGGAAACAGACTCTGAGACAGAGATTTGCAGGAAGATTATTGTACAAAATGGGTGATTAAAAGAAGTTTGATTGAGCAAGGATTGAGTATGCCTCATTGCTCAGCTGATAGCACAGGAAGCTCATTTGCTGGGATATCTTTTCAGAGTTATCTGAAATCAAGGAAAAGAGGCAAGTTTTCATGCCTTCCAGTGGCCAGTCGTTAGGTTCAGGCTGCCCGCAAGAAGAGAAATTGACCCTGGCTGAAGTGTTTTCTTTAAGTGTGGCTGAACTCAAGTGAGATCTGTTATCTTCCAATACACCCAGTTGCTAGGAGAATGAGTGTTCCAGTCTAAGAAGTGGAGCAAATAATCTGCATACTCACCAGAGCACCCACCACCACCCACTGCTTGTGCGAAGCAGCTGCATGTGTGTCATATACGTTCTTGGAGAGTTCTTTCAGGATCGTGGTGTGATGCCTTTCCTGAAAAGCACACAAAAGGAAAAGTTGATCAGATAAACTGCAGACCTCCTATCCACACTCCACTGCCCTGTGTTCTTAAGCTGCAAGTGATAGTCTTCATCTCCCTCCCCTGTAACCCACTGTAGATTCCCCCTCACTTTTTCTGCCAGCTCTGCTGATCTAGGTGCCTTCACTAGTGGAATGGCACAGAATTTTATATTTATGGGATCTAAGCCACTGATCATTATACCTGCTTAAACCATGGCTGCTGTATTTGACTACATATTGCCAAAAGAGTCAGACACGACTGAACGACTGAACTGATTTGCAAAATTGGGCAAGTGTCATTGTAAGGGATCACTTAGATGTCAAACATATTTTTCTTTGCCCTCACGTCTTTGCCCTGTCTCCTCCTGATGGTCAGGGTCAATTATACCTCCCCAAATGGTGACTCCTTTCCTTGTCTGATGGTCTTGTGGAAAGAGAATCATGAGAAAAAGAGGTTGCAGCCATAGCTTGAAATATAATGAGAAGCTCTGAGTGTCCTCTTGTAGAAGTGTTCACTATCTGGAAACCTGGACTTATAAGTAACCTAGGAAACTCAGTTTCAGGGATGATTAGGAAAAATAGCTCAAGTGGATTCCTAGAAGTGTCAATAAGTGGAACCATTTGTATTTTTATGTTTTTGTCTCTGTACCCATGTATTCTACTTTAAAAGGACATACTGCCATGTTATAGGTGGTTGAGTTCGTGTGTTTACTACATTTTTGAACGATGTGTTTTTCTTCCTCCATCAGCTATAGTCAGTATCCCTCATATGGTAGTAGGCATGAACTGAGGGAAAGTTACTGGCTTCAAAAGTGGAGGCTCTGGACCTCTTAATCACCCCACTTACTTGTACTTGTCCATCTTGGTGACCCTGTTCATGCCTGATCCATTATTTCCACTGAACTTGTAACTTGGTGTGTCTGATAGAATACAACTCTTTTTTTTTTTCCAGAATACAACTCTTGACCAGTGGTTTGGGCTACATGATATTTGATATCCCATGGTTAAGTGCCCTACTTTTTCAAGGTCAGATAGCTCCCCAAAAGCTATTTTTGAAAAAAGTTTGTCCTTCTCTACTGTGAGAGACCCTATATCCTGAACCCTGTGGGTGTATATTGTGATTCTTCTCCAAATGAGAAACCTGCTAGCTCTAGTATTTGAAGTAAAAGATGATGCTGTTAGAGAACTGCACTCAATATGTCAGCAAATTTGGAAACCTCAGTAGTGACCACAGTACTGGAGAAGGTCAATTTTCATTCCAATCCCAAAGAAGGGCAGTGTCAAAGATTATGTTCAAACTATCATGTAGCTGCACTCATTTCAAATGCTAGCAAGGTTATGCTCAAAATCCTTCAAGCTAGGCTTCATTAGTGCATGTACCAAGAACTTCCAGATGCACAAGCTGAGTTTCAAAGAGGTATAGGAATCAGAGATCAAATTGGTCAACATTCATAGGATCATAGAAAAATCAAGGGAGTTCTAGAAAAACATCTACTTCTGCTTCATTGACTACACTGAACTCTTTGGCAGTGTGGATCACAACAAGAAAATTCTTCAAGAGATGGGACTACCAGACCACTAACTGCCTTCTGAGAAACCTGTATGTGGGTCAAGAAGTAACAGTTAGAACTGGACATAGAACAACAACTTTCAAAATTGGGAAAGGATTATGACAAGGCTGTGTATTGTCACCCTGCTTATTTAAGTTATATGCAGAGCACATCTGCATATAAATGCTAGGGAAATGCTAGGCTGGATGAACCACAAGCTGGAATCAAGATTGCCAGGAGAAATAACAACCTCAGATAGGCAAATGATACCACCCTTATGGCAGAAAGTGAAGAGGAACTAAAGAGCTCTTGATGAAGTTGAAAGAGGAGAGTGAAAAAGCTGGCTTGAAACTCAACATTCAGAAAACTAATATCATGACATCTGGTTCTATCACTTCATGGCCAATAGAAGGGGAAAAAGTGGAAACATTGACAGGTTTTATTTTCTTGTGCTTCAAAATCACTGTGGATGGTGACTTCAGCCATGGAATTAGAAGACACATGCTCCTTGGAAGGAAAGCTATGACCAACCTAGATAGTGTTTTAAAAAACAGAGACATGATTTGTCTGACAGAAGTCCTTATAGCCAAAGCTATGGTTTTTCCAATAGTTTTGTAGGGATGTGAGTGTTGGACCATAAACTCTGGTTTATGCTGAAGAATTGATGCTGAATCTGAGTGCTAAAGAATTGATGCAACTGAGCACTGATGATGCTTTCAAATTGTGGTGCTGGAGAAGACTCTTGAAAGTTCCTTGGAATGCAAGGAGATCAAAGTAGACAATCCTAAAGGAAATCAACCCTGAATATTTGTTGGAAGGACTGTTGCTGAAGCTAAAGCTCCAATCATTTGGCCATCTGATGTGCAAAGCCTCGTCACTGGAAAAGCAGTGGATATTGGGGAATACTGAGGGCAAAGGAGAAGAGGGTGGCAGAGGACGTGCTTGTTAGATAGCATCACTGACTCAATAGACATGAATTTGAAAAACTCTGGGAGATAGTCATAGACAGAGGAGTCTGGCATGCTTCAGTTCATGGGGTCACAGAGTTGGACACAAGTTAGGGATTGAACAACAACAACAAAAGAATATTTAAAGAAACTTAGCAAGTAGTGTCCTCCCATCATGGTGGGAGCTTTCCATTGAATTCATCACAGCATTTTTAATTTGTTGTTTAATATTCTAAAGTAAAAAAAATGACATAATAGTTAGCATACATTTTGCTGTTCATCTTTATATCATACAATGCTGGTTTTAAAGAGCATTTACTCATATGCAGAATCATCAAAATGGAATAATTAGCATTTTGTAATTCACACATGCATATGCATTTTATTCTTACCAGAATAGCAGAAACGTTCCACAAAACTAATTCAACTGTTTTTTTTTTTCACTTCTTGATATTCGTACATTCTACCAACTCTCTCTCTTCAATTTATTGATCAGTAAGGAAGGACTGAAGGAAAAGGAAGCCATGTTGTTCTATCTTTCTAAGTCATTTTCAGCATTAGTAGTCGACACATACAGACAAGCAACAAGAGAAAGAAAGGATGTAATTGAGTTCCCTGGTCACTTGTGTTGCTTCAGAATGTCACTGCCTTCTTTCTGAGTTCAGAGCAAGTTCTGGTTCAGTTGAAAAGCGTGGTCTTTCAGGGACTCTTATTACCTAGTCATAAGTGCAACATGATTGTACTCACCCTGAATCTCACTGAATTCTCATGGATCTGCTAGAAATCTCTTGTCATGGGGCATGACAACACTGCACAAATGGAATAGCAGGAATAGAAGGGCACACAGATTGTGCACATCCAATCTACTCACATACAGAGTCCTTTGCTACATCAAACTTCACTTGCAAATCACAGGTTCAATGACAGAATTATTAAGAATTTCAGGATGGTAACATCAGAGCATTGAGCCAGGGACAAGGCCCTTCAGAGCAAAGAGGAGTATCACTGCCCCCGAAGCTTGCCCTGTCTGTAGGTCATTTTGGGGAAAATCTGGGGAAGTTATTACACAGACACTTGCTGCAGGGTTGCAGGGTCCTTCCTCTTCAGGGCCTGGCTTTTCTTTAGGCCACTGGTTTCCAGATTGGAGATTTGGCTCAGGTCCTAAAACTGAACAATGTACTGTGACATTTTATTGAGATGGCTGCTCTTATGTTCCAAACCATCCATTCCTGAGTTTTTTGGTCCATTATGTTATTACAGATGGTAAACAGCCTCTATTGTGTACTCATTTATTTTGCTCCTAAGAACTCCATACTTTTTTGCAGATCAGGGTTCCCTGGTTGCTGCACCATGCTGTTTATTGCAATAATTGTGTACACCTTCATTCCAGTAGTTAACTATTGATAGCTCATCTCTGTTATGTTGGGATTCTCTAATCTCTATTGCTATCAAGGAGCACAGTCTTATAGGAGCATTTCAAGGACTTCCCTGGAAGTCCAATAGTTAAGTCTCTGCGTTTCCACTACAGGGGATCTGGGATGTTTTTTCCATGGTCCTGGAACTAAGATCCCACATGGTAGGTGGTGTGGTGAGAAAAAGAGCATTTCAACCATTTATTCTGCCCTACAAGAGATAGCCTCCACTGAGCTTCTCCAGGATGTTGAAGCCCTTCTCATCAGTGGGTATGCCATTTCACTGGTACATTGAGTGTCCTCTGGGATCTCACATGTAACATTGTCATCTGGGGCCTCATACAGCATATCCTGCTAGCATGCCCTCACGTCTGAACCTTTTTGTTCCCTCTTTCAAGCACTTCTGCTTCTTGGAGGATGGAGGATGAGCCATCACTTTCTGAAGAGCCATCCTAATAGTGTGAGTTGTTGTTTTCAGATCCTGACTAGGGTGTGAAATTTTATAAAATAGAAGTGTACCCCAGTCTAAACTGTTGTTTAATCCAAGCTTAATGTTTCATCTGTCTTTGATTCTGCACTCCTAGGGTTCATTGCCATGCATCTTCTGTGGACTCCTACTGGTGCATATTGCTTAACCTCTGTAGCTTCTTTGAGGCTTGTCTCTTTCCGTTTTACTAGACCTGGCACTTTTTTAGACAGGCTACATCGGGACATATTGGTGACCAGAAGAGCCAGTGACAATAAAACCCGATGAAGTCTGCATTTTCTTACAAGCAAATTTTGTTTGTTTTATATTTGCGGAGTGAGATATTTCTGAAGGTCAAAACATGCATTTGAATCTAAGTTTTTAAATGCATCAACAAAGACATCTGTATCCCAAGTCCCAGGATCTTACTCCTTCCTAAGCAAGGCTGTCACTTTGACATAGAAGATCTTTCAAAACTGAAAATCCAATCTGCTCTCAAGCCTTTATACCTACAAATGTTAAGGTATGACCTCATCCTCAGCTTCACCAGCTCTTCATCTCTATGTGGGATGAGAGTCTTTTTATAAGCTGCCAAGGTTTTCACACTTAATGTTTAATTGGTGATTAATCAACCCCAGTTCTGCATTGTTTTTCTCCAGCACTTTGAATAAGTCATTTAATTCTATAATCCTTGAAATTACTACCTCAGCCTGAAACATTGCACCTGCTAGTGAATTTACACCCACCTGTGAAAGTTTTAACAATCACACCACCACAGCATACCAGGGACTACTAGTGTTCCACACACCATCAATAATGATTCCTCACTGCTAGTTACTGGGAAGGCCATTTAGCTCCAGTATCTCCTTTCAGTGAGTGTTTTCCTGGCACCCTTTTTGGCATCAAGTTTTATAGGTCAGGGTTCTGGCAAAACAGAAACTGATGTGGAGATTTGCTTCAGGAAAGGTGTTGGTGACTATTTTTGAAATCTACATCCAGGGACATTGAAAGAGACAGAAAAGAAGTGAAAGGAAGTTCAATCCTGATGCAACTGCAACGGAAGTGTCCGCTGATACCAAGCCATGGTCTACAGCTCAGGGAGCCTCCCACAGTTGTTCCAACGTAAGCAGGGGGCCAGACCTTTATACTTCTTCATTGGCCAAGCATTGGATGTGGCCTGAACTTGAGGAGTGGTTATGACCTTAAGCAAGGTAGCTCTCTTCAACAAAAGGAAATTCTAAGCTGAGAGACTTCCCAGACTTCCTGCAGCTGGGGAATTCTTGCTGCAGTTCAGGAGGTTAAGTGTGGAGTCAGTGTGAGCTGTGTCACCTAACATTCACTACCTAGGATTCCAAAACTGTTCTGGGGAATGAACTTGAATGAAAAAACTTTTCATCAAGAAAAGCTTTTAACCAATTCTAGTGTTCTTTAGCTCATTTATTTGGTCTTCTGTAAGAATGAAGTATATAAAGTGAAATGAAGATATGATATTACTTTTTGGAAAATCTAATTTAGAAGGACCAAATTACTTAGGTTCTCAAATATCGGTACTTTTCACATAGTAAAGTGATGGTACTATCTCTGCACCCTAAATTACTGATGCAAAGCCACCAGTGGCTTGATGCTGTAAGCTTCTTAACCAACTTAAATAACAAGATTTGCTTTGTTGTTTAATTTCTCTTAATGACCTCACTGTATCAGCCAGTAAATTAGGGTTTCTAGCTTAGTAGGCAAAACAACTTGGCCCTAAACAGTCAATTTACTGTGGCATTCAGAGATAGTATTTGAACATTTCAGCTTATCTTTAATTTTATTTTTTTTAAATATAGAGTGCTAGGTTTAGCATATATTAGGCCATTTTTAATTTATTTTTTTATGTGAAGTAAAATTCACTTTTTTTGGTGTACTTATCTACTAGTTTTCACAAATAAATAGCCATGTAATCAGCAATATAAATAAGAAAGAATACTAAGGCTCCTCTGTCCATGAGATTTTCCAGGCAAGGATACTGGAGTGGGTTGCCATTTCCTTCTCCAGGGGATCTTCCCAACCCAGGGATCAAATCCAGGTCTCCTACACTGCAAGTGGATTCTTTACTGACTGAGCTACAAGTGAAGCCCCAACAGTTAGATCACCTTCGAAAAAGTCTTTTATGCAAAAGGGGAGTCATACTACCCCCTTTTTGTGACGAAGTCTTGTTTATTTTAGTAGCCTAAATGGAAAAACTAAGAAGGAGTGCTGATAACAAGATATCAGCCCTCTTGTCTAGAACAGTGTATGTGTATATGTGTATGCATGTATGTGTGTATGTGTAGTATGTGTATATGTATAATGTATGTGTGTGTGTGATCAAGGCCAACCCAGAGCCTTGATCAGCCTTTTCTTGTTAGAAGAGGATGTGAGAACAACCTGGGTAGAGGTGGATCTTCCATGAGGGTGGGGTGCTGTAAGATGTTTCTGGGTCCCCCTGGACCAGATTGATTAGAGCCAGAGGGCCCATGGGATCCTTGGCCAAGAACATCCCATGCTGGCTCTGTGCCTATTTCTAAGTCACCTGCTGGAGAGGTATCGATGGTGCCCTCAGGTCACCAGGAAAGCCCCAGGTGTTCAAAAACAACCAGCAGTAGGCCCTCTGGCCTGCATGCACCCACTTCTTCCGTATCTCATCATGCTTATAGAGCCCTCAAGGAGGGGGCATCCAGTGTAGTCAGACTTCTCTGGGTCCCTCTGTTTCCCTTCCCTTTAATGCTTAGTAAATACTGATGTAGTCTCCATTTCTACAGTGTTGTCTTTTCCAAACCATCATATATATAGGTTTATACAATATGTAGAATTTTGAGTCTGATTTCATTCACATAGCATAAGACATTTGAGATTTATCCTTCTATATATAAGTAGTTTGTTCCTTTTCATTGTTAAGTAATATTCCATTGCATGGCCATGCCAGAACCTGTTTCTCCATCCTGTAGTTGAGGAATATTTAGCTTGTTTCCAGTTTTTGGTGATTTTGAATAAAACTCCTGAAATATTAGCTTGCAGGCTTTTATGTGAATAAAGATTATATCTTATGTGGGTAAATCCTTAGGATTGGTGCTGGATTATACAGTGAGAACATGTTTAAATTTATAATTAATTGTCAAATTGTTTTCAAGAATATACCCCCATTGGCAGTGTATGAAAATTCTACTTGCACATCAGTTCAGATCAGTCGCTCAGTCGTGTCTGACTTTGTGACCCCATGAATCGTAGCATGCCAGGCCTCCCTGTCCATCACCAACTCCGGGAGTTCACTCAAACTCATGTCCATCGAGTCAGTGATGCCATCCAGCCAGCTCATCCTCTATTGTTGCCTTCTCCTGCCCCCAATCCCTCCAAGCATCAGAGTCTTTTCCAATGAGTCAACTCTTCGCATGAGGTGGCCAAAGTATTGGAGTTTCAGCTCTAGCATCAGTCCTTCCAAAGAAATCCCAGGGCTGATCTCCTTTAGAATGGACTGGTTGGATCTCCTTGCAGGCCAAGAGACTCTCAAGAGTCTTCTCCAACACCACAGTTCAAAAGCATCAATTCTTTGGCACTCAGCTTTCTTCAAAGTCCTACTCTCACATCCATACATGACCACTGGAAAAACCACAGCCTTGACTAGATGGACCTTTGTTGGCAAAGCAATGTCTCTGCCTCTTAATATGCTGTCTAGGTTGGTCATAACTTTCCTTCCAAGGAGTAAGTGCCTTGCACATACTCTTTAGCCCTTTATTGTGATTTCAGCGGGCAATAAGTATTTTTGGTTTAGGCTACAGGTTCACTGGCATCTTATTTAGGTTACAATAACAGCTATGGTTTTTCCAGTGGTCATGTATGGATGCGAGAGTTGGACTGTGAAGAATGCCGAGTGCCGAAGAATTGATGCTTTTGAACTGTGGTGTTGGAGAAGACTCTTGAGAGTCCCTTGGACTGCAAGGAGATCCAACTAGTCCATTCTAAAGGAGATCAGCCCTGGGTGTTCTTTAGAAGGAATGATGCTAAGGCTGAAACTCCAGTACTTTGGCCACCTCATGCAAAGAGTTGACTCATTGGAGAAGACTCTGATGCTGGGAGGGATTGGGGGCAGAAGAAAGAAGGGACAACAGAGGATGAAATGGATGGATGGCATCACTGACTTGATGGACGTGAGTTTGAGTGAACTCCGGGAGATGGTGATGGACAGGGAGGCCTGGCGTGCTGCGATTCATGGGGTCACAGAAAGTCTGACACGACTGAGTGACTGAACTTAACTGAACTAAACTGAACAGTTATATTTCCCCTTTATGGAACACAGCCTTATCATGGTGAAGAGACTTGCATAGCTCAATGAAGCTATGAGCCATGCCATGCAGGGTCACCGAAGATAGACAGGTGATAGTGAAGAGTTCTGACAAAATGTGGTCCACTAGAGGAGGAAATCGGAGAAGGCAATGGCAATCCACTCCAGTACTCTTGCCTGGAAAATCCCATGAATGGAGGAGCCTGGTAGGCTGCAGTCCATAGGGTTGGAAGAGTGGGACACGACTGAGCGACTTCACTTTCACTTTTCACTTTCCTGCATTGGAGAAGGAAATGGCAACCCACTTCAGTGTTCTTGCCTGGAGAATCCC
>NW_011495076.1:5178382-5208888 GCF_000754665.1 Bison bison bison | reverse complement strand
TGGCGGGCTGCTGTCTATGGGGTCTCACAGAGTTGGACACGACTGACGTGGCGCAGCAGCAGAAGCAGAGGAGGAAATGGCAACCCACTGTAGTATTCTTGCCTGGAGAAACCCTTGAACAGTATGAAAAAGCAAAAAGATATGACATCAGAAGATGAGCCCTCCAGATTGGAAAGTGTCCAGTATGCTACTGGGGAAGAATGGAGGGTGATTACTAATAGCTTTAGAAAAAATGAAGCAGATAGGCCAAAGCAGAAATGATGTTTAATGGTGAATATGTCTGGTGGTAAAAGTAAAGTCCAATGCTGTAAAGAACAATATTGCATAGGACCCTGGAATGCTAGGTCCATGAATCAAGGTAAATTGGATGTGATCAAACAGGAGACTCATTAGATAAGACCTTGATGCTGGGAAAGAATGAAGGCAAAAAAAGAAAGGGGCAGCGGAAGATGAGATGGTTAGATAGCATCACTAACTCAGTGGACATGAATTTGAGCAAACTCGGGCAGATAGTAGAGGACAGAGGAACTTGGTTTGCTGAAGTCTGTGAGGTCAAAAATAGTTGGATGCAAACTAATGACTGAGCAACAGCAACAGACTGCAGTTATATTTTAAAGAAACTTTTGTTGTTCTGTTTGGGTTTGTGTTGGAATGCTTTTCTAAGGTGTTAGCCTGTGACTTAGGTGGTGACTGGTATTGTGGTTCAATTCTCAGAGCCTTCATTCTACTTTCAGGGTGCATTACATGTGTACTCCATTTGGAGATAGGCCTGAAACATATAGGTTCATACTCAGAATTAGGGGACCCTTCTCTATACCTTGCGTCTCAACATTTTCTTTACACTTACAGGCTCCCAGTGGTGTTTTTCTCAGTTTCTCTGACAAGTCCGTGTTCTTTAGCATTTTAGTCTCCCACACAGTTGCATAGTCCCACCTGCTGAATGAACTCATCCTTGGCCAAGTGTTGAAAGAAAAGGTGAAAAAAATAACAAATATTTCTTCCAGAAGTATTTGCAACAAAAGGACTTTTTTCCATATTTCCTCTCTGCAGAAAAATGATTTTTCTTTTGAATTTCAGGTGTCAAAACTACCACCTCTGAAACCATGTAGATCCATGACCTTGAGGCAGAAACAATAGATAAGAGAGAGAGACAGACATACAGACTCTTAGAAACAACACAAATTTCTACCACACTTTCCAGCTCAGAGGGTTTTCCCAGTTCCTCAGTCAGGAGGATGGGTTTTCCCTGGATGCAGTTTATTTGCAGGTTTGTTTTGTATATTTTATCCCAGGTGAGCAGTAGTATCCTTCCTCCATTCTAGCCATTACTGGAAGTTCTGGATCTTCTGCCCAGACATGTTTATTGTAGACAGCATTTCACTGCTCTAGTCCCTTCAACTACTTACTAGGGCCTAACATGGCATCTAGAGCTGTGGAGCCGTGCAGGAAAATGTTTAAGCATCTCAACTCTTGGAGTGGAAAGCAATTTTTTTCACTATCTCATCTGTTCTGTTTAGGCTCTGGAATTCAATTCCTGAGACCTCTTTTAACCATTTATATGATACCTTTAAATGGTTTTTCCCTTTAATTTTAAAAGTAGCTTCTAAATGCTGACCAGTTAATTAGTTTCCTTTCATGTGGTATCAACCATAATTATATATATTTTGAAGTTGGATTAAAAAAGTAACTAAATATAATGACCAACATGATATTATAGTTATTTAGAAAGTATGTCCTATAGTATCACTCCTAAATAAAGAACACGCAATTAAATTAGTTTGCAAATGTCACCATTACTGGGAATGTGTCATGAGCTAAAGGTGAATGCATGATAAATGAGCTTCAATGAAGCCTTTAATTTCCTGCCAAACTTTCTGAGAACTTTTCAAAAGTGTCTTCCATTGCATCATTTCCTTTTATCGTATGAGGTGTCGTGCTTTATTCTAAATGAGACTATTTATTTCGTCTTTTAACCTGAAGTCTTTAATTCAAAAATAAATAGATCTCACCCTTTCAAAAGATGGTTTTTAAATCTTGGTTCAAGAGTGTTTTGAAAGAAAAGCTTCATTCATGTCAGAGAAAGAATAGCCTGCCTGCTGTTATTCCTTGTTGCAAATAACAGCACATAATTTATCTCCATAGATAAAATTAGAGGTGTACACTGTGGAATTTTCACCACAATACCCGGTACAGCTGACATAACCAATATCATGCAGAAGAAACATGGTGACAGTAGATATTCTAGGATAATCTCAAAGAAACTCAAGACATGAAACAACAACAAAAAAGCCCTTCCTGACTTTCGTCACTGAGTCGATGCCACAGATAAGGCTCTACTCAGTGTGCTGGTGGCTACTGTATGTCTTTAGTCTCTTGTGAGTACTCCAGGGCACCCACTGCCCTCTTGTTTTCTGTTCAGGAAAATGTACTGTGGTGTTCTCTATCACTGTAGCGCTCCAAGCTATTAAATTGCTAATACTTTGATACTGCCTCAAACCAATATACAGTACTTTAAAAGTTTGTTCAGTGTTTATTTGGTGAAAGGGCTAATGGACACATGGAGGAGAGATAGAGAAGATGAAAATCTCTATTAATGGAGTTTGGTTCTTTTCTGTTATGTACACAAGGAATATAGATCTGATCTTATTTTTCTCCCCACTAGAGAAGCCCAAAGTACTTCAGGTTATATGAGTTATCTGTTTGAGGATTTCAAAGTTGATCAAATAAAAGACAGGACCATAACAGGTGGTAATATACAAGCTTTATTGGACAGTATTTAGACATGATTAAAAGAGAGGGCAAGTCTGTACTAACAAGAGACCTTTCAGAGACAGTGAGGCAAGGTGGGAGCCTTTGGGCAGAAAGGCCCAAAGGGCTGCAACAGTTTGGGGTGTTTATAGTTACAGCATTTATCTTAGTTAGAGGTAGCAGATTTGGGAGCAGTTTCACAGGGTATGTGAACTAGATAGGGTCTAAATGGCAAAACTTTGTTTATTTGGACTATGCTTGAAGCCATTGGGTTGCAAGAATTTGAGTTTGGCACCAGTGGACTTTGGCTTGATATTTCTAACCTGCTGTGAAGAAGTAAATAACACAGGGGACATTAAGCCCATTAAACAGGGGCCACCTTTGGCCTGTTTACATAACATTATCTCCTTAAGAATTCAGTTAAGAGCACGCTTTTTTGAGATCATCTCTTCTCCCCACCCTCCACCCTAAGACTCTAAGACCCAGGCAGCTTTTAAAAGTACTCTTTCCAAGAACACACAGTATCATGGTGCAGAGAATTCCACAGTGATGTTTTGAGATCTTAGTTACACTCTGGGTGTCTTTTCTCTGTGTCATCACTGACTGCAGCCCTGATCAGATTCCCTCATCCCCATCATCATTTCCCTAAGGTCTTCCTACTTGACAGCAGTTAGAGTGCATTAGCTGGGATAGGGAAAGAATGTTTGTTATGAAGCTGGCATTCATAATCCTGGCAACTTTAGAGAGGAGTTAATAAAAAACAGTCAACTTATTTAGTGCATGAAAACCGGAACTTTACACTTGGAGCTAAGACTGGGTTAGCATAAAAGTAAAGAAGATATGAAGAAGATATTTTTATCTTTTACTTGTAAAGGAGGGACTGCAGTGGGGAAAGACACCTGATATTCTGTATTTTATAAGATATTATATAATGTAGAAATATTTTGAAAGGCATTTTCTATTCTATGTAACTAAGAGGCGTAGAAAACGTATTTTTGAGTGTGAAAATTAAGATATATCCTGTCAGAGATTGATGGTAAACTAATTTTGAGAGTTTTTTTTAAATATGATAAAAATTGTTAATTTTGATTTTTAAGAGTGTAGTGTAACTTATGTTCATAGCTTGCTTTCACACTCAGAGAACAACAACAGCAAAGGGTTTGCCACTCCATTTATGTATTTAAATTGATCTTTGTTGCACAAAAGTGTACTATCTTTTGAAGTGGAAAAGTTAAGGCAGAAAGATTACTAACCATTAACCCCATCATTTTAATAACCATTGCCACCAGCGTATCCTGATGTCTGGAAGAAACCGCCTGTTCTCCAGTTGAATGACTTCCTAGAAATAATACTTGTAATCTTGGACAAGTCACTAAATGTCTCTGAGGCTCAACTTCTTTATCTTAAAAAGAAGATAACATTGAGTATAGTGGTACTTACACTGAAAGAGAATAGAGTTATGCCACTCTCTCAGAGCCCCTCATCCCCACCTTCTTCACCATGATATAGACAGGAGGAGCAAGCTGACAAGATTACAGATACACAATGTTCTGATGACTCATACCCACCACACTCCCACCACTCTTGAGAAATTGTGTTTTCTGTTTCTTTGATGATGGAAATTCTTAATCAGAAAGAGCCAGAACAAATCATCAATCAAACTCCTACAAAAATCAGAGTACCCACGTTAACAACTGACCACTTGATGAGAAAAATAGCCATAGGCAACCATAACTGCCTATGAAAGGGCTATTTTATCTGGGCTTTGTCTTATAATATGCTATGATCTTCAGGAAAAGTAGATTTTCTTTTTTGTAATATTCTGAGTACCAAGCACTGTTCTGGTTTTCTAATTTATAGCCAAAATTTTTTAAGGAAAGCAGACAGTAATTTCATTTTTACTTTTCATTTAGCAAAAAAGTTGTTCAGTATTTTCTAGAATAGACAAATAAATTGATTTGTCTACTCTGGAATTTTTCACTAAACCTACTAGAAAGAAAAGAAAAATTTCTGTTTGCCATTGGAAAAAATAACATCACTTTTTTTATATTTAAAAAAAATTTTTGTTCTACACTCACTGAAAACCTGAGACCTGTTATAATTTTCTGTTTTTAAATGAACAGATTTATGTGTGTGTGTGAATACAACTTTGTAATTATCTTAATGTGGTTTAGTATGATTTGTAATCTGTCAAGACTACAAAGAATTAAGCAGTCAGTGGTCTGTCTTAATTCTTTATGAAATGCAACACTGTACTTCAGTGAACAACGATTAATTAAGATAATTGCTCAATTGGCATGTTTCAGCTACCAGTAAGATATGCAAATTAAGCAGAATGTGCTATTTCCTTAATTAATATTGTAAGCAAAAAACTTTTTTATCTTAGTTAATTCACCTTATAATTTTATAAATTCACTTTATAATGAATATGATTTTTTAAAATTTTATTTTATTTAACTTTACAATATTGTATTGGTTTTGCCATATATCAAAATGAATCTGCCACAGGTATACATGTGTTCCCCATCCTGAACCCTCCTCCCTCCTCCCTCCCCATACCATCCCTCTGGGTCATCCCAGTGCACCAGCCCCAAGCATCCAGTATCGTGCATCGAACCTGGATAGCAATATTTTCAAATAGACTGTGCAAGAATTCTACTTATATTAGTACATGCAGGCATATGTGTATTTTATAGTATATTATGCTTTACGTAATACTGAAGTGTTGAATTCAAAATTACATGGGAAAAGAACATTTGTTGAGAACAAAAGGGGCTGATGGGGCTTGTGACAATCAGGCAAAGAAAAAGCATCACCACAGAAAACTAAAAATTCCAGCCAGTACAGAGCTAAGAAACACTCACACAAAAGAGCGAATGTATGATTCCTCTTATATGAAATATCTAGAATGGGAAAATTCACAGAGACAAAAAACTTTAAAGGTTACTAGAGGCCAAGGAAAGGGAAATGGTTAGCTTTTGATAAATGGTTATAGATTTTTTATTTGAGGTTATAAAAAAGCTCTGGAAATAGTGATCATGATTGTGAGTACAACATTGTGAGTATCATCAATGCCACTTGAAATATACACTTAAAAATGGTTAAAGTGGCAAATTTTATCACTCACACATTAAAAAGAAAATCACCCACTAATACAGCCCCTGGAGATTATAAGAGTTGTTGACCTGTTAGGTGCTTTCTCTGTGACATGCTATTTGTTTATTACAACAGTCTTTGGAATGTGAGTGGCTGAAGGAGATTAACAGGGGAAATAGTAGACGTTAGGGAAAATGCAATTTCTCTCTTTGAAACAAGGGAGGTAGTAGGGGTTCCACTTTGAATCTAAGTACTTTCCCTTTTCAAAATTTTGAAAAAATGATATGACCAGGCCCCATTTTTCACAAGCTGAATATATGGGGAAGACAGAGTAAACTGTTGCAAGAAATAGCCATGTCATCATGCATTGTGTTTTGTGGTAATAACCTATTAAAACAGGAATGGTATTTTTGCACATATTAAACTAAAGTATTTTAATTTTGGCCTTTAAGCCAATGGTATTTTACCTTAACTGCATACATGGAATCACTTTGTGTGCTTGGAATAAATCCTGATGCACAGGTTGTACCCTGAACAAATGACATCTGAATCTCTGGAATAGAACCCAGGTATCAGAATCTTTAAGATTTCTCCAGGTATTTATTATGCAGGAAAGAATAGAAAGCATTCCTTAAATCATGTTGTATTGCAGGCTTTTAATCTTAAAGGTGTTCAAGCTGGTTTTAGAAAAGGCAGAGGAACCAGAGATCAAATTTCCAAAATCTGCTGGATCACAAAAAAAGCAAGAAAGTCCCAGAAAAACATCTATTTCTGCCTTATTGACTATGCCAAAGCCTTTGACTGTGTGGATCACAATAAACTGTGGAAAATTCTGAAAGACATGGGAATACCAGACCACCTGACCTGCCTCTTAAGAAACCTGTATGCAGGTCAGGAAGCAACAGTTAGAACTGGACATGGAACAACAGACTGGTTCCAAATAGGAAAAGGAGAACATCAAGGCTGTATATTATCACCCTGCTTATTTAACTTCTATGCAGAGTACATCATGAGAAATGCTGGGTTGGAGGAAGCACAAGCTGGAATCAAGATTGCCAGGAGAAGCATCAATAACCTCAGATATGCAGATGACACCATCCTTACGGCAGAAAGTGAAGAAGAACGAAAGAGTCTCTTGATGAAAGTGAAAGAGGAGAGTGAAAAAGTTGGCTTAAAGTTCAATGTTCAGAAAACTTAGATCATGGCATCCGGTCCCATCACTTCATGGCAAATAGATGGGGAAACAGTGGAAACAGTGACTTTATTTTTTGGGGGCTCCAAAATCACTGCAGATGGTGATTACAGCCATGAAATTAAAAGATCCTTACTCCTTGGAAGGAAGGTTATGACCAACCTAGACAGCATATTAAAAAGCAGAGACATTACTTTGTCAAAAAAGGTCCGTCTGGTCAAGGCTATGGTTTTTCCAGTGGTCATGTATAGATGTAAGAGTTGGACTATAAAGAAAGCTGAGCGCCAAAGAATTGATGCTTTTGAACTGTGGTGTTGGAAAAGACTCTTGAGAGTCCCTTGGACTGCAAGGAGATCCAACCAGTCCATCCTAAAGGAGATCAGTTCTGGGTGTTCATTGGAAGGACTGATGTTGAAGCTGAAACTCCAATACTTTGGCCACCTGATGCGAAGAGCTGACTCATTGGAAAAGCCCCTGATGCTGGGAAAGATTGTGGGCAGGAGAAGAAGGGGACAATAGAGGATAAGATGGTTGGATGGCATCACTGACTCAATGGACATGGGTTTGGGTGGACTCCAGGAGTTGGTGATGGACAGGGAGGCTTCGCGTGCTGTGGTTCATGGGGTCACAAAGATTCAGACATGACTGAGCAACTGAACTGAACTGAATCTTCAAGGGTATTTAAGTAAATACAAATGAGGATGAATGTATTTACTAAATTTTTAGCCAAAAAAGAAAGAAAAAAATGCCATAAAGGGAAAAACTGTAGAGAGAGGATTTGAATACTTATTTTATCTCTTTAAGTGTTTTGTTGTTGTTCAGTTGCTAAGTTGTATCCAACTTTTTTGTGACCCCATGGACTGCAGCATGCCAAGCTTCCCTGTCTGTCACTATCTACCAAAGTTTGCTCAAATTCATGTCCGTTGAATTGATTATGCTGTTTAACCATCTCATTCTCTGTTGCCCTTTTCATCAATTACCTTCAATCATTCCCAGCATCAGGATCTTTTCCAGTGAGTTGGCACTTCAAATCAGGTGGCTAAATTATTGGAACTTCAGCTTCAGCATCAGTCTTTTCAATGAGTATTCATGGTTGATTTCCTTTAGAATTGACTGATTTGACCTCCTTGCTGTCCAAGGGACTCTCAAGAGTCTTCTCCTTACCACAATTCAAAAGCATAAGTTCTTTGGTTCTTCAGCATAAATTCTTCAGCCTTCTTAATGGGCTGACTCTCATATCCAAACATGGCTACTGGAAAAACCATAGGTTTGACTATATGAACCATTGTCAGCAAAATGATGTCTTTGCTTTTTAATATGCTGTCTCGGTTTGTCAGAGCTTTCCTTCCAAGGAGCAATTGTCTTTTAATTTCATGGCTGCAGTCACCATCCACAGTGGTTTTGGAGCCCAAGAAAATAAAATCTGTCGCTGCTTCCACTTTTTCCCCTTCTATCTGCCATGGAGTGATGGGAGAGGATGCCATGATCTTAGTTTTTTTAATGTTGAGTTTTAAACCAGCTTTTTCACTCTCCTCTTTCGCCCTCCTCAAGAGGCTTTGTAGTTCCTCCTCACTTTCTCCCTTTAGAGTGGTATCATTTGCATATCTGAGATGGTTGATAATTCTCCCAAAATTCTTGATTCCATCTTTTGATTCATGCAGCCCAGCATATTGCATGATATACTCTATATATTTTAACTATAATGATATACTTTATATAAGTTAAATAAAAGGGTGATAGTACACAGCCTTGTCATATTCCTTTCCTAATTTTGAACCAGTCAGTTTTTCATATAAGGTTCTAACTGTTTTTTCTTGACCCATATACAGGTTTCTCATGAGACAGGTAAGGTGGTCTGGTATTCCCATCTTTTTAAGAATGTTCCACAGTTTGTTGTGATCCACACAAAGGCTTTCGTGTATTCAATGAAGCCTTGATGTTTTTTATTTGATATTTTTCTGGAATTTCCTTGTTTTCTTCATGATCCAACAAATGTTGACAATTTGATCTCTGGTTCCTCAGCCTTTTCTAATCCCAAGTTGTACATCTGGAAGTTCTCAGTTTCATGTACAGCTGAGGCCTAGATTGAAGGATTTTGAGCATAACCTTAGTAGCCTGTGACATGAGGACAATTGTATGGTAGTTTGAACATTCTTTGGCATTGCCTTTCTTTGGGATTGGAATGAAAACTGACCTTTTCCAATCCTGTGACCATTGCTGAGTTTTTCAATTTGGTGGCATATTGAGTGTAGCACTTTAACAGCATCATATTTTAAATTTTTAAATAGCTCAGCTGGCTTTCCATCACCTCCACTAGATTGTTCACAGTAATGCTTACTAAGGCCCACTTGATCACACTTCAGGATGTGTGGCTCTAGGTGAGTGACCACACCATCATAGTTATCTGGGTAATTTTTAATACCTTTTTTGGGTAGTTCTTCTGTGTGTTCTTGCCACCTCTTCTTAGTCTCTTCTGCCTCTGTTTGGGCCTTACCATTTCTGTCCATTATCATGTCCTTCTTTACATAAAATATTACCTTTTACCTAAGTTTTTCTGTTCTCTTCTTTGCTCAGCTATTCGTAAAGCTTTCTTAGACAACTACTTTGCTTTCTTGTGTTTCTTTTTCTTTGGATGGTTTTGGTCACTGCTTCTTGTACAATGTTACAAACCTCTGTCTATAGTTCTTCAGGTATTGTCTCCCTAATCTAATCCCTTGAATCTATTTGTCACCTCTAGTGTATAATCAAAAGGAATTTGCTTTAGGTCATACATGAATAGCCTCATGGTTTTTCCTACTTTCTTCAATTTAAGTCTGACTCTTTAGTGTTTCAATTTGCCAAACCTGAAAAACTCAGCCCATAGAGTTACTCTGTATGGTGGAGACTCTGATAGAATCCTTGCCCACAAATATGGTCTAGCTGAAATTGGGAAGACAGAAAGTAAGCAAATATATATATGTTTTTTACATATTTATATATATTTCTGTGCACCCCAGAAATTGCACAAAATAATCTGATTTTATTGTGGGGAAGAAAATAGTAGATCCTATATTTAAATTTAATATTTATCTAAAAATAATTAAAATACTGTACTAATATTTAGCATAGGGATTTTAAAGTTGCCCTAATTCTGTCATTTATGATAGAGGACCTGTTTCATGAGCTACTCAGAGGACCTCGTAGGGACTGTATGATAATAAGTGATGATGTCCTCACTAGATGGATTGTCTTAACATATTGTGACATACTGCAGTAATATGTACTGATAAATGGATTTTTAGAGCATACCCTCTCATCCCAACCAAATACAATCCTTTCAAAATGGATATGTTGCTTAAATAATTTATGCAATGAAGCTGTGCACTGACCAGCAAACAGACAACAAGAAATTGATGGCAAAGATATTTCTACTTCTTGTATGAATGCACACGTGAACATATTATGAAATAAAGAAGTGCCAATATGACAAAAAGTTGGAAAAAAATGACTGTCTTAAAAATTGATATTATTTTCTGTCCCTGACAACTAACCAGATCATTAGGTTTTTATGTGCTTTGAAATAATAGTCTTTAATATCATGATGCTGTCATGATGGACAAGGTATTTTTAAAAAGTCAGTTCATTTTATAATTATTTGATTTATTATTATCTATTTTTAAGTAGTTTTATATATTTAAGTGTTACCTTTATACTACTATACTATACAAACCTAATTTCTAAAAAGTGAAATAGACATTATCCTGGAATAGACAATGGCCATTTGATGGTAAAGTGTCTGCCTGCAATGTGGGAGACCTGGGTTCGATCCCTGGGTTGGGAAGATCCCCTGGAGAAGGAAATGGCAACCCACTCCAGTACCATTGCCTGGAAAATCCCATGGACAGAGGAGCCTGGTAGGCTACAGTCTATGGGGTTGCAAAGAGTCGGACACGACTGAGAAACTTAACGTTCATATTTCATATTGGTAAGTAGGTGAGCATGCATGCATGTGTGTGCTAAGTTGCTTTAGTTGTGTCCAACTTTTTGCTACCCCGTGGACTGTAGCCCCCCAGGCTCCTCTGTCCATGGGATTCTCCAGGCAAAAATATTGGAGTGGGTTGCCATTTCCTTTTCCAACTCGTTGGTGAGAATACAGCTAGATATTCTGGTGGTCCTATCATAGATTGTCCCTTTTAAAACAACTATCAAGAAAGGTCTACAGTAAGCTTATGAGTCATTATTATAGAGAATAGCCAACTACTAGGCTTTCCTGAATCCAGTTTATATGATTTCCTGGAAAATTATATCTATTACTTGTATGCCAGTCCAGCTTTAAAATAATATCAGTCCTGACTGCCCAGTTGTCTTAGTTTCCTTTTATCAGTTTTTGATTTGTTAGATGACTTTTTGGAAGTACCTAAAAAAATGCTTTTGGGTTGATTTCTATACAATTCTGTCTGATATATTGTTTTTAAAACAGTGTGGTGAATTGAAAATGAGAATTTGCTTTTTTTGTTACCCCTTCCCTACCTCAAAAAACAGTTTTGCAAATCTCCATGAATTTCATAAATGGCACTTCAATTCAGTTCAGTTCAGTTGCTCAGTCGTGTCCGACTCTTTGCAACCCCATGAATCACAGCACGCCAGGCCTCCCTGTCCATCACCAACTCCCGGAGTTCACTCAGACTCACGTCCATCGAGTCAGTGATGCCATCCAGCCATCTCATCCTCTGTCGTCCCCTTCTCCTGCTGCCCCCAATCCCTCCCAGCATCAGAGTCTTTTCCACTGAGTCAACTCTTCGCATGAGGTGGCCAAAGTACTGGAGTTTCAGCTTCAGCATCAGTCCCTCCAAAGAAATCCCAGGGCTGATCTCCTTCAGAATGGACTGGTTAGTTCTCCTTTGCAGTCCAAGGGACTCTCAAGAGTCTTCTCCAACACCACAGTTCAAAAGCATCAATTCTTCGGCACTCAGCCTTCTTCACAGTCCAACTCTCACATCCATACATGACCACAGGAAAAACCATAGCCTTGACTAGACGAACCTTTGTTGGCAAAGTAACGTCTCTGCTTTTGAATATGCTATCTAGGTTGGTCATAACTTTCCTTCCAAGGAGTAAGTGGCTTTTAATTTCATATGCAGTGATTTTGGAGCCCAAAAAAATAAAGTCTGACATTGTTTCCACTGTTTCCCTATCTATTTCCCATGAAGTGGTGGGACCAGAGGCCATGATCTTCATTTTCTGAATGTTGAGCTTTAAGCCAACTTTTTCACTCTCCTCTTTCACTTTCATCAAGAGGCTTTTTAGTTCCTCCTCACTTTCTGCCATAAGAATGGTGTCATCTGCATATCTGAGGTTATTGATATTTCTCCTGGCAATCTTGATTTCAGCTTGTGTTTCTTCCAGTCCAACATTTCTCATGATGTACTCTGCATATAAATTAAATAAGCAGGGTGATAATATACAGCCTTGACGTACTCCTTTTCCTATTTGGAACCAGTCTGTTGTTCCATGTCCAGTTCTAACTGTTGCTTTCTCACCTGCATACAGATTTCTCAAGAGGCAGGTCAGGTGGTCTGGTATTCCCATCTCTTTCAGAATTTTCCACAGTTGATTGTGATCCACACAGTCAAAGGCTTTGGCATAGTCAATAAGGCAGAAATAGATGTTTTTCTGGTACTATATCTTAAACTTTATTGTATGTAAAGTATACTCCAAATCCAAATGTTCTTATGTCTTTTCTTATTTCCCAACCATACCATTTATTGTGGGATATAACACATTCAGTTGGTGCCAATGAAATTTCCTTAGATTCTTTTCCTTGTGTTTAGATTCCCTGGCTTCTGTCTATATTTTCTTTAAATGGTGCACACCTATTTGGATGTCTGTGGATGTCTTTGGATGGCTGCCTCTGGTGCTTCTTTGTCTGCTCGTGCTCAGAGATACAGATCCTAGGAGTTTATCTTCCCACCACCCCATTTCCCCAAGGAACCCTTAGCCAGTGACTAATCAAGATAGGAATAAAAAAAACAAAAACAAAAACTCAGTTTCCCTCCCTTAAGCCAGGGCAAGCTCTTGAGGCATAATTTAAACTTAGGGTTTCTCTTAAGAATCAGACTAAAGCTATGTACCTAAGATGGCCTGAAATTGCACTTTTGCTTGGTCTCTTTCTCTGTTCTGTTCTGCTTCACCCATTCTGTAATAATTTTTCCCTTTGAGTGCATTTTCTTAATAAATAATTTACATGTGAATTCTCAACATGACTTTTATTTGGAAGAGTATTAAATCAAAAAAGTTTAGAGACTCTTGGTGTAGAGGAGAGAAACCAGTAAACTATTATGGCTTAGAAAGAAGAAGAAGAAGAAAACATAATAAAGCATAAGGCGCCACCAACAAAAACCTCATAGTTGTTATTTATCGGTGTCATCACAATCATAACTGCTGTCACCTATTTACAGTCCCTAGAAATGTGGAAAGAAAAGAAAGGAGATAGATAATAGTTTGAAAAAAAACAGACTTGTGGCCCAATTCTCCCTTTTGGATTTTGAATAAGAGGAAGTATTCTGCTTATCTGTTGCTTCAGAACATATGCTCCCCCCACCAAAGCATATTAGCTTACAACACTAAGTAAAAATGATATTAGTTGGGTTTATGGTCTGGTTGATGGTTCTACCTTGAGGGTGCAATCAAATAAAGACTGAGACTAAGATATTTGAAAAGCATCTTCCACTATGTGTCTGGTACCTGATTTCTGATGACTGGAATAACTAGAGCTGGTTGAGCATTTCCTTCCATGTGGCCACTCAACATAGCTGGTCAGGTCTTCTTCACTGGGCGTTTTCAGGGTATTCAGATTCCTCACATGGTGGCTAGCATTCAGAGCAAGCATTCCAATAGACTAGGGCAGAAGCTGCCATGCTTCTTCTGAGACTCAGAAGGCTTGTAGTGTCACCTCTGCCACTGGTAAATCAGTCCTATGGCCAACCAAACTGAATACCCTGAGGTGTAGTTCACTGGAGGCCATCTTTGGATATGTGTTTAATAGAATTAAGGATTGCAGAAAGCATAGAACATTCACTTTGTTCCAGATAGGCTAGCAGGAGGAGACTTGCATAGAGGTCCCACTGCAAAATGGGATAATATATACTGGTTGAGAGGATGGAGCACAGTGGCCAGGTCATAGTTGGAACATCTGAATTGCCCTCAGTTCCCTTGAGATGCCTATAGGTCTAGTAGGAGCCCTGGTAGAGTGGAGTTAAGTGATTTTAAAACAGAGATGGAAAGCAAACAATTGTAACAGAACCAGGTGGAGGATACACCATTCCTCAAATGTCTTCTTCCCCTTGTCAAGGGGAACCTAATTCTTCAAAGGGGATGACCAGTGCTCCCCTCAGAAAAAGTATAATGCAAATAAACAGAACAGCACAAGAGACAAGTAGGGAGTACAGGGACCCAGAATCCATGAGACATCACCTTGGACATGGGGAAGAGCCAGCTAGTGAATACATAAAAACAAGTTAGAGGCCCAAAGACCTCATTTATCCACGTAATGAGCTCTTTCAAGCCGTGCATTTCTGCCCTCTATACTCACTTTACCACCCCCTTCCCCTGTGGGTTTGGAAATTTAACATCTTTATTTTTATGGTCCACAAACTATTTTTGCCTTTTACTGTATTCAAATGTTTTTTTTTTTTTAATTGCTCTGGATAGTCTGGATTTAATAAGAAAGGAATTATATTTTATACACAGATAATTTGAGGCTCAAGGAGGTTAACTCCATCAAATTCACATAACCAATAGTGGAAAGAATGTGGTAGTCAAATTCCACTCTGTCTCATTCTGTGTTCTTTCCCCTTTACTATACTATCTCCAATATTTACTTCACTGAAAGGTGCAATTGAAATATAATTCTCAGAAATTCATCATTTTTTAATCTTCACTTTTCACCAACAAATTCATTTTCTGGTTGTGATAACTGCAATCTGAAAACCACTACATATTAATAAAAACTGACACTGAAATGGTTTTAGGTGTTCATTTATGCAGTGTGAATCAAGTCAGCTGTATAAAAGTGACAGGAGAGAGAATTTCTTATGGCTCGTTAGTAGAACACACTGCGGCAATCAACTGTTGTACTTAATAGTCACCACACACACAAGATAAAGATTTATTTCGGCAAAGGAATTAAACTTGATAAAAACAGTCAAGAAACAAAGGATTTAAGATGGTCATAGAAGGAATTGCAAAAAGAATCAAAGTCTCACCAAGACACTTAGATTCTTTAAGTTTTAAAATTATATATATAAGTTGAACCAGAAGTATTTTCCATTATCTTCTTGTTTTCTCCACTCTCTAAATCCTTCTGTTTTACTGTAATTTTAGTAATGTAAGGTGTTAACCTAGACAGCATATTAAAAAGCAGAGACATCACTTTGCCAGCAAAGGTCCATATAGTCAAAGCTATGGTTTTTCCTGTATTCATATATGGATGTGAGAGTTGGACCATAAAGAAGGTTGAGTACCAAAGAATTGGTGCTTTCAACCTGTGGTGCTGGAGAACACTCATAAGAGTCCCAGGGGCAGCAAGTAGATCAAACCAGTCAATCCTAAAGGAAATTAACCCTGAATATTCACTGGAAGGACCGATGCTGAAGCTGAAGCTCCAATATTTTGGCTACCTGATGCGAAGAGCTGACTCACTGGAAAAGCCCTTGATGCTGGGAAAGACTGAGGACAAGAAGAGACGGGGGTGACGGAGGATGAGATGATTGGATGGCATCACTGACTCAATGGATATGAATTTGAGCAAAGTCTGGGAAATAGTGAAGAATAGGGAAGCCTGGCATGCTGAAGTCCATGGGGTCTCAAAAGTTGGATATGCCTGAGTGACTGAACAACAAAAGGTCTCAAGGATATTAATCTAAAACTGATTTTAGGAATAGCTTTACTATACAACAACAACATAATAGCTAACTTTAATTGCTAATATTTCTATGATGAAAAAATGAGGCACCGAGAGGTTAAATGAGTAGTTTAAGATTGCACTGAGTGTTGGATTTGGAATGTGAGCTCAAATAGCTTGGTCTCATAATTAACCCACTGAGATGTACTTTCTTTTGACCTAGACTATTGTATTATCCTTTGCAATATTTCAATAGTTTTTTCTTTATCTGATCCTCATATTCATATACACAAATGTAGAGAGAATTGGAGCTTCCCAGGAGGCTCAGTGGTAAAGAATATGCTTGCCAAACAGGGAGTGTAGGAAACATGGGTTTGATCCCTGGGTTGGGAAGATCCCCTGGAGAAGGAAATGGCAACCCACTCCAGTATTCTTGCTTGGGAAATCCCATGGACAGAGGAGCCTGGCAGGCTATAGTACATGGGGTCACAAGAGTTAGACATGACTGAACGACTTAGTACATGCAAAGATAATTTAAGTACATTTGTTGTTAAAATGATTCAGTTCAGTTCAGTTCAGTCGCTCAGTCATGTCCAACTCTTTGCGACCCCATGAACCACAACACGCCAGGCCTCCCTGTCCATCACCAACTCCCAGAGTCCACCCAAACCCGTGTCCATTGAGTCAGTTTAAAACGATTACTATGCATTAAAAAAATAAAGGCTTGGGTAATCATAGTGACTTGGTCCAGAGAGCAGACAGAATGAACAGATAGATCAGGTATGCCAATGAATCCCATACCTTCTCTAAGATCTGGAAAACCACAAAGCTCTATTGTTATTGTTTTGGGATAGGAAGTCTATGAACAAAAAGGAAATGGCTGTAGAATGTGTGTTAACAATTTTGACAGGCTTCAAGCCAGGCATGCTTTTCTGGCACCCAAGAAGGTTCTTTATAGAAACTGTAGCACCTCTCTGAAAGAGTCTTTAAAGGAGGAACTTGTGATGCCCAAGAGAATAGAAAGGTTTGGTGTTGGATTTTCATGAAGGTGAGCTCTGCTAGTAGATCTCAAGAACTGTCTGTGATAGAAGAGATAGATAGATAGATATTATTTCTTCTATTATAGTTGAAACTGCCATTTAATTGCATTTTAACAAAATATTCAAGTAAGGACTTAAGGTTTCCAAAATGGGACTGACCCTCATTTCACTTGTTTTAGGGGCCACTGAAGCTCCATGAATTTTTAAAAGAATATTTTGAAGCAAAAATTCTCAATCTTCAAACCACAAATGCATTTATTCATTCAACACATAGTTATTGGACAACTACTTTGTGCTAAACAATATTCCTTGTGTTGAGAAATTTCTGTTCTCATCAAATTTATATTCCAGTGGAAAGAGAAAGACCATCATCAATGAAATTGTACTTTAGAAGATGACAAGTCTATGAAAAACAATAAATGAGGGTAAGGTAACCAACTGTGCTGAGGGTGGGGGTAGAGAGAATGTAAAACAGAGTGGTCAGAGTAGGTCTCACTCAGTGAGTGATGTTGAGGCAGGTAAAGCTGGACCAGAGGAAGCAAGTGGAAGGAGAAAGAGAAGCTGGAGAAAGAGTGAGAAGCCTGATCATGATCAATCTTGAGAGAATTATAGGACCCGTGGTGTTAATTCTGAGTGAAGTATATTCATTAGAGTGTATGCACAGAAGAGTGAGTTAAAACTGTAAAACTTCTACAAGAAACATGGGATAAAAGCTTCTTGACATTGGTCTTGGCAATGATTTCCTGGATTTGGCATGAAAAACACAGTCCACAAAGGCAAAAGTAGACAAGTACAACTACATAACACTAAAAAAAAATTTATAAAAAGAGAAAAAAATTGTATAGCAAAGGAAACAGCAAAATAAAAGGCAACCTATGGAATAGGATAAAATATTGTCAAGTCATGAATCTGGTAAAGGGTTAATATGCAAAATATATAGGGAACTTCTTCAACTCAATAGCCAAAAAATAATTTTAAAATCAGGAAAGCCACTCAATAGACATTTCTCCCATGAAAACATACAAATGGCTAACAAGTGTGTGAAGACATGCTCAACATCACTAATCATCATGGCAATGTAAGTCAAAACCCCAGTGAAATATCACCTCAATATTTAGGATGGCCATTATTTAAATATAAAACTAATACTGCTGAAGATGTGAAGAAAAGGGAACTCTTGTGCATCGTTGGTGTAACTGTAAATTGGTGCAGCCACTATGGAAAACAGTACAGAGACCACTCAAAAAAATTAAAGCTAGAACTACCATATGATTCAGTTAAACCTCTGCTTATGTATTGGAAGGAATTGAAATACTGAAGTATCTGCACTGTCATATTCATTGCAGCATTACTGATAATGGCCAAGCTGTGGAGGCAACCTAAATGTCCACTGATGCACAAATGGATAAAGAAAATAAATGTGATGTGTGCATGCTAAGTCACTTCAGGCATGTGCGACTCTACTACCCTATGGATGATAGCCCACCAGACTCTTCTGTTCATGGGATTCTCCAGGCAAAAATACTAGAGCGGGTTGTTATGCCCTCCTCCAGGGGATCTTCCCGACCCAGGGATCTAATGCACATCTCTTATGTCTCCTGCATTGTCAGGCAGATTCTTTACCACTAGCATCACCCAGAAAGCCCAAAATAAAATGTGATACATTTATACAAAAGAATATAGTTAAGCTTTAAAAAAAGAAAATCCTGTCATTTGCAACAACAGGAATATACCTAGAAAGCATGTTAAGGAAAAGGAAAAGAAATGCAAAAACGTGAAATGGTAGTCTGAGGAGGCCTTACAAATGGCTGTGAAAAGAAGAGAAGTGAAAGGCAAAGGAGAAATGGAAAGATATACCCATTTGAATGCAGAGTTTCAAAGAATAGCAAGGAGAGATAAGAAAGCCTTCCTCAGTGATAAATGCAAAGAAATAGAGGAAAATAACAGGATGGGAAAGACTAGACATCTCTTCAAGAAAATTAGAGATATCAAGGAAACATTTCATGCAAAGATGGGCTCAATGAAGGACAGAAATGGTATGGACCTAACAGAAGCAGAAGATATTAAGAAGAAGTGGCAAGAATACACAGAAGAACTATGCAAAAAAGATCTTCATGACCCAGAAAATCACAAAGGTGTAATCACTCACCTAGAGCTGAATATCCTGGAATACAAAGTCAAGTAGGCCTTAGGACATCACTATGAACAAAGCTAGTGGAGGTGATGGAATTCCATTTAAGCTATTTCTAATCCTAAAAGATGATGCTGTGAAAGTGTTCAATATGCGAGGAAATTTGGAAAACTCAGCAGTGGCCACAGGACTGAAAAAGGTCAGTTTTTATTCCAATCTCAAAGAAAGGCAGTGCCAAAGAAAGCTCAAACTACTGCACAATTGCACTCATCTCACACACTAGTAAAATAATGCTCAAAATTCTCCAAGCCAGGCTTCAACAGCATGTGAACCATGAACTTCCAGATGTTCAAGCTGGATTTAGAAAAGGCAGAGGAACCAGAGATCAAATTGCCAATATCCATTGTGTCATCAAAAAAGCAAGAGAGTTCCAGAAAACATCTACTTCTGCTTTATTGACTATGCCAAAGCCTTTGACTGTGTGTTTCACAACAAACTGTGGAAAATTCTGAAAGAGATGGGAATACCAGACCACCTGACCTGCCTCTTGAGAAATCTGTATGCAGGTTAGGAAGCAACAGTTAGAATCAGACAAGGACAACAGACTGGTTCCAAATCAGGAAAGGAGTACGTCAAGGCTGTATATTGTCACCCTGCTTATTTAACTTATATGCAGAGTACATCATGAGAAATGCTGCGCTGGAGGAAGCACAAGCTGGAATCAAGATTGCTGGGAGAAATATCAATAACCTCAGATATGCAGATGACACAACCCTTGTGGCAGAAAGTGAAGAAGAACTGAAGAGCCTCTTGATGAAAATGAAAGAGGAGAGTGAAAAAGTTGACTTAAAGCTCAACATTCAGAAAATGATCATGGTATCCAGTTCCATCACTTCATGGCAAATAGATGGAGATACAGTGGAAACAGTGTCAGACTTTATTTTGGGGGGCTCCAAAATCACTGCAGATGGTGATTGCAGCCATGAAATTAAAAGACACTTACTTCTTGGAAGAAAAGTTAGAACCAACCTAGACAGAGTATTAAAAAGCAGAGACATTACTTTGCCAACAAAGGTCCATCTTGTCAAAGCTATAGTTTTTCCAATGGCCATGTATAGATGTGAGTGTTGGAGTATAAAGAAAGCTGAGCACCGAAGAATTGATGCTTTTGAACTGTGGTGTTGGAGAAGACTCTTGAGAGTCCCTTGGACTGCAAGGAGATCCAACCAGTCCATCCTAAAGGAAATCAGTCCTGAATATTCATTGGAAGGACTGATGTTGAAGCTGAAACTCCAATACTTTGGCCACCTGATGCAAAGAGCTAACTCTGATGCTGAGAAGACCCTGATTTGAGGACCTGATTTGAGACCCTCTGATTTGAGAAGACCGTGATGCTAGAAAAGGTTGAGGGCTGGAGGAGAAGGGGACAACAGAGGATGAGATGGTTGGATGACATCACCGACTCAATGGACATGAGTTTGAGTAAATTCAGGGGATTGGTGATGGACGGGGAAGCCTGGTGTGCTGCAGTCCGTGGTGGTGCAAAGAGTCAGACATGCCTTAGTGACTGAATTGAACTGATAGAGGGAAATACTACGTTATACCAACTGTAATATATGTGCATGCTCAGCCATGTCTGACTCTTTGCAACCCCATGGACCATAGCCCACCAGGCTCCTCTCTCCATGGGATTCTCCAAGCAAGAATAGTGGAGTAGGTTGCCATTTTCTTCTCTAGAGTATCTGCCTGACCAAGGGATTGAAACTAAGTCTCCTGCATTGCAGGCAGATTTTTTACCATCTGAGCTACCAGGGAAACCCATATCAATTATGAGAAATCTAAAATATTCAAATGCTTACAGCAGAGAGTCGAATGGTAGTTGCCAGAACCTGAGAGGAAGAGGAAAGGGAGGTATTCATCAAATGGTATAAGGTTTCAATTATATAAGATGAATAATTTCTAGAGATCTACTGTATAACTCATTGTATGCGTGATCAGTTGCTCAGTCGTGTCAGACTCTTTAGGACTCTGTCTGTAGCTTGCCAGGCTCCTCTGTCCATGGAATTTTCTGGGCAAGCATACTGGAGTGGGTTGCCATTTTCTCCTTCAGGGGATCTTCCCAAGCTGGGATTGAACAGGCGTCTCTTGCCTCCCCCTCATTGGCAGCAGGAGTCTTTTACCAGTGAGCCACTTGGAAGTTTCAGCTCATTGCCTATACTCAATTATACTATACTATATACTTAAATTTTTTGCTAAGAGGGTAAATCTTATGCTAAGTGTTCTTATCACAAAAAAAGTAACAATAAATAAAAAGGGCAGGAGGAAATTTTACAGGTGATGAATATGGCTGAGTTAATGGCATAGATCGTTGTGATGGTTTCATGGATATATACTTATTTCCAAACTCAATGTACATAAATGTGTGTAGCCTTTTGTACATTACTCATGTCTCAATAAAATTATTATTTTTTTAAAAAAGCAATATTTATATGTTGCCTATGTTTTAAAAAGATGACTCTGTTCTCTGTATTGAGAATAGCTCAAAGGCCCTAAGAGTGAAAACAGAATAATAAAACAGCTCTTTTAATAATCAGTGAAGGTGAGGATGCTTGGTTAGCTGATGAGAGTTGAGAAATGGTTGGTTCTATGTTTATTCTGAAAGTGAAATATTAGAATTTTCAGAAGTATCAAGTTGGAGCTTATGAAAGAATAAAGTGTCAAAAATGATTGTCATACAATGCAATATCAAAAAAAACAAACAACTCAATTAAAAAATGGGCAGAGGACCTGAATAGATATTTTTCCAAAGGAGAAATACATATGGCCAACGGGCACATGAAAAGATGCTTAATGTTAGTAATCATTAGAGAAATACAAATCAAAACCACAATGAGATAACATCTCATACCTATAAGAATTGGTTATTATCAAAAAAACAACAAATGACAAGTTTGGGGCAAGGATGTGGAGTAAAAGGAACTGCCCTGTTCAGTTGGTGGGAACGTAAATGGAAGCAGCCACTAGGAAAATAATATGGAGTTTCTTCACTAAATTAAACCTAGAATCACCACACAACTCAGCAATTCCCCTGATGGGTATTTATCCAAAGAAAGAAAAAAACACTAAATCAAAAAATATATGAACCCTATGTTCATTGCAATATTATTTACAATAATCAAGATATGGAAGCAACCTAAGTACCCATTGATAAACGAATGGATAAATAATGCATGATACATATCATATATTGTATGATTTCCCTGCTTTCAGTCTCTTCTATTTTGTTGATCAAGGTTCTGAAAGGAAATTAATGTCATACTCGAATTTGGAATTTTAGGAGAATTTAATGAAAGAACTATTTACAAACTTATTGGTACGGTTTGAGAAGAACAACAGAAAAAGCTGCAGTGCTTGGGGGCTAATAACAGTTAGTAGCTATTACCACACCTAGGCTTAGAGCATCCATTAGAGGGAGCAGTTACCAGAATCAGGAGAGGGCTATAACAAGTCTTTGCTGCTAAGTCACTTCAGTCATGTCCGACTCTGTGCGACCCCATAGACGGCAGCCCACCAGGCTCCCCTGACCCTGGGATTCTCCAGGCAAGAACACTGGAGTGGGTTGCCATTTCCTTCTCCAATGCGTGAAAGTGAAAAGTGAAAGGGAAGTCATTCAGTCGTGTCCGACTCTTTGCGACCCCATGGACTGCAGCCTACCAGGCTCTTCCATCCATGGGATTTTCCAGGCAAGAGTACTGGAGTGGGGTGCCATCGCCTTCTCCAATAACAAGTCTTTAGTCTTTGGAAATGTTGGGGAGATATAATTAAAAATAAAATCCCCTATCAACCCAGAAAACCTCACCAATAATGTAGAAAAATAATAAAACAGTTTTATTATTGAATAAACATTAAACTGAATTTGATGTGCATTGCAGGCAATCTGCTAAGAGACTGAAAAGACAGAGATGAATCTCACCCTTTTATAGCCAAACAGACACAATCAATTATGTGCATGTTCTCAAGATACAAGATAAACAGTAACTAGTCCTCAAGTACAAGGACTTGACAGCACCATTTGTCACAAACAGTTCATTCCTAAATTCATCTGATAATTAAGGTGATCATCTGTGCTAATTAATTGGCTTTATACAGAGCAAAAGTGAATGTCTCAAGTTTTTTTAATACAAAGAGGTATTTTTGCAACTTGGCCACAGAGGCCCCTGAAGTTTGGGCTCCTACTTTCCCACAGATAGGAGCATTATCTTCCTTGATTACATTTCAAAGCGATGGCTCCAGGGTCCTTGAGAAAGATATGCTTGGGTTGTAAAGCTGGCAAGAGGCTTATTTAGCTCTTAAAAAGATTTACATACATTTCAGAGACAGAAAAAGAACTTAACAAGTTTCTAAAGTAAATGCTCTAGGAAAAGAGAGAGAAAGGAAATTTCTTTTCATATTTTCAATTCGGAGAATTAAGCCTCTTATTTTTATTTTTTGTATTTATCCTTATAGCAAGAGGATTGAGTAAACCTACAGTGATGTGGCAGATACATCAAAAGAAATAGATATCTTTACTTAACTCTCTTTACAACTTCTAGATCTCCTATCAATGCCTCCCTACCAGTGTCTTAGGCTGGGCTTTCCTCCAAGCAAACAACTACTCTTACTCAGGTAGATCATTCAGAAAGTTATACAGGGAGTTGAGAGAAGAATAGGAAAGAACGAAATAATACAAGACAGAAAAGTCAATACAAGTATATATTACTGAGTTTGATTCCCTCCAGAGGCAGTTGGAGTTTGATCCTTCTTGGACCTTCTCATAAACGTAAAGAATATTTTTAGCTGTGTCAGCCAAAAATTAACAGAGACAAGCATTTTCCATTTTGTCCCATTCCATATTGTTTGATGGTTCGTCTAAGTGCTATACAGATACTTGAATCAAAGCTAGTAGTTGAGTGTTCAGCTGCAGCTGAAAAGAATGTAAACCTGGATTCAGAAAGTATCTAGGATGAATGCGTGCATGCTCAGTTGTGTCCAACTCTTCTGTGACCCCGTGGACCACAATCCACCAGGTTCCTCTGTCCATGGGATTCTCCAGGCAGGAATACTGAAGTGGGTTGGCATTTCCTTGTCCAGGGGGATCTTCCCAACCCAGGGATAGAACCTGCACCTCTCGTGTCTCCTGCATTTGCAGGAAGATTCTTTACCACTGAGTCACCTGGGAAACAAAAGGTATGTAATACTCTTCAGTTGGCCAGATCCAACTAGGAGCTGGAAGAAAGGAAGTCAGTTGATGACATTCGTATGGAAGGATCTCCTGGGGTGCAAGGCAGAGTTGAGAAAGATGGAGAATAAGTCAAGAGTTGCAAATGAAAGATGTTCAGTATACTACTTTTAAAGGTTATTCTGAAAACTGTAGCCAAATTGATCTTTTTAAAGCCTATGCTAGATTATGTTATTTCTCTGGTCAAAACCTTCCCTCTTTCCCCTACTCCATTTAATGCTTTTTTCTGCATCATAAATTGAAACCAAGTTTGTTAAGGAAGCAGAAAGGTATTCAGTTGGCAATACACAGAGAATAATTGTGCTATGCTAAGCTAAAAATATTGTATAAATATTTGAAGCATGAATATTGCACTGAAAAGCATATTTGAGCATAGAATTATGTTGTGGACTGTTACTGTGTAGTTTTGTATCTTTGAAAGCATGAAAGTATTAATCAGCTCTGGAATGCTAGATTAAGCAGATATTAAATAGTAAAAAAGACAGAGTGCAACTCCTAGATTAAAACTAATAGAATCTGTGATGTCTTCTTAATAATAACATTTACCTAGACTGTAATGGCCTGTGTTTCTTTTTTTCTTGACTTGTTTAAAGACTATTTATAACTCTTTCATTCTGAATCTTTGTTTAATATCACATTCTCACTACAGGTGACTAAATTATTTTCAAATATTTGTGAAAATGTCTACTGTATAAAAACTATTCCATTATTCATCCCACAGATATTTGTTCATCACTGTGATAACAGACTTTCAAAAATACAAAGAAGGAAAGTAATTCCATCTCTTAGTTTAGTGAGCTCTCAGTACAGTACAAGTTATATATTCTGATAAATGTTAAAATGCAGGTAAAAGCTAGTGTAATATAAATACACAGGGCAGAAAATCTAATTCATTCTTCTGAAATCATATGTTGCTTCTGAAAAAAGATGATTATTAACATGGATCTTGACAGTCTGGCAGGATATAGCAGAAGGAAAAGTGAACACACAAGTACAGAGATTTCAGAGATAATGGTTTAGTCTGGAAGCTACTGTTGGTACAGCAGAATATTGAAATTTATGATGGCGATGATGCCACAGAGACAGTAGGAATCAGATTGCTTGAGTTTTTAGAGTTTACTCTTTATCCTGATGGTAGTGACTAGCTATTGAAGGCTTTCCAGCAGGAAGCTAATAATGCCAAATTTATCCTTAAACTTAAAAAAAAAAAAATCCCTGACACAAAGTAGTACTCTGACTAAAATGATGGCTGGAGCAAGGAAAATTGGTTAGACGCTATTGCCATCTCTTAGATGAGAGCTTGAACGGCCTGAGTTAAATTTCTAGCTATGAAGATGGAAGGATTTCATGAGTTACCAAGTAAACTCTGTCTTACTTGGTAAATCCAGGAAAATGGGGGGAGGAGGTTGAAGAAATCTAAGAAACTGCAAGGCTGCCAACATAGGTGACTGGATGCAGGGAGTGAATGTAAAAAGTGGGATCAGGTAACAAAGGCGAGATACAACAAGTTAGTGTTTTAATTATCTATCATTGTAGGATAAACCCATTCTGACTAAGTGGCATAAGACAACCACTGTTCTTTTATGGTCATGGATGTTGTGAGTGAAGAATTCAGAAAAAGCACAGCAGGGATGGCTTGTGTTTGCTCCATGATGTTTTTGGCCTCACCTGGAAAGATCTGAATGACTAGGATGACTGGGACAACTGCTGTCTACAATTATCTGGAACAATCTTTTTTGTCTCAGAACACTTTTAACATGGTTAAAACTTATTCAGGGAATACTTTCACATGGCTAAAAAATCATTCAGGACCTCAAAGGGTTTTTGTTATGTGGATTATAACCATTAGTATTCATTGTATTAAAAATTAAAGCATATTTATTAAATATTTATTTTGATTTTTAAAAATAGTTGTTATAATCCCTTTAATTGATACCATATATAGTTTTAAAATAAAAAGATATATTTTCCAAAGCAAAACAAATTTGTAAAAAGTGGCACTTTTTTTTTTTTTTTGCAAAACCCCTTAATTTGGGGCTTACTAGAAAATATCCTGTTTCTCATATCTGCTTCTGTGCCCAATGCTGCAATATGTTGTTTTGATTGAAGTATATGCAGAAAATCTGACCCTATACAAAGGTAAATGTGGGAAAAAGGGGAAATATTTTAATAGCCTTGAGATAATTTTCCTTTAGTACTGTATAAAAACTTGACAAGAGATATTTTTTTAAAGTTTAGTTTCTACAGGGAATCTAAAACTGTACTAGTGAACTTTTTGCACTCTGTTACATTAAAATCCATCCACATATCTTGTACTTTGAGTGAGCTTTTTACTCATGAATGATTTTTATAATGTACACAGGTCATTAGGAAAGTATTGTTTTACTCAACTATGCAGATCTTGCAAATGTTGATATAATTCATTATAATAAAATTTTTTAAATTATATTTATTAAAGTCATTGCCCATCTTACCAGAAAAGTCTGGGAAGGTATGAAGCTGATGGTGGCAGACAAAAACTTAAAATTTATTATTGACAGTCAATACTGTCAACTTTTTTCTTTGAAATACTTTATTTTTCAAGAAAACATTTTCCAGATACCTAATGATGAATTACTCTACTTTTTCCAGTCATTCTTTCTTGTAAAAATGGTGTTCTATGAAAGAAGCACCTAGTTTAACCCACAAATCAATTGCCAAGGGCTTTTTCTTGAGAGAAGGATAATACTTTTGTATGCAGCAATGTACTTCATACATATTTCACATCTTGACACACAGAATATTAAAAAGATGAGTACTAAAGAATTTTGACTTGATAAAATTGATTTTTCTACATTATTAAGAATATTTTTTAAAAAAGGAATATTCTTAAGTGAAAATGATATTTTTTTTCCTACAAGTGTATGGAAGTAAAGAATTTAAAGAATGTTAGTACACTGTGGTATGTCTTCCGTGATTTATGCTAAGGCTTCAGATTTTTTTTGTTTGTTTGACCACTTCAAATATCAACAAAGGGAAAAAGGCAAATAATGTATTAGTATTATTTGGAGAAGGCAATGGCACCCCACTCCAGTACTCTTGCCTGGAAAATCCCATGGAGGAGCCTGGTAGGCTGCAGTCCATGGGGTCACGAAGAGTCAGACACAACTGAGCAACTTCACTTTCACTTTTCACTTTCATGCATTGGAGAAGGAAATGGCAACCACTGCAGTGTTCTTGCCTGGAGAATCCCAGGGTCAGGGGAGCCTGGTGGGCTGTCATCTATGGGGTCGCACAGAGTTGGACACGACTGAAGCGACTTAGCAGCAGCAGCAACAGCATTATTTAGAAAATAGTTTTGAGTTCACAGACTCCTTGAAAGAATTTCAGTACATCTTAGAGTTTCCATGGACTAAACTTTGTGAAGCCCTGATCTTCATGTACGCTATTGTGGTGATCCAAAGATTGGCTCAGCTGAATGTTTTCAATTGGCTTCTCCCTGTAGCTGAGTTTCCTTATAGCATAATGGATTCAGGGTAGTTGGACTTCTTATATGGTGTATTAGTGAATGTCACAGCAGGTAAGGCAGAAGCTGGAAGACTTTATCACTTCACCTCTGCAGTTACATAGCATAATTTTTTATTGTCAATATATTCTATTAAATATTATTTAAATAGTCACAGGCTCAAGGGGAAAAGGCATATGCTCCTACCTCCCAAAGGAATGAATATTCAAGATTTGCAGAAATGTTTTAAAATTTCTACAGACTGTTTTGGCCAAAAATTATTTATATTCTTCCACTATGCAAAATATACTCATTCTTTCAAAGACCTTTCTCAAAATCTCATCCTCTTAGAGAATCAGGGTCAAGATTCAGATTTTTGTTATCTAAAACAGGTCTACATGTGAATAAGAGTCATTGAATTTGACTCCTTGGTATGATTCCTCTTGATATGAAGACTAAAGAGATCAGTTATCTGCTTCATAGTCACCTGCTGCTGCTGCTGTCACTTCAGTCGTGTCCAACTTTTTGTGACACTATGGGCTATAGCTCACCAGGCTCCTTTGTCTGTGGGATTCTCCAGGAAAGAATATTGGAGTGGGTTGTGATGCCCTCCTCCAGGGGATCTTCCCAACCCAGAGAATAAATCCACAACTCTTATGTCTCCTGCATTGGCAGGTGGCTTCTTTACCACCAGTGCCACCTGGGAAGCCCCAATTGTCATGTGTAAGACAATAACTGACATTTCAGTTTAAAAAGAGGAGATAAGGGAGATACACAACAGTCACTCATCATTAATAATTCTAAATGTTGACAGAATTACTTTTGCCAGTTCCTTGATTAAAGTTCAGTCCTGCTTTCTGCCCTACTTCTCCTGTTATTCTGCCTTTGTAGGAAGGGGGGCCCCTTCCAGGGCCCCAAGAGCAGGCTCTTGTCTAACGTTTTTGTTGGGAAATAATTGTCCGAGGAGACATGTGCTGGCAAAGCAAGAGACTTTATTGGAAAAAGTCACCGGGGGCAGAGAGCAGCAGGGTAAGGGAAACCAAGAGAACTGCTCTGCCACGTGGCTCACAGTCTAGGGTTTTGTAGTAATGGGATTAGTTTCTGGGTTGTCTTTGGCCAATCATTCTGACTCAGTGTCCTTCCTGGTGGTCAAGGAAGAATGCTTAGCGAGAGGGATTCTGGGAAGTAGACGGACACGAGGTGTCTCCTTTTGACCCTTCCCAAACTCTTCCGGTTGGTGGTGGCTTATTAGTTCCATATTCCTTACCAGGACCTCCTGTCATAAAACAACTCATGAGAATGGTTACTAGAGAGCCTGGCCAGAGTCTGTGGTTTCAGTCAGTGTGCTTCCCCTAACAAGCCCACTGGATTTTTAATTGTGCAAAATCATCTTTCCTTTTACATAGGAAATAGCCTGTGTTTGTAGGTAGGTTGTTTCCTCCACCTCTTCCTGTCCATAGAGATTTGGGCATCCAAAGACCTTTTAAAATGTTTTCCTCAGTCTGTTTTATCAGCTTTTAAATTATTGATAATTCAATGAAATTATCAAATGTGTACCTATAAATATTTATTGAGTACTTAGTGGAATACAGACTCTAATAGAATACGTGTAGTTTCAACCCTCATGGAGACTAGAATCTAATTTGACTACCCTCATCATTGAAATGCAGACCATGAAAGGAAAAGAGAGGTCACTACAGGGCATAGATCAGAAGAAAAGACCTGTTCTCTGGAGGTTGGTCCAAGAAGGCGTCCTTAAGGGAGTGACATTTAAGCTAAGCTATGAATAAGTAAAAATTTGCTTTAAAGTGTGCACTACTCTTATATTGGTGCTGTGTATATTTGGGTATTAAAGTGATGCCTTCTGATAGCTTAAAATAAAATTTTTAATATAAACATAAAACAACTTTTAGGTATGTGCCTTCACCGTCATCTCAATTACCTAGCAAATGTACAGGAGAGAGATTTTCTTCCTTTCTGTTGCAGAAGTAGTCATTATTATAATTTCACCCTTGCACAACTAAATCTATATGCAGCAGTATTGCACTGATGGTATTGGTAAGCACACATATATTCACATGAGTGATTATCCCTCATCATTTGATGTCTTCCATAAAAAGAATAAAAGTTACTGTTGAAACAAATAAGAATAAAGAACACAGCTTATGGTTATGGGCCTAGTGCCTATGATTAAATATTTATCAAGGTTCCTTTGGAAGCCTGCATTTTCAGGAATTTATTGTTCTGATATAAAATTCACTGGGATTAAACTAGGCAGACAGCAACTTTTATTTTCCAAATCTCATTTAAATTGGTTTGCCTGTTTTATGTTATGAGGGTTTAAAGGGGGGAAAAAGCACAGTGATATTACTTTAGTCTTCAGTTACATCTGAGCTCCTTTTACTCAGTGCCTGTCTGAATTTTTTTTTTAAGTAACAATAATAACATAGAAAGACAGGCTTATATACATTTATTTTATGATAGAAAACAAGAGTATGAAATAGATTTCTGGTGGTTGGATAGGCTTCAACTAATTGTGCTTTCCCCTGTTTCCCAAAGAACCGTGTGCCATGTGTACATGGGTCTTACTGTGTGGTATAGAGTATTTACTATGGTTTCTGCTGCCCATCAATTGATTTTGACTCCACAAGTAGGT
>NW_011495076.1:5168073-5178282 GCF_000754665.1 Bison bison bison | reverse complement strand
GATCTTTCTTCTTTGGGATAGTTGCAACCCCTGGCTTTTAATTTGTCTTAAGGTTAGAATAGACATTTGTAATAATCTGGATTTTGTTTTGTTTTGCCCAGAAATTTAACACTTTATGCAATGTCCTTTTAAAATAACTAATTCCAATAGTCTGATCTTAGAAAACAATTTTCTCCATTCGTTTTTGATAAAAATGTATAAATTAGGCAGGACAATGAAAGAACGTTCTGACATTCTATTATATATAAAACAAGGGATCAAATACTGGAACTTCAAGAACAATATGATTGGAGTATATATAGCCTTAACACAAATTTTTGCTTGCTACAACTAAGATGCCCACCATGAGTTTAGAAGTGTAAACTTAGTATGTAATGTCAATTCCTCACAGAGTAACAATTGTATGAAGCTCAATAGGACTAGAAATTTTTTTCAGCAAAATAAATTAGGAAACTGAAAAAGATTAAATAAAAGTGGATCGTTGGGGGTTAACAAAGAGAAAGAAACAGAATGAAAGGAATCAAGCTCACGCTGAAAGTTTGACCTTAAAATTTCATTAGTATAGTGATGAAAGATAAAGTATATAGCCTAAGAAAGAAAGCAGATATCCATATTGGGAGGGAAGCGATGGATAGAATTAGATTACCAGGATGATTTTCCTGTGTGTCCACCATATAATTGGAAAGCTGAGATTGAAACTTGGAAGAGATTAAAACTGAAGACATAAGCTACCTGCACTGAGGTGACTTTAGATAAAGTGACTCAGGAACTGAGGAATTAAAGATAGAGCAGAGAAGCACCAAGAAATTATTCATTGTAGAATTGCTATAGTAAAAGGAAAAAAGGAGTAAGAGGAGTTGGGAAAGTTAGAAACTAAGCTAATGAAAGAGAGAGTTGAGAAAATAAATAGCTCTTTCTAATGTCTGCCTACTGTAAGTCTCTAAGGTCCATTGTCATGAATGTGTGGAACAACTTAGGTAGACAACAGAAACTTCCTAGAAAATGCCCAATATAGAGAGATGAGAAAATTCAGTCCTTATTTAAAGAAGCTTACAATGACAAGCAAAGTTGTAAAGCAGAGATTTTCCAGATATAATCTTTTCATAGAAACTATCTGATGAAGACAACATCAGATAGTGGGGGAAATAATAGATTTGAGAATGTCTGAATGTTGTCTCTTTTTCAAATGCACATGTTTTGTAAACATGTTTTTCTTGTTGCAGATGTGAATTTCATATACAATTTCCTGAGTCAAAGCACTTTTCCATTTGGCTTTAGGAGAGATAATTGAATGCAAAGATCAGCTGAACTCTGGATGCGATTAACATCTGATTTAAATTCAGGCTTCCAGGGAGCTTGGGTGGTTAGACTACCACTTAGCAGGAATATATCCTTTGGATATCCAGGGGGCATGCACACCTGTTATCACAACAGCTGCTTTGTAAGTGTCACTGCTGCCTCATACAAATAAAGCAATGAAATGGATAAACAGCCTTTTGGAAGCATTCTATGATACCATTATAGGGTGTTTTGATGATTTGTGCATTTCTTCATAAATTAATACAGTATATTTGTTAAAATGATATAGTAATGTGTAAAGAAAACATATGTGCAGTAAGTAATTGAGTCATTATGGAATGTAACATTATCCACAAATTAAAATGTTTTTCCTCATTCTGGATATAAAACCTTTGTCTTAGAGAAAATGAGCAAAAAGGCTGGAAAATGAACAGTGCAAACAAATATGTAGATGTTACCCATAAAAATTATGCCGAAAATATAGAAAATTGACTCGTTTTAAAAAAAGCAGATAATAATAAATTTAAAAGGCAAAGTGTCAGATCATATATTTTCAATTTTTTTATATCCTGGCTGAATTATGACAAGGCGTAGTCTGTATAATAAATGTTTCTTATGAGGGTCAGTTCAGTTCAGTTCAGTCTCTCTGTCATGTCCAACTCTGCGATCCCAGGAGTAGATTGCAGCACGCCAGGCTTCCCTGTCCATCATCAACTCCCAGAGCTTGCTCAAACTCATGTCCTTTGAGTCAGTGATGCCAACCATCTCATCCTATGTTGTCTCCTTTTCCTCCTGAGAAGGGAACTATTTACTTAAATATATGTGAACTATTTTGTTAAATATATTTTGTTACATATACGAGGGTCAAGGGAATTATTTTGTTTAAAACCATCATTTTATATGATTGTAGAGAAAGCTATTGATAAACTGTGTGTGTGCTTGGTCATGTCCAATCTTTTCGACCCCATGGGCTGTAACCTGCCAGGCCCCTCTGTCCCTGGGATTTTTTTCAGGCAGGAATACTGGATTGGGTTGCCGTTTCCCCCTCCAGGGGATCTTCCCAACCCAGAGACCAAATCGACATTTCCTGCAGGTCCTGTATTGGCAGGCAGATTCTTTACCACTGAGCCACTTGGGAAACCCATATTACCAAATACACATAGGAGAATATACACCCAACAATGGTTGTTTTACGCTATTTTCTGTGTCCTATACTGTCACATGAGTCTGTTTTAATGCATTACATTATGATTACCTGATAAAGTAGAAGTAAAAAATATAGCTTACGGGCATATTTCAGAGATATTGCGGGTTTGGTTGCAGACCAGCACAATAAAGCAAATATCACAATAAAGTGAGTCACATGAATTTTTTGGTTTCACAGTGAATATAAAAATTATGTTTACACTATGCTGTAGTCTGTTAAGTGTGGAATAGCATTATATCTAAAAAAATGCATATATCTTAAAATATATTTTATTGCTAAAAAATGTTAATCATCATCTGAGCCTTCAGTGAGTCAAAGATCACCAAAGATCAGCAAGCATAGGTCACCAATCACATATAATAATAATGAAACTATTCAAGCTATTTGGAAAAATACCAAAAATGTGACAGAGAAACAGGAAGTGAGCAAATGCTGTTGGAAAAATGATATTGTTAGGCTTACTTAATGTAGGGTGGACCTAAATCCTTCAATTTGCAAAAAGGAAAAAAAAAAAAAAACCACAGTATCTCTGAAGCACAATAAAATTATATGTGTCTGTATAAAGCTGTTTTCTCTAAAATGGTCTTTGCAATAACCCGGATTAGTTCTCAGTTCAGTCGCTCAGTTGTGTCTGAATTTGTGATACCATGGACTGCAGCATGCCAGGCTTTCCTGGTCATCACCATCTCCCAGAGATTACTCAAACTCATGTCTATCTAGTCAGTGATGTCATCCAACCATCTCATCCTCTGTCATCCTGTACTCCTCCTGCCTTTAATCTTTCCCAGCTTCAGGGTCTTTTCAATCAGTCAATTCTTCACATCAGGTGGCCAAAGTATTGGAGCTTCAGCTTCAGCATCAGTCCATGCAATGAATATTCAGGGTTGATTTCCTTTAGGATTGATTGGTTTGATCTTACTTGGTATCCAAGGGACTCTCAAGAGTCCTCCAACACCACAGTTCAAAAGCATCAGTTCTTTGGTGCTCAACTTTTTTTATAGTCCACTCTCACATCCATACATGACTACTGGAAAAACCATAGCTTTGACTAGATGGACCTTTGTTGTCTGTCCCTTCTTTTTAATAAGCTGTCTGTGTTGGTCATAACTTTTCTTCTAAGGAGCAAGCGTCTTTTAATTTCATGGCTGCATTTACCATGTGCAGTGATTTTGGAGCCCAAGAAAATAGTCTGTCACTGTTTCCATTGTTGTTGCTGCTGCTGCTGCTAAGTCACTTCAGTTGTGTCCAACTCTGTGCGACCCCATAGGCAGCCCACCAGGCTCCCCCATCCCTGGGATTCTCCAGGCAAGAACACTGCAGTGGGTTGCCATATCCTTCTCTAATGCATGAAAGTGAAAAGTGAAAGTGAAGTCACTCAGTCATGTCTGACTCTTAGAGACCCCATGGACTGCAGCCTACCGGGCTCCTCCATCCATGGGATTTTCCAGGCAAGAGTACTGGAGTGGGGTGCCATTGCCTTCTCTGGTTTCCATTGTTTCCCCATCTATTTACCATGAAGTGATGGGACCAGATGCTGTGATTTTAGTTTTCTGAATGTTGAGTTTTAGCCAGCTTTTTCACTCTTCTCATTCACTTGCATAAAGAGGCTCTTTAGTTCTTCTTTACTTTCTGCCATAAGGGTGGTGTCATCTGTATATCTGATTATTTGAATAATCTGAAATATTATTTGTATTTCTCCTGGCAATCTTGATTCTGGCTCATGCTTCATCTAGCCCAGCATTTCACATGATGTACTCTGCATATAAGTTAAATAACCAGGATGACAATATACAGCCTTGATGTACTCCTTTCCCAATTTGGAACCAGTCCATTGTTCCATGTCCAGGTCTAATTGTTGCTTTTTGACCTGCATACAGATTTCTCAGGAGGTATGGAAGGTGATCTAGTATTTCCATCTCTTGAAGAATTTTCCATTTTGTTGTGGTCCACACAGTCAAAGGCTTTAGCATAGTCAATGAAGCAGAAATAGATGTTTTCCTGGATTTCTCTTGCTTTGATCCAATTGATGTTGGCAATTTGATCTCTGGTTCCTCTGCCTTTTCTAAATCCAGCTTGAACAGCTGGAAGTCCTCAGGTCACGTACTGTTGAAGCCTAGCTTGGAGATTTTTGAATATTATTTTGCTAGTGTGTGAGATGAGTGCAATTGTGCGATAGTTTGAACATTCTTTGGCATTGCCTTTCTTTGGGGTTGGAATGAAAATTAATCTTTTCAAGTCCTGTGGCCACTGCTGAGTTTCCAAATTTTGACATATTGAGTGCAGCACTTTCACAGCATCATGTTTTGGATTTGAGAAAGCTCAACTGGAATTCCATCACCTTCATTAGCTTTGTAGTGATGCTTCCTAAGGCCTACTTGACTTTGCATTCCAGGATGTCTGGCTCTAGGTTAGTGAATAAGGCAGATACAAATAGTGTAATGCATGAGGCTCCCCTCAAGTAGTTCCTATTAACATATGATTAACACAGAGTGATAATATCAGAGTTCGTAATGCAAAGCAGATGGGTAAATTCAATTTCAAAGCAAAAATTGCATTCGGCAATGTTAAGCAGGCAAAGAAGACTTTATTTAAGGCTATTGCAGTAGAAGAATGAGAATAAAATTCAGTCTGAACTCAGCTCTACTTGAAAGTCTAAAGGGTTTTTAAGGGCCTGGATGAGGAGAAGATCATAGGTCAACTGAATCCACCTGAGCTTATCCAAAGGAAAAGTCAACTTTCTTCCATCTTTATAACACAAAATAATCTAATAACTAACTTGAAGCAAGAATACCTGTAGAAGTTAGGCTCCTACTGTCCCACAAACTAATAAATGATTACATTTCAAATAGATGGTTCCCAGGCTTTAAGAAAGACATTCCTGGGTTGTACAACTGACAAGAGGTGTTAGAAATTTTACATCTTAAAGAAACAGAGAAGGACTTATAATTACAAGATTTGTTTTAAGTAAGTTGTCTAAGGAAAGGGAGGTCAGGGGCCTAAAGTCAGCTCAGAATCAAATTAGATCTGCTCAGCCTCCATCAGCCTCATCCAACCACCTTGAGTGGTAACATCTCCACGCCCCAACAATTTCTTCTATAAAGTTCTGATAGAGAGTTAATTTTAGATGAGTGAATAGTGGGAGTGACCTTGGAAGTTAATTGAAATAACATGTTATTTTTCTTATCACTATTTCTCTTTTGCAGGTAGAATGATGCTCCTGCTTTCCATTTCATTTTGAAGCTCACTTTCCCTCCTCTAATGTGACTTATTCCTATCTATCCAATTCTGTTCATCTCTTAGTATACACTGTAGGTTCCAGTTAGACACAGATCTGTTTATATTTTTACACGGTCTTGATCTTAGAGCTTCATCTTCCCTTAAACATTTTGCCCCTTTCTTAGCCTATCCAAATGCCAACTGTAACTTAAGTCAACACCCACCAGTCTCACCTCCTTCATTATGCTTTCTTTTTTGTTCCTTCCTTCATTAATATCTCCCTTTGGAAGGTTTTTTGTTTTTTTTTTTTTTGGCTTTTACTGTCTGTAGAATTAGTTTTAGCACTTCATTATGTATTGACACAAGGCAGATTATGACTGTTTCAAAGGTTTATGTTGTCTATAGAATGAGATTTTTTTCCTAGGAGGCTTTAATGTTGCCTTTTTTCTCATCACAATAAGATTTTAATCATTACCTGTTGACTTAAAAACATACAAGAAAATTAAAGACACCATGCCTGTTTACTTTTTGAAAAAATTAGCAATAGTAGTATAATGAATAGCTTTAAGTTAAAAAACTAAAGTGATGTTTCTATTCAGCAAAGGGCTATCGTTCAAACACAATGTGTATTTTAATTACATGTCCTGATTTAAAAAAACAATCTAGGTAGTCAAATCAATTGTAACTACAAAATAGTAATTCAGTGAGCCTAATTGACATTCTGTGGAGATGTAGTCAGAATTTTCTCTACATCAGTCTCCTCTTCACCATTTATCCATTTTTTTATGATTATAATTTTCTTCCTATTAATGTGAAATATGTCCTTTCCTTTGTTGACAAGGATGGTCAGATGCCTGGCTATAAATTTAAGTATGTTTTCTCTGACTGATGTTCCTTTGGAGATGCTCAGAAGAATAAGATATAAGGAGATAGCCCACTCTGCCTCTGTCCTCACCACTTTCAGTGACTGAGTAAAGCTGAGTTTTGTTCCCTAACACCGGTGACCTGTAGTATGTTTTGGGGATTGCAAATGAAAGCACATCTAATATCTTGCTATCAATTTCCCATCCATATTAAACCCACTATGATTTGGTGTATCTGTAATACTCCCTTTAAAATTAATTTCAAATTATATGTTATCTCTCCACACTGTAGCTTTTAAAGGAAATCACTTTTTAATTATGCTAGATTAATGTTTGCAATATTTCCTGGTAAAGAATTTCATTTACTCAGAATGGAAATTAAATTATATTTTAAAATGAACAGCTTGTGTTTTATAGAGAAAAGAAATCTGAGTTTGGTAATGTTACTTTCTGTGGTATATTGAAAGACCTTATAGCAAACACTGGATTTTAAAATGTGCTCTTTTTATTGTATTAACATCACCGTTATTACTGTTTTTACAATCATTATGATATTTAAGAACCTCCCTAATAAATTTTCAAATGTTCCAATCTGTCAAAAATGTAAGTTTTCATTATAATATTTAATGTGTTCTTAAACATTTTGAATTTTAATGTTTTCAATTGGAATAGAAATATTATAAAAGCAATATTCCCCTGATTATTCTTGATCAAACTGAGCCTACATCTTGATACACTGAGATCAAAGTCTATAGAAATGGTTGTTTGCGGATGTTAGCAATTTCTAGTGGTATAAAACAAAGATATGCCATAACACATTCTCTTAAATTTGTAACTTAATGGCTCATAACTGCTCCTGGAAGATTTGGATCCATTTGCTCCTGCTTTGAATAGGGAATACTAAGTATTTTTATTTTCATATTGATTATATGACTTAATTGTCCCTAAATAGATGGGAAACAGATGGGGCAACAGTGGAAACAGTGTCAGATTTTATTTTTGGGGGCTCCAAAATCACTGTAGATGGTGACTGCAGCCATGAAATTAAAAGACGCTTACTCCTTGGAAGGAAAGTTATGACCAACCTAGATAGCATATTGAAAAGCAGAGACATTACTTTGCCAACAAAGGTCCATCTAGTCAAGACCATGGTTTTTCCAGTAGTCATGTATGGATGTGAGAGTTGGACTGTGAAGAAGGCTGAGTGCCAAAGAATTGATGCTTTTGAAGTGTGGTGTTGGAGAAGACTCTTGAGAGTCCCTTGGACTGCAAGGAGATCCAACCAGTCCATTTTAAAGGAGATCAGTTCTGGGTGTTCTTTGGAAGGACTGATGCTAAAGCTGAAACTCCAGTACTTTGGCCACCTCATGCAAAGAGTTGACTCATTGGAAAAGTCTCTGGTGCTGGGAGGAATTGAGGGCAAGAGGAGAAGGGGATGATAGAGGGTGAGATGGCTGGATGGCATCACCGACTCAATGGGCATGAGTTTGAGTGAACTCCAGGAGTTGGTGATAGACAGGGAGGCCTGGCGTGCTGCAATCCATGGGGTCGCAAAGTCAGACACGACTGAGTGACTGAACTGAACTGAACTGAAATAGATACAACTTAAGAGTGTATAAGCTATAAAATATTGTCAGAGCAATGGTTAAAGAAATTATTCTACAATTAAATCATGTTCCACATACACATACAAGTAATATGTAGCCAGCTAATTTTCAACTTCTTTTTACAGACTTCATTTATAATTAATCTAAATGAAATTATGATCCAAGAATCTATGTTAATGAATAGTAAATACCTGTGGGGTACTTTATTGAGAGTTTTTAAATGTTAATTTGTCAACTGATAATATTTACTTTGGCATTTTACTAGACAAAAGTAATTGATATTGGTCTACATGCAAATACTTTGGTCATTTTTTCTATGTTCCAAAATGATGATTTTCTGAAGAAAACCTCAAGCATGTCTGAGGCTTAGTAGATGATGTAGACTTAGAGATGGTGTAGACTGTTTCGTCAGATATCAGATCCCATTATGTGTATACAAGAGTGTCACTGTTTTCTTTACTCATAGAGTATTATTTTGCTCTCTATTGGCAGGAGCATTTAGCTGGCTTTAGCACAAAATAGAACCTCTGACTTTCAATGTTTGAAGTGGTTATCAGTGTGGATGTCCACTCGTTTCACTAGGTCATCTTCTAGCTTTTTAAATTATTTAATTGGTTGTTTTAGTTTTAATAAGGAAGGCTTGTGGAAAATTTCTTTGGCTGAATTGTGTGACTGTGTTTACACCTTACATTTAAGAAAATGTCATTATGGATTCTGAATGGAGAAGGCAATGGCACCCCACTCCAGTACTCCTGCCTGGAAAATCCCATGGACGGAGGAGCCTGGTAGGCTGCAGTCCATGGGGTCGCTATGAGTCGGATACGACTGAGCAACTTCACTTTCACTTTTCACTTTCCTGCATTGGAGAAGGAAATGGCAACCCACTCTAGTGTTCTTGCCTGGAGAATCCCAGGGACAGGGGAGCCTGGGGGCTGCTGTCTATGGGGCCACACAGATTCAGACACGACTGAAGTGACTTAGCAGCAGTAGCAGCATTATGTTCAACATAGAAGTGTCCTTTTTCAAACACATAGAAAAGGTTTTTAGGTCTCAGTACTAGAAAAAGATACTGTTTTAATAAGCAACTAAGTTTGTTCACCATTTTATTTTGAAACTTAGAGAAAATTATTTAGCCATTTCTAGCAACCTTTGGAATATATGGAATGGGTTACTAATAGTTTCTGATTTAGTGATTTAGTTCTAATAGTTTCTGATTTAGTTTTAATTCCATGCTCTCAGTTTTACTTTGACCTGATTTCCACATCTGTTTGCTTTCTCCAAATTCTTTGTAAACAAGGCATCATCCAACAGAATAATTATATCAGAAACTCCACAGTGGATTAAATCTTACCTTGGAAAAGAAGGAAGAATCAGTGCCAATGAAGAGGAAGAGAGGAAAAGCAAAAATATCTGTAATTGAACCATGTCAGGCATTCTTCTAAATATTTCCTAAATAGTCTCATTTAATCATCCTAAAAGCCATATAAACAATTATGATGCTAGCTGAAATTACTGAAAACTTATTTTTCCCATATATTCATTTAATTTCTCCACATATATTTAAAAATTTAACCCAGTGGTCTTCAAAAGCTATCCATGAGGTTCAACTAGATTAAATACCTTGGCTGAGATCATATGACTAGTGTGTGGAGAAATAGGAATTCAAACCCAGATGTTCCAGCCCTGGGTCTTGTAATCTTAAAATACCATGCCTTTCCTTATTGTTCCCATTTAACCAATAAGGAAACTGTGGGACTTCAAACCTATAAATCATTTCATTGCACAGCCGAAAGTAAATAAAAATCTTAAAAAAAAAAAAAAAAATAAATCATTTCATTTAGGTAGTGTGTGTTTGGAGTCTAGTTTCAGAGCCATTCTGTTTGCCAGTAGAATCTGTACTTTGGTCTTGTATATCACTGTCTTCCAAACATATTTTATGTCCCAGGAATTACTCTATGCCAATGTTTCAAAAATACCTTTCCATGAAACTTCAGCTAATGGAGTTATTTGGGGAAAA
>NW_011495076.1:5166143-5167973 GCF_000754665.1 Bison bison bison | reverse complement strand
ATCATCCTAAAAGCCATATAAACAATTATGATGCTAGCTGAAATTACTGAAAACTTATTTTCCCCATATATTCATTTAATTTCTCCACATATATTTAAAAATTTAACCCAGTGGTCTTCAAAAGCTATCCATGAGGTTCAACTAGGTTAAATACCTTGGCTGAGATCATGTGACTAGTGTGTGGAGAAATAGGAATTCAAACCCAGATGTTCCAGCCCTGGGTCTTGTAATCTTAAAATACCATGCCTTTCCTTATTGTTCCCATTTAACCAATAAGGAAACTGTGGGACTTCAAACCTATAAATCATTTCATTTAGGTAGTGTGTGTTTGGAGTCTAGTTTCAGAGCCATTCTGTTGCCAGTAGAATCTGTACTTTGGTCTTGTATATCACTGTCTTCCAAAACATATTTTATGTCCCAAGAATTACTCTATGCCAATGTTTCAAAAATACCTTTCCATGAAACTTCAGCTAATGGAGTTATTTGGGGAAAAGCTTCCCAAGGTAAAATAAGTTTGGGAAATATTGAGTTAAATATTTATCTATCACTGGAAATACCTCAATATTTAGAGTTTTAATGCATTTTTCTGAATTTACTTAACAATGAGCCACTTTCATGTCTTTTACTTAAGTGTTTCCCAAGATGAGTAACCTATAGGCCATGACTTTGAATGTTTTTCTGTGTTTTGTTTCATATTCTTTTATGGTTCCTTATGATCTAGTGAATCTTCAATGACTTCATGAGGATTGTACATAAAACACAATATTTTGAAATGTGAAAAGATTAATCATGTGTTATGATAAAATCAATTGGATTATCTGTTTATATGAGATAATTTCTTGATATTTATTTGGTCATTAAAATGACCAGATTGAAATATATTTTAGAGATTAATTTAGGTCAACTTGCATGTATGTTAAAAGGACAAAAACAAATGAAGCAATTCTCAAAGGGTGTAATACGTTTTCTTTAAAGAAATAAACTGTCATATTACATGAAAACAGACAACTATCCTTATTTGAGCCAAATTGAAACACATAAATCAATTTCTCCTGAATCATTAAAGTTGCCTTTTATTTTGTCCTTAATTTTAAATCATATCCTTTACACAGCCTTCTTATGAAGCTAAACTGAGTATCTCAACTCTCTAAAAATCTTCTGTGCTAAGAACTCATTTACTTATAAATATTAAATGCACAAAAAGATCTAACTTAAATTCCACCTGATAATACTTGGTTCCAAAAAAAGAGAAAAAGAAAGAGTAAGAAAGCAGAATGCTGGCAGAATTTAAATTATAAGATAGGAAGTTTATGACTTTCTGGCTTACTAGTTTCAACAACTAAAATATAAACTAGTGTTAGTAAAATTAACTAAGTTAATAATACTGAGGTAGCTAACATTGTAGAATTATTTCTTATAATGTCATATTTCCAGGTTACTTCCTTGATTTTAAACTATGCACAATGAGAAACCTACAAACAATGCCTTGGTCATCATACACTCTGAATCAACAGAATTCAAACTAATTTTTCTCTAAAAATGTTTTAGCTCTAGCATTCTCTAGGTAAAATCTTTTGGTAAAAACTAAATAGATATCCAATTTGACCTCTGGTAGCATAGAGTGATATGTGAACCGTGAACTTCCTGATGTTCAAGCTGGTTTTAGAAAAGGCAGAGGAATCAGAGATCAAATTGCCAACAGTCGCTGGAGAATGGAAAAAGCAAGAGAGTTTCAGAAAAACACCTACTTCTGCTTTATTGACTATGCCAAAGCCTTTGACTGTGTGGATCACAATAAACTGTGGAAAATTCTGAAAGAGATGGGAATAC
>NW_011495076.1:5160704-5165814 GCF_000754665.1 Bison bison bison | reverse complement strand
ACGCGAAGAGTTGACTCACTGGAAAAGACTGATGCTGGGAGGGATTGGGGGCAGGAGGAGAAGGGGATGACAGAGGATGAGATGGCTGGATGGCATCACTGACTTGATGGATGTGAGTCTGAGTGAACTCCGGGAGTTGGTGATAGACAGGGAGGCCTGGCATGCTGCGATTCATGGGGTCGCAAAGAGTCGGACACGACTGAGAGACTGATCTGATCTGATCTGATCTGAGCATAGAGTGATAGAACATGCTCATTCTCATATTCAATTGCTGTATGACTTTCCCGGGCCTCAATTCCCTCAGTTATGAAATAGTATTAATGGTACTTGCTTTATAGAATTTGAGAATTGCACTAGAATTCTATTGCAAATTCTACAAATTAACACAAACTGAGTAGCCAAGTATTAGCTCACAATTCTATAGGTCAGAAGTCTGAGCACAGCACAGCTCAGTTTGTTAGGGCCTTACAAGAGCAAAATCAAGATGTCAGTTGGCTAGGCAACTGCTAAAGGCTCTAAGTAAGAATCCTCTTCCAAGCTTGTTCAGGTTGTTGACAAAATTAAACCTTTTTAAATTTTTATTTATTTATTTGGATGCACTGGGTCTTAGATTCAGTATGTAGGATTCAGTTCCCCAACTAGGTATCAAACCTATCTTATTGCACTGGGCCTAGCCACTGGATTACCAGGGAAGTCCTGACAAAGCTGTTTTTGACAATTGTAGTATTTCACAATTTTAGGCTCCTTGTCTCCTTCATCTGCAGAACCAGCAAGAATGTGTTGAGTTTGTCTTACATGATTTAAATCTGATTTTCTTTTATTCTCCTTCCTTCCTGTCCTTCTCCTCTTCCTCCTCTTTTTTCTTTTTTTAATAATAGCTAATTTTTAGAAGTTATATATATTTCTCTCTCTAAAAAAATCCCCTGTGCTTCACCTATTCATCCTTCTCTCCCTACAACTACTATGCGCATTGTTTTGCCTCTTCAGAATGTCATATAGTTGAAATCATACAGCATGTACCCTTTTCTGATTGGCTACTTTCACTTAGTAATATATAAAGTCCCTCCATATCTTTTTATGTCTTGCTAGTACACTCCATTTTAGGCAATATTTAGTACAATATTCCATTTTGGGCTTCCCAGGTGCCTCAGTGGCAAAGAATCCACCTACCAACCAGGAGATGCTGGTTTGATCTTTGTGTTGGGAAGATCCCCTGGAGAAGGGAACAGCTACCCATACCAGGATTCTTTCTTGGAGAATCTGATGAACAGAGGACTCCATCAGGCTACGGCCCATGGGGTCCAAAAGAGTCAGACACAACTGAGTGACTAAGCATGGCCACAAGTCAAATAATGCCAATAGTTACCAAAAAGTGAAAAAGGCAAAGAACAGTCTCTCCTGCAGCCTCCAAAGGGCATGTAACCCATGCAAAAATCCATGAGACTCACAGAGAACTGACTTCCAACAACATCCATCCTTCATTTTTCACACCAGTTTGGCTCCAGCAGAATTTTTCTGTAAATAAGACTTCCTGGTGGCTCAGCAGTATAGAATGGGCCTGCCAATGCAGGAGACAGAGGTTCAATCCCTGGGTTGGGAAGATCCCTGGGGAAGGAAATGACAACCCAGTCTAGTACTCTTGTGTGGGAAATCCCATGGAGCCTGGCAGGCTACATTCCATGGGGCTACAGAGTTGGACATGACTTAGCAGCTAAACAACAAAAGAAAAAATTCCATCTGCCACTGGATTATGTGACCAATAGGGACTAGGACCAAACCCATTCAGTTTCTCTCATATTATATTTGATCAAGGATGCTATCAACAGACTCCAAGCAGCAGAATGAAGCCAGTCTATGACACTGACCTCAACTGGCCTCAAAGGACCCATATCAACCAACTGAATAAAATCCACACATTATTAGTCTACTTTAGAAAGCCAAGTTGCTTTCAACTTATGTTTCTGCATTAATATTTTGATACAAAGAAATGTCAAATAAGAAATTGCTATACCCCAATACAAAATAAAGTTAAAAGAATAAAAAAGAAATGAATTGGTTATCCTTCCACAAATCAACATTAAATAATGGAGGCTAGCCCTAGTTTGAGAGATCTCCTCAGTCTTCTAAGGCTTCATATTCTATAGGACTTTAAGACTTGAAGACCTATTATGACTGCCTCTAGTATCATATCACAATGCTTATAAATTTTATGTATTTAATGATATACTGTATTTTCTGCTTAAGGTGTGAAGCGCACATCCAACTTCCTTCTTTTTCAGATGGATATTCAGTTGTCCCAAAATCTTTTGTAATTTTAATGTGTGAAAATAGATGTAGCCACCATCATGAGAAATTTAATTTTTAATTTAATTTTGCTTGAATAATTTGAATATAGTTCAGTTCAGTTCAGTCACTCAGACGTGTCCAACTCTTTGCAACCCCATGGATGCAGCATGCCAGGCCTCCCTGTTCATCCCCAACTCCCAGAGTTTACTCAAATTCATGTCCATTGAGTCGGTAATGCTATCCAACCATTTCATCCTCTGTCTTTCCCTTCTCCTCCTGCCTCAATCTCTCCCAGGATCAGGGTCTTTTCTAATCAGTCAGTTCTTCACATCAGGTGGCCAGAGTATTGGAGTTTCAGCTTCAGTGTCAGTCCTTCTAATGAATATTCAGGACTGATTTCCTTTAAGATGGACTGGTTGGATCTCCTTGCTGTCCAAGGGACTCTCAAGAGTCTTCTCCTACACCACAGTTCAAAAGCATCGATTCTTTGGCGCTCAGCTTTCTTTATGGTCCAACTCTCAAATCCATACATGACTACTGGAAAAACCATGGCTTTGACTAGATGGATCTTTGTTGTCTAAGTAATGTCTCTGCTTTTTAATATGCTGTCTAGGTTGGTCATAGCATTTCTTCCAAGGAGCCAGCATCTTTTAATTTCATGGTTGAAGTCACCATCTGCAGTGATTTTGGAGCCCCCAAAATAAAGTCTCTCATTGTTTCCATTGTTTCTCTATCTATTTGCCATGAAGTGATGGGACCACATGCCATGATCTTAGTTTCCTGAACGTTGAGTTTTAAGTCCGCTTTTTCACTCTCTTCTGTGTTCACTTTCATCAAGAGGCTCTTTAGTTCTTCTTTGCTTTCTGCCATAAGGGTGGTGTCATCTGCATATCTCAGGTTATTGATATTTCTCCTGGCAATCTTGATTCCAGCTTATGCTTTATCCAGCCTGGCATTTTGCATGGTAAACTCTGTATATAATTTAAATAAGCAGGGTGACATCATATAGCCTTGATATACTCCTTTTCCTATTTGAAACCAGTCTGTTGTTGCATGTCCAGTTCTGGCTGTTGCTTTTTGACCTGCATACAGATTTCTCAGGAGGCAGTTCAGGTTGTCTGGTATTCCCATCTCTTTAAGAATTTTCCACGGTTTGTTGTGATCCACTCAGTGAAAGGCTCAAATATAGTAGCCACATGTAATTATTATCTGCTGTTTTGGATAGCACAGATCCACATAAATATCACTTCATTGAATTTCAATAATACCAAAAAATGAAGGAATAAGCAAAAATATAATTAGACTCTATAAAGCATATTCCTGCAGAAAAACAGATATACATTACTGTACTAAAGATTTTAAGAAGTTAATGGTAGCTTTCTGCAAGTTATTTACTATATGGACTGTAAGAAAATTAAACAAGCAAATAAGCCCACTTGCAGTCTACAAAAAAATAAGAGTTAAAGAGAACAGAAGTCAAACTAAGAATTAAATATGTTTCTGACTATGAAAGAGCAAAAACTAGAAAATAATCAGAGGTCAAAGAAAAAAATTTTAAAATAGTCTCTGCTGAGGCTTGAGTATGCAGACAAAAGGAGAGCATTAAGTGTTAGTTCAAATTAATGAAAAAGAGAAACTGATAATGTCCTTTTAAATCTTCTATAAAAGGTTAATGAAGATAATTCCACATTCACTCAAATCTCCTACAGAAGAACAAAATCAAGCTGTTACTGATTTTCTGTTTGCCTTAAAATATGAATACGCTGATATTGTCTATGGAGTTGTCTTGAGATACAAGAGTTTGGTGACCTAAAATTTCTGTAATACCCTAATTGGTATTGATATTTCAAGGAATGAATAAAACATTCCCTCAAAGCTCAAGATCTCAAATACCATCCAGGAGTATTTCATGAAAATAATGATTGGAAAATAATTCAGTCTACTAAAATTTTAATCAAAATAAGAACACTGTACTAGAAAATTTTATTTTGTGGGAATATATTTAAATATAAATCACTTAAAGATGACCTGATTATTAAAATGTGTATTATATCTCCAAAAACTTGTATACACTTGAGTAGGTAGAAATGAAAATATGGCTAATAATATTTTATCTTATAGTTAACTAGATAAATAAATGTTAAGTAGATATATGTGGAGACATTGATGAGAGTGTACATGCTCAGTTGAGTCTGACTCTTTGTAACCCTATGGACTATATACCCTGTCAGGCTCCTCTCTCTATGGAATTCTCCAGGCAAGAATACTGGAGTGGATTGCCATTGCCTTCTCCAGGAGATCTTCCAAACCCAGGGAGAGAACCTGTGTCTCTTATATCTCATGCATTGGCAAGCAGATTCTTTACTGTATGAGCCACCAAGGAAGCCCTATGGAGACTTTAATGGGAAGTTTTTATAAAACGATAACATTAGTAAACCTTGATAACATTAAAATCACTGAAGAAATAAAATACAAAGTACTAGTCAACACAGCAAAAGTAAAAAATTTATGTAAAATTAGAACAAGATCCCATGGACTACTGCAGTCCATGGGGTCACAAAGAGTCAGACATGAATGAGCAACCAACCTGAACTGACTGAGAACAAGGAAACAAGAAAATTAGAAAGGATGAGACCCAAGGGAAGTATGAGCAAGCTTATCTATTATGCTAATAATCACAACAATTTTTATCTCCTGTTATAAAATCAGATGAGATCAGATCAGTCGCTCAGTTGTGTCCGACTCTTTGTGACCCCATGAATCGGAGCACACCAGGCCTCCCTGTCCATCACCAACTCCTGGAGTTCACTCAGACTCATGTCCA
>NW_011495076.1:5160116-5160604 GCF_000754665.1 Bison bison bison | reverse complement strand
TCTTTTCCAATGAGTCAACTCTTCGCATGAGATGGCCAAAGTACTGGAGTTTCAGCTTTAGCATCATTCCTTCCAAAGAAATCCCAGGGCTGATCTCCTTCAGAATGGACTGGTTGGATCTCCTTGCAGTCCATGGGACTCTCAAGAGTTTTCTCCAACACCACACTTCAAAAGCATCAATTCTTCGTGGAGCTCAGCCTTCTTCACAGTCCAACTCTCACATCCATACATGACCACTGGAAAAACCATAGCCTTGACGAGACGGACCTTTGTTGGCAAAATAATGTCTCTGCTTTTGAATATGCTATCTAGGTTGGTCATAACTTTCCTTCCAAGGAGTAAGTGTCTTTTAATTTCATGGCTGCAGTCACCATCTGTAGTGATTTTGGAGCCCAGAAAAATAAAGTCTGACACTGTTTCCACTGTTTCCCCATCTATTTCCCATGAAGTGATGGGACCGGATGCCACGATCTTCATTTTCTGAATGT
>NW_011495076.1:5158569-5159415 GCF_000754665.1 Bison bison bison | reverse complement strand
GCAATTTGATCTCTGGTTCCTCTGCCTTTTCCAAAACCAGCTTGAACATCAGGAAGTTCACGGTTCATATATTGCTGAAGCCTGGCTTGGAGAATTTTGAGCATTACTTTACTAGCATGTGAGATGAGTGCAATTGTGCGGTAGTTTGAGCATTCTTTGGCATTGCCTTTCTTTGGGATTGGAATGAAAACTGACTTTTTCCAGTCCTGTGGCCACTGCTGAGTTTTCCAACTTTGCTGGCATATTGAGTGCAGCACTTTCACAGCATCATCTTTCAGGATTTGGAATAGCTCAACTGGAATTCCATCACCTCCACTAGCTTTGTTCGTAGTGATGCTTTCTAAGGCCCACTTGACTTCACATTCCAGGATGTCTGGCTGTAGGTCAGTGATCACACCATCGTGATTATCTGGGTCGTGAAGATCTTTTTTGTACAGTTCTTCTGTGTATTCCTGCCATCTCTTCTTAATATCTTCTGCTTCTGTTAGGTGCATACCATTTCTGTCCTTTATCGAGCTCATCTTTGCATGAAATGTTCCTTTAGTATCTCTGATTTTCTTGAAGAGATCCCTAGTCTTTCCCATTCTGTTGTTTTCCTCTATTTCTTTGCGTTGATCACTGAAGAAGGCTTTCTTATCTCTTCTTGCTATTCTTTGGAACTCTGCATTCAGATGTTTATATCTTTCCTTTTCTACTTTGCTTTTCGCTTCTCTTCTTTTCACAGCTATTTGTAAGGACTCCCGAGACAGCCATTTTGCTTTTTTGCATTTCTTTTCTATGGGAATGGTCTTGATCCCTGTCTCTTGTACAATGTCACAAACCTCATTCCATAGTTCATCAGGCACT
>NW_011495076.1:5155067-5158332 GCF_000754665.1 Bison bison bison | reverse complement strand
TACTGTGATGTTGAATGGTTTGCCTTGGAAACGAACAGAGATCATTCTGTCGTTTTTGAGATTGCATCCAAGTACTGCATTTTGGACTCTTTTGTTGACCATGATGGCCACTCCATTTCTTCTCAGGGATTCCTGCCCACAGTAGTAGATATAATGGTCATCTGAGTTAAATTCACCCATTCCAGTTATAAAATAGTCAAATGTAAATCTATACTACTCATAGAAGCCAAAACTAAAATAAAATTTTTGAGAAATGTCAAAAATATAAACAGTTGTATAATTTTATACAAATTCAAATCAAAGTCTACAAGCAATAAATGCTGGAGAGGGTGTGGAGAAAAGGGAACCCTCTTACACTGTTGGTGGGAATGCAAACTAGTACAGCCACTATGGAGAACAGTGTGGAGATTCCTTAAAAAACTGGAAATAGAACTGCCTTATGACTCAGCAATCCCACTGCTGGGCATACACACCAAGGAAATCAGAATTGAAAGAGAAACGTGTATCCCAATGTTCATCACAGCACTGTTTATAATAGCCAGGACATGGAAGCAACCTAAGATGTCCATCAGCAGACGAATGGATAAGAAAGCTGTGGTACCTATACACAATGGAATATTACTCAGTCATTAAAAAGACTACATTTGAATCAGTTCTAATGAGGTGGATGAAACTAGAGCCTATTATACAGAGTGAAGTAAGCCAGAAAGAAAAACACCAATACAGTATACTAACGCATATATATGGAATTTAGAAAGATGATAATGATTACCCTATATGCGAGACAGCAAAAGAGACACAGATGTATAGAACAGTCTTTTGGACTCTGTGGGAGAGGGCGATGATGGGATGATTTGGGAGAATGGCATTGAAACATGTATATTATCATATGTGAAACGAATTGCCAGTCCAGGTTCAATGCATGAGACAGGGTGATCGGGGCTGGTGTACTGGGATGACCCAGAGGGATGGGATGGGGAAGGAGGTGGGAGGAGGTTCAGGATGGGGAACACATGTACACACGTGGCAGACTCACGTCAATGTATGGCAAAGCCACTACCATATTGTAAAGTGATTAGCATTCAATTAAAATAAATAAATTTATATTAAAAAAATTAAAAAATAAACAGTAGTATATTTTACCAGACAAATTAAAATCAAATGGAAATGTGTACCATTATTAATTTTATGCAAATAAAATACATATTAAAAATGCTAAATGACAAAGAAGATAACTATATGTTCATAAAAGGTGGAATGTACAAAGAAAATGTAATATTGATAAAGCATTGTGGTTTAAATAACAAGAGAATTTAAAAAGCAAGCAAATATTATTAAAAATGCAAGAAGACAATGATAGAAACATAATTGCATATTAATTTAACAAGGTTTTATTAGCTTTCTGATAATAAATAGGCTGAGAAAACAATGGCAGATTTCACAATTTAATTAATAAGATTTCAAAAGATTAATATTTTTACTGTTCTGCAAGATAATATTCTTGCAATAAGCAAGAAAAAAAATAAGTGAAAGTTACAGCCATCAGAAAGCACAGATCAATGTAATCAAATATAGTCACTAGCACACAGAGCCAATATAGTTCAAAATAATATCCTATATGAATTATATAAACATATACATAAGATATCATTAAATTAGAGTGCTTTTGAGATTTAGGCATTTACAAAATGGCAGGTCAAGAGCCACATATGCTTATTAAAAAAGCAAGAAATCCCATTGACAATAGTATAAACACAGTTCCTTAAAATAACCATAACAGAAAATGTGTGGGAACTATGTATAAAAAATGAGAGAGGGAGAGAATCATACCCATTTGTACAGTGTTAAAAGGATTGTTTAAATAAGAAAACTTATTGTAAGGAGGAAAGTTTATCTTAAATTCCCTCCAAGATTAATGAGCCTCCATTCAAGTTCTAAGGGATTTATTTACAAGAGAACAATTTTAGAATTAAAGTCAAAGAAAAAATTGTGAATTTTAAAACAAAAGTGGAGAAAACACCTCAGCTTTTTACTATAGATAGTACAGGAGTATTTAATATACAGTGATATACTTGCAAAGAGAAATACACAGGTCAATGGAGCAGAATAGGTAGTTCTTAAAGAGGACTTTTTAAAAATGATAAAATACTAATGTTAAACAGAGACTGAATTAGTCCACAAAAGATTTTTGGGAAATTGAATGTTTAAAAATAATCATTCTTCACCCTTACCTCACAAAAAAGCATGTAAATAAAATCAGGAGATATTAGAATAGTTGTTATAAAGTATTAAATTATGAAAAACAAGTTTAAATATCCTTAATATAAAATATTTAAAATATATAAATGTTATATGTTATGTATTTTACACATTTTAAAATAAAATAAAATTATATTATTTCAAGTGAAAAGTAGAAAATAACAAAACTTCATGCTCACAAAAAATAAAAATTGTTATACACAACCAATAAAAAGTACAAAAAGTATCTCTTTTCTATAAACATAAGTGAAAACTAAAATTACAAAATGCTATTATCCTGAAGGGTGTGGCACTGGAGTGACATGCAGCGGCTGTGCGGTGCTAGAGTGGTGAATGGCCGAGAGGAGATACCCCACATCCAAGGTCAGAGAAACCCCCGTAAGACAGTAGCCACTGAGAGGGCATCAGGCAGCAGACAGAAACCACAATCACAGAAATCTAACCAATCTAATCACATGCACCACAGCCTTGTCTAACTCAATGAAACTATGAGTCAGGCTATGTAGGTCCACCCAAGACAGACGGGTCATGGTGGAGAGTTCTGACAAAATGTGGTCCACTGGAGAAGGAAATGGCACGCCACTTCAGTATTCTTGCCTTGAGAACCCCATGAACAGTAGGAAAAGGCAAAAAGATAGGACACTGAAAGATGAACTACGCAGGTTGGTAGGTGCCCAATATGCTACTGGACATCAATGGAGAAATAACCAGAAAAAATGAAGAGATGGAGACAAAGCAAAAACAACACCCCTTTGTAGATGTGACTGGTAATGGAACAAAGTCCAATGCTATAAAGAGCAATATTGCATAGGAACCTGGAATGTTGTCTATGAACCAAGGCAAAATGGAAGTGGTCAAACAGGAGATGGCAAGAGTGAACGTTGACATTTTAGGAATCAGTGAACTAAAATGGACTGGAATGGGTGAATTAAACTCAGATGACCATTATATATACTAAGGAGAAAAGGAAAGATATACACGTTTGAATGCAGAGTTCCAAAAAATA
>NW_011495076.1:5150821-5154618 GCF_000754665.1 Bison bison bison | reverse complement strand
GACAGCAAAGCTAGTGGAGGTGATGGAATTCCTGTTGAGGTATTTCAAATCCTGAAAGATGATGCTGTGAAAGTGTTTCACTCAATATGCCAGTAAATTTGGAAAACTGAGCAGTGGCCACAGGACAGGAAAAGGTCAGTTTTCATTCCAACCCCAAAGAAAGGCAGTGCCAAAAAAAGCTCAAACTACTGCACAGTTGCACGCATGTCACACACTAGTAAAGTAATGCTCAAAATTCTCCAAGCCAGGCTTCAGCAATACACAAAAAATAAACTTTCAGATGTTCAAGCTGGTTTTAGAAAAGGCAGAGGAACGAGAGATCAAATTGGCAACTCTGCTGGATCATCGAAAAAGCAAGAGAGTTCCAGAAAAACATATATTTCTGCTTTATTGATTATGCCAAAGCCTTTGACTGTGTGGATCACAATAAACTGTGGAAAATTCTGAAAGAGATGGGAATACCAGACCACCTGATCTGCTTACTTAGAAATCTGTATGCAGGTGAGGAAGCAACAGTTAGAACTGGACATGGAACAACAGACTGGTTCCAAATAGGAAAAGGAGTACGTCAAGGCTGTATATTGTCACCCTGCTTATTTAACTTATATGCAGAATACATCATGAGAAATGCTGGGCTGGATGAAGCACAAGCTGGAATCAAGATTGCCGGGAGAAATATCAATAACCGCAGATATGCAGATGACACCACCCTTATGGCAGAAAGTGAAGAAGAACTAAAAAGCCTCTTGATGAAAGTGAAAAAGGAGAGTGAAAAAGTTGTCTTAAAGCTCAACATTTGGAAAACAAAGATCATGGCATCTGGTCCCATCACTTCATGGCAAATAGATGGGGAAACATTGGAAACAGTGGCAGACTTTTTTGGTGGGCTCCCAGCCATGAAGTTAAAAGATGCTTACTCCTTGGAAGGAAAGTTATGACCAACCTAGACAGCATATTAAAAAGCAGAGACATTACTTTACCAACAAAGTTCCAACTAGTCAAGGCTATGGTTTTTCCAGTAGCCATGTATGGATGTGAGATTTGGAGTATAAAGAAAGCTGAGTGCCGAAGAATTGATGCTTTTGAACTGTGACGTTGGAGTAGACTTTTGAGAGTCCTTTGGACTGCAAGGAGATCCAACCAGTCCATCCTCAAGATGATCAGTCTTGAGTGTTCACTGGAATGACTGATGTTGAAGCTGAAACTCCCAATACTTTGGCCACCTGTTGCGGATAACTGACTCATTGGAAAAGACCCTAATGCTGGGAAAGATTGAAGGTGGGAGGAGAAGGGGATGACAGAGGATGAGATGGTTGGATGGCATCACCAACTCAATGGAACTGAGTTTGGGAAACTCCGGGAGTTGGTGATGGACAGGGTGGCCTGGCGTGCTGCAGTCCATGGGGTCACAAAGTGTTGGACATGACTGAACAACTGAACAGAACTGAACTGATTATCCTGGTGGGTCTAATGTTGTTATAAGAACCTTTTAAAATCAGGAGGAGAAGGCAGAAAGATAAGTCACATAGTGTAGAAGAAGGAGGAGGGGAGATGCAGCACAAGGGGAATTTATAAAGATTAGAGTTATAAGAAGTATTCTATCTGCCTTTGATAGCTTTTTGAAGATGGGGGGGAAAGGCCCCAGCCCAAAATTTGAGTGTCCTCTGAAAGTTGAACACCAACAGCCAGAAAGTTATCCAGCACTTCAGTCCTACAACCACATGGAACTGAATGCTTCGAGCAATCTGAACAAACTTTAAAGGTAATCAGTTCTAGAACCTCCAGAGAGAAAGAAAGCCCTGCCTAACGCCTTCTGACACCGAAAGCAGAGAACCAGCTGAGGCACAGTGTAGCTAAACTTCTGAACTAAGGAGTGCTGAGGTAATATATAGGTATTGTTTAATAACTCTAAGCTTATGACAATTTATGCAGTCATAATAAAGTAAAAGATAAGAAACATTTTGTCGCGATGATTTGGCAGAGATTAAACAAACAAAAGTTCGTTGCTGGAAGACAGGTAGCTGTATTTAATATCAATGAAATATTAGTTATTTAAAATATTCTAGAAACCAGTTTGCTAGCAACATATAAAGCCTTAAATATGTCCATAACCTGTAATGTACTAATTCTGTCTTTGGGAATTTACTTTAAGAACCTAATTAGAACAGTGGACAAAGATTTAAGTAAGAGGATATTATTCATAATAGCAAACATTGGAAAACCTCCTTTACTCTCAAATAATTTATAGTAACTAATATAACATTGAGTAAAATAATAAAATATGTTTAGAATAACTGGGATATTTATCAGGAAGTAATTCCATTTTTCAAAAATGATTTCAGTTTTATACACCCAAATATACTTAAAATATAGTGCTAATTTAAAAAGTCTAGGTTCGATGCATGATACTGGATGCTTGGGGCTGGTGCACTGGGACCACCCAGAGGGATGGTATGGGGAGGGAGGAGAGAGGAGGGTTCAGGATGGGGAACACATGTATACCTGTGGCAGATTCATTTTGATATATGGCAAAACCAATACAATATTGTAAAGTGAAATAAAATAAAATAAAAAAAAACAAAACAAATAAAAAATAAAGTCTAAATCAAAAAATGAACAAAATCTGTCAATTTACTCTCTCTGTCTCCTTTTTCTATGTATTTGCACATCCATCACACTTAAAAGATACTGGGAAAATTTTGACAAAAAGTTAATATTCCTGGATGAAAGAAATATGACTGTGATCTGTTTTATAATTTCATTTATTTCCAATTTTTATAATCATATGATTTTTGCTCATGAAAAGTAAAAATATTAAAAAATAAATGTATCATTCCACATGAATAAGTATAAAAATTACATGTGTGGACTTGATAAGCAGATAAAATCAAGTATCAGTCAGTTCAGTTCAGTCCCTCAGTCATGTCCAACTTTTTGTGATCCCATGGACTGCAGCACACCAGGGTTCCTTGTCCAACACCAACTCCTGGAGCTTACTCAAACTCATGTCCATCCAGTCAGTGATGCCATCCAACCATCTCATTCTCTGTCGTCCCCTTCTCCTCTTGCATTCGATCTTTCCCAGCATCAGGATCTTTTCCACGAGTCAGTTTTTCGCATCAAGTAGCCAATGTATTGGAGTTTCAGCTTCAGTATCAGTCCTTCCAATGAATATTCAGGCCTGATTCCCTTTAGAATTAGCTGGTTGGATCTCCTTGCAGTCCAACGGACTCTGAAGAATATTCTCTGACACCACAGTTCAAAAGCATCAGTTCTTCAACAGTGAGCTTTGTTTACCCAGATACTCACGATGGTGTGATCCCTCACCTAGACCAGACATCCTGGAATGTGAAGTCAAGTGGGCCTTAGGAAGCATCACTATGAACAAAGCTAGCGGAGGTGATGGAATTCCAGTTGAGCTATTTCAAATCCTGAAAGATGATGCTGTGAAAGTGCTACACTCAATATGCCAGCAAATTTGGAAAACTCAGCAGTGGCCACAGGACTGGAAAAGGTCAGTTTTCATTCCAACACCAAAGAAAGGCAATCCCAAAGAATGCTCAAGCTAACGCACAGGTGCACTCATCTCACACGCTAGTAAAGTAATGCTCAAATTCTCCAAGCCAGACTTCAGTAATACGTGAACCATGAACTTCCAGATGTTCAAACTGGTTTTAGAAAAGGCAGAGGAACCAGAAATCAAATTGCCAACATCCGCTGGATCATGGAAAAAGCAAGAGAGTTCCAGAAAAACATCTATTTCTGCTTTATTGACTATGCCAAAGCCTTTGACCTGT
>NW_011495076.1:5141609-5150325 GCF_000754665.1 Bison bison bison | reverse complement strand
CTTCACTTTGCCAACAAAGGTCCATCTAGTCAAGGCTATGGTTTTTCCAGTAGTCATGTATGGATGTGAGAGTTGGACTGTGACAAAAGCTGAGCACCAAAGAATTGATGCTTTTGAAGTGTGGTGTTGGAGAAGACTCTTGAGAGTCCCTTGGACTGCAAGGAGATCCAACCAGTCCACCCTAAAGGAGATCAGTCCTGGGTGTTCATTGGAAGGAATGATGCTGAATCTGAAACTCCAATACTTTTGCCACCTCTGAATGTGAAGAGTTGACTCATTGGAAAAGACGCTGATGCTGGGAAGGATTGGGGGCAGGAGGAGAAGGAGACGACAGAGGATGAGATGGCTGGATGGCATCCCCGACTCAATGGACATGAGTTTGCCTGAACTCCGGGAGTTGGTGATAGACAGGGAGGCCTGGCGTGCTGTGATTCACGGGGTCGCAAAGAGTCAGATACAACTGAAGGACTGAACTGAATTGAAGTGAGCTTTCTTTATAGTCCAACTCTTACATCCATACATGACTACTGGAAAAACTATAGCTTTCACTAGATTGATCTTTGTTGGTAAAGTAATGTCTCTGCCTTTTAATATGTTCCCTAGGTTGATCATAACTTTTCTTCCAAGGAACAAACAGCTTTTAATTTCATGGCTGCAGTCACCATCTGCAGTGATTTTGGAGCCCAAGAAAATAACAGTCTCTCACTGTTTCCACTGTTTCCCCATCTATTTGCCATGAAGTGATGGGACCAGATGCCATGATCTTAGTTTTCTAAATGTTGAGTTTTAAGCCTACTTTTTCACTCTTGTCCTCTCTTTCATCAAGAGGCTTTTTAGTTCTTCGCTTTCTGCCATAAGGTTGGTGTCATCTGCATATCTGAGGTTATTGATATTTCTCCTAGCAAACTTGATTCCAGCATGTGCTTCATCTAGCCTGGCATTTCACATGATGTACTCTGCATATAAGTTAAGTAAGCTGGGTTACAGTATACAGCCTTCACATACTCCTTTCCAGATTTGGAAGTAATCTGTTGTTCCATGTCCAGTTGTAACTGTTGTTTCCTGACTTGCATACAGATTTCTCAGGAGGCAGGTCAGGTGGTTTGGTATTCCCATCTCTTTACGAACTTTCCACAGTTTGTTATGATCCCAAAAGTCAAAGGTTTTGGCGTAGTCAATAAAGCAGAAGTAGATGTTTTTCTGGAATTTTCTTGTTTTCAATGATCAAATGATTTTGCAATTGATCTCTGGCTCCCCTGCCTTTTCTAAATCCAGCTTGAACATCTGGAAGTTTACGGTTCACGTACTGTTGAAACTTGTCTTGGAGAATTTTGAGCATTACTTTGCTAGCGTGTGAGGTGAGTGCAGTTGTGCAGTAGTTTGAACATGTTTTGGCATTGCCTTTCTTTGGGATTGGAATGAAAGCTGACCTTTTCCAGCCCTGTGGCCACTGTTGAGTTTTCCAAATTTGCTGGCATATTGATTGGAACACTTTCACAGCATCATCTTTTAGGATTTGAAATAGCTCAAATGGAATTCCATCACCTCCACTAGTTTTGTTCTTAGTGATGCTTCCTAAGGTCTTCTTTACTTCTCATTCCAGGATGTCTGGCTCTAGGTGAGTGATCACACCACTGTGGTTATCTGGGTCATGAAATTCTTTTTGTATAGTTCTTCTGTGTATTCTTGTCACCTCTTCTTAATATCTTCTGCTTCTGTTAGGTCCATACCATTTCTGTCCTTTATTGAGCCCATCTTGCATGAAATGTTCCCTTGGTATCTGTGATTTTTCTTGAAGAAATCTCTAGTCTTTCCCATTCTATTGTTTTCCTCTATTTCTTTACATTGATCACTGAGGAAGTCTTTCTTATCTTTCCTTGCTATTCTTTGGAACTCTGCATTCAAATGGGTATATTGTTCCTTTTCTCCTTTGTTTAGTTTCTCTTTTTTTCTCAGTACAGGCTCCTCAGACAACCATTTTGCCTTTCTGCATTTCTTTTTCTTGGGGATGGTCTTGATCACTGCCTCTCGTACAATGTAACAAACCTCTGTCTATAGTTCTTCAGGCACTCTCTCTCTCTCAGATCTAATTCCTTGACTCCATTTGTCACTTTCACTGTATAATCATAAGGGATTTGATTTAGGTTATACCTGAACAGTCTAGTGGTTTTCCCTACTTTGTTCAATTTAAGTCTGGATTTGGCAATGAGGATTTCATGATCTGGGCCACAGTCAGCTCCCAGTCTTGTTTTTGCTGACTGTATAGATCTTCTCCATCTTTGGCTGCAAAGAATACAATCAATCTGATTTTGGTATTGACCATCTGGTGATGTCCTTGTTTAGAGTCTTCTCTTGTGTTGTTGGAAGAGGGTGTTTGCTATGACCAGTGCATTCTCTTGGAAAACTCTGTTAGGCTTTGACCTGCTTCATTTTGTAGTCCAAGGACAAATTTGCCTGTTACTCCAGGTATCTCTTGACTTCCTACTTTTGCATTCCAATCTCCTATAATGAAAAGAACATCTTTTTTGGATGTTTTCTAGAAGGTCTTTTAGGTTTTCATAGAGCCATTTTACTTCAGCTTCTTCAACATTACTGGTCTTGGCATGACTTGGATTACTGTGATATTGAACGGTTTGCCTTGGAAATGAACAGAGATCATTCTGTTGTTTTTCAGATTCATCCAAATACTGCATGTCAGACTCTCTTGTTTACTATCATGGCTACTCCATATCTTCTAAACTCAAGTATACCTTATTTAAAATATGGTGCATTCCACATAATATTTTTCTAGGTTTTTGCTTATGTATTTTCAACAGGAAAATATTGATTATATTTGATTTTCTAAACATAGTTTATAATTTAGAGCAGTTTTAGTTGTTTATTTGCTAAGTCATATCAGATGCTTTGCAACACCATGTACTGCAGCACGCTAGGTTTCTCTGTCCTCCACTATCTCCTGGAGTTTGCTCAAATTCGTGTCTGTTGAATCAGTGATGTTCTGTAACCAGTTTATGATCTGCTCTTCCCTCCTTTTGCCTTCTATCTTTCCCAGCAACAGAGTCTTTTCCAGTGAGTCAACTCTTCGCATCAGGTTGTCAAAGTATTGGAACTTCAGCTTCAGCATCAGTCCTTCCAATGAATATTCAAGATTGATTTTCTTTAGTATTTACTGGTTTCATTTCCTTGAAGTCCAAGGGATTCTCAAGGGTCTTCTCAAGCACTCCATTTTGAAAGTATCAGTTTTTCAGCTGAGCCTTCTTTATGGTCCAACTCTTACATCCATGACTACTAGAAAAACCATAGCTTTGACTATATGGACCTTTTTTGTCAAAGTAATGTCTCTGCTTTTTAATATGCTGTCTAGTTTTTTCATCACTTGTCTTCCAAGGAGCAAGCATCTTTTAATTTCATGACTGGAGTCACCATCCACAGTGATTTTAACCCCAAGAAAATAAAATCTGTCACTGCTTCCACTTTTCTCCCCTTCTATTTGCCATGAAGTGATAGGAACAGATGCCATGATCTTATTTTTTTTAATGTTGCGTTTCAAGCCAGCTTTTTCACTCTCCTCTTTCACCGTCATCAAGAGGCTCTTTAATTTATCTTCACTTTCTGCCATTAGAGTGGTATCATCTGCTTATCTGAGGCTGCTGATATTTCTCCTGGCAGTCTTGATTCCAGGTTATGATTCATTCAGCCTGGCATTTTGCATGATGTACTCTCTCATGATATACTCTGCATATAAGTTAAAAACAAGGTGACAATATACAGCCTTGTCATACTCCTTTCCCAAGTTTGAACCAATCAGTTGTTCCATGGCTGTTCTGACTGTTGCTTCTTGACCACATACAGGTTTCCCAGGAGACAGGTATGGTGTCTGGTACACCCATCTCTTTAAGAATTTTCCCCAGGTTGTTGTGATCCATACAGTCGAAGGCTTTAGCATGGCCATAGAAGCAGATGTTTTTCTTGAATTCTGTTGCTTTTTCTATGATCCAGCTGATGTTGGCAATTTTATCTCTGGTTTCTCTGCCTTTTCTAAACCCAGCTTGTACAACTGAAAGACTCAGTTCACATACTATAGAAGGGTAGCTTGAAGGATTTTGAGCGTAACCTTGCTAGCATGTGAAATGAGCAGAACTGTACCACAGTTTCAAACACTCTTTGGCATTACTCTTCTTTGGGAATGGAATGAAAACTGATCATTTCTAGTCTTTGTGGCCACGGCTGAGTTTTCCAAATGTACTGACATATTGAATGCAGCATATAAAAGCATCAACTTCTTGGATTTTAAATAGCTTGGCTGGCATTTTGTCACCTCCACTAGCTTTGTTTGTAGTAATCCTTCCTAAGTCCCACTTGACTTCACTCTCCAGGATGTCTGGCTCAAGATGAGTGACACACCATCATGGTTATAAGAGTCATTAAGATATTTTTTATATAGTTCTTCTGTGTATTCTTGCCACCTCTTCTTAATCCCATTAACAGAGGATCCTGGCAGACTACAGTTCATGGGGTCACAAAAGAATTGGATATGACTTAGTTACTAAACAACAACAACAACTTCTCCGGTAGCATCTTGAACATCTTTTGTCCTAGGGGGCTCATCTTCTGATGTCATATCCTTTTGTCTTTTCATATTGTTCATGGGGCTCTCCAGGCAAGGATACTAGACTGATTTGCCATTTCCTCCTTCAGTGCATCTTGTTTTGTCATAACTCTTCACTATGACTTGTCTGTCTTGGATGGTCCTGCACAGCATGTCTCACAGCTTCATAGAGTTATACAAACCCCTCACTACAACAGGGCTGTGATTCATGAAGGGGAGAGCAGTTTTAGGTTCATAGAAAAATTTAGAGGAAGGTGCTGAGATTTCCTATATATCCCTTGCATTTGCACCATCTCTCCTAGTATAATTAAAGTGAGAGTGAAAGAGAAGTCACTCAGTCATGTCTGACTCTTTGCAGCCCGTGGACTGTGGCCCACCAAGCTCCTCCATCCATGGGATTCTCCAGGCAAGAATACTGGAGTGGGTTGCCATTTCTTTCTCCACCTAGTATATTTAGGTTCACAGCAAAACTGAGTACAAGATATAGATTTCTCTATAGCCCCTGACCCTGCATAGCCTCTCATTATCAACATCTCTCACTGGATTAGTACACTTGTTGCAACTGATAATCCATATTGACAAATCATAGTCACCAAAAGTCCACAGTCTACATTAGGATTCATTCTTGGTGTACAGACTGTGGGTTTAGACAAACATATAATGGCATTTATACACTATTACAGCATCATAAAAGTAGTTTCACTGCTCCAAAAATCCTTTGTCCTCCATGTTTTTATCCTTCTCTCAACCCTGAAGTCCTATTATAAATACTCAAAAATACCACTTAAAAGAAATACATGATTAAGAGCTAAATAAAGGACTATCAATTTGAGAGGCTATTTAGTGAAGTTGTTAAGAGTATGGATTTTGATATGAGACTGACTACACTTAAATCAGTTCCAACCACTTATATGATGGTGGGGAAATCAATTAACCTCCTTATATCTCAATTTTGTTTAATGTAACAGAAATAATAAGAGAACTTACTTCAAGGTTATTATTAGAATTATCATAGTATTTGTAGAGCACTCAGACAAAAGTCTAGCACATAGTACATGTGATGTAAATATTTGTTAAATAAAATAAAGATTAAAAATGCAACTATGAAGCCTATGAAATATAAAAATGTTTTACATACACATGCACATTGCAGAGCAATTAAATCATACTGCATATTCCAACTCTCATTTATTATTTTTTAAAAATTAGAAAACAGAAAAGGAGTATGACAGAATTAAGATCAGTAATATCTGTCACATCAATGATAGTAAATTCACTTATGGAAAGAAGATATTTTTCAATTATATTGCCATATAGACACCATTCTCTTTAGAGTAGAAAATAACACTAAATTAGAATGATTCATAAAGCTTAAAAATAAAAGATATGGTTTGTCCACATAGAATGTATAACATCAAGAGTGAACACTAAGATAAACTGAAGACTTTGGCTGATTGGGATATGTCAATGTAGGCTTATCTTATTAAACTGTACCATTCACTTGAATGATACTGATAATGGGGGAGGCAAAGCATGTGGAAGCTGAGAGCGTGTGGGAAATCTATGTATCTTCCTTGCAATTTTGTTGTAAACCTTAAATGCTCTACTACTACTACTACGTCGCTTCAATTGTGTCCAACTCTGTGCGACCCCACAGAAAGCAGCCCACCAGGCTCCCCCGCCCCTGGGATTCTCCAGGCAAGAACACTGGAGTGGGTTGCCATTTCCTTCTCCAATGCATGAAAGTGAAAAGTGAAAGTGAAGTCGCTCAGTCGTGTCCTACTCTTAGCGACCCCAGTCCTACCAGGCTCCTCCGTCCATGGGATTTTCCAGGCGAGAGTACTGGAGTGGGTTGCCATTGCCTTCTCCGTTAAATGCTCTAAATAGTGTTTAATAAAAAAATAAAGATTATGCATAAATATCACACAGATAAACCAAAACAGAACAGTCTCCAGTATAAATATTAATGATCACATGAGACAGTAATAAATAAGAAAAAACATTTTAAAATATTTCTATTCTTTATACATTTAAATAGTTTTGAGGATCTATGCATGGAGTGCCATAATCGTGACACTTACAAAGCAAAAATTATAAGAGATAAAAGGAGAAATCAGTCGGAAAACAGGAGACTTTAATGCATCTTTGTTAATGCATTAAAACATCAAGTGGACAAAAATAAATAAGGCTATGGAAGGCATAGAACAGACACAGCTGGCCAAACACATGCACACTGTTCACTGAAAAGGGATCATGTAATTTATTTTTAAGTGCCTGAAGAACCACCACAAAGAAAATAAAAAGATGTATTAGAGCTCCCAAAGACAAAGTTTTCAATGCAAAAGATCACAATGCAATAAAACTAGAAGTTAATGACAAACACAGAAAGTTTTTCTATTGAGAAATTTAGGAAAAAAAAAAACCAAAAACTGAAGTAGCCTGTTAGTAAAAGAAGAACAGAAATCAGAACTTCAGAGTGAGCATATTTGTAGTGGGAACATTTTGTAATAGAACATAGGGAGTACAGTTATAGTGTGCTCAAGAGGAAATTTCTTTTTTTTTTTTTTTTTTTTTTTCCCCATCCCAAACCCTCCTCCCTCCTCCCTCCCCATACCCTCCCTCTGGGCCGTCCTAGTGCACCAGCCCCAAGCATCCAGCATCCTGCATCGAACCTGGACTGGCAACTCGTTTCCTACATGATATTTTACATGTTTCATTGCCATTCTCCCAAATCTTCCCACCCTCTCCCTCTCCCACAGAGTCCATAAGACTGTTCTATACATCAGTGTCTCTTTTGCTGTCTCGTACACCGGGTTATTGTTACCCTCTTTCTAAATTCCATATATATGCGTTAGTATACTGTATTTATATTTTTCCTTCTGGCTTACTTCACTCTGTATAATAGGCTCCAGTTTCATCCACCTCATTAGAACTGATTCAAATGTATTCTTTTTAATGGCTGAGTAATACTCCATTGTGTATATGTACCACAGCTTTCTTATCCACTCATCTGCTGATGGACATCTAGGTTGCTTCCATGTCTTGGCTATTATAAACAGTGCTGCGATGAACATTGGGGTACACGTGTCTCTTTCCCTTCTGGTTTCCTCAGTGTGTATGCCCAGCAGTGGGTAATTTCTTAATCTAAGTACTTAAATAAAAAGATAATGAAAACAAACTCCCCAAAATGATAAATAGAAGAAAAATATAAGGAAGGGATCAATAGTGATGAAAATACCAATTGGCTACTTAGTAGGAAATATAGAATATGTCAAAATATGAGAGTTAGAAACCCTGTATATTTTAATATACTTTCTTGGCAAGTTATTTGACTGCTATTATTGTCTAGTATTGTATAAAACTTCCTTCAAAGAAAAATTTCATTCACTGGAAACATTTCCCTTACTTTCCCTTGTGATAATGTACACATATGTGGTCCTCCATTAGGATCCACCTTTTGTGTGGTGATAGTGAATGCTTAAGTGGCTCAGCTTGCAAAGTGCAATTTGGCTTCTGACCCCAAACTTCTCCTTCTTTTGGCTGAAATTCTTCTTTTAATAATTAACTCTACCAGATGACAGCAGTAGATGCCTGGGAGATCATGTGGAAGGAGGCAAAGACATTAAAATGAAAAATCGGGAAATGAAAGAGTTCCAGTTGCTTGACAAATTGACATTCCAAATCTGCTAGTTAATCAGACCCACAAGCATCTGATCAGTTAAGAAATGGTTGGTTCACAAATCCACTTTGAAGAGAATGGATAGAAAACTAGTCCTGAATTCCCAGTCCTTACAACATTCGATCTAGTTAGTGAAGTCACTGAGTCGCTTTTTGTCTCTTAGAACTTCAGGAAGACAGAAGGTCCTTTTCAGTTCAATTCAGTTCAGTCCCTCAGTCGTGTCCAACTCTTTACAACCCCATGAATCACAGCATGCCAGGCCTCTCTGTCATTCACCAACTCCTGGAATTCACTCAAACTCATGTCCATCAAGTCGGTGATGCCATCCAGCCATCTCATCCTCTGTCATCCCCTTCTCCTCCTGCCCTCAATCCCTCCCAGCATCAGGTTCTTTTCCAATGAGTCAACTCTTTGCATGAGGTAGCCAA
>NW_011495076.1:5140554-5141509 GCF_000754665.1 Bison bison bison | reverse complement strand
GGTTGTCTGGTATTCCCATCTCTTTCTGAATTTTCCACAGTTTATTGTGATCCACACAGTCAAAGGCTTTGGCATAGTCAGTAAAGCTGAAGTAAATGTTTTTCTGGAACTCTCTTACTTTTTCAATGATCCAGCAGATGTTGGCAATTTGATCTCTGCCTTTTCTAAAACCAGCTTGAACATCTGGAAGTTCACGGTTCATGTACTGTTGAAACCTGGATTGGAGAATTTTGAGCGTTACTTTAGTAGTGGGTGAGATGAGTGCAATTGTGCAGTAGTTTGAGCATTTTTTGGCTTTGCCTTTCTTTGGGATTGGAATGAAAACTGACCTTTTCCAGTCCTGTGGCCACTGCTGAGTTTTCCACACTTGCTAGCATATTGAGTGCAGCAGTTTCACAGCATCATCTTTTAAGATTTGAAATAGCTCAACTGGAATTCCATCACCTCCACTAGCTTTGTTTATAGTGATGCTTTCTAAGGCCCACTTGACTTCATATTCCAGGATGTCTGGTTCTAGGTGAGTGATCACACCATCATGATTAATTTGGTCATGAAGCTCTTTTTTGTACAGTTCTTCTGTGTATTCTTGCCACCTCTTCTTAATATCTTCTGCTTCTGTTAGGTCCATACCATTTCTGTCCCTGATTGAGCCCATCTTTGCATGAAATGTTCCCTTGGTATCTCTAACTTTCTTGAAGAGATCTCTAGTCTTTCCCATTCTGGTGTTTTCCTCTAATTCTTTGCATTGATCGCTGAGGAAGGCTTTCTTATCTCTCCTTGCTATTCTTTGGATCTCTGCATTCAGATGCTTATATCTTTCCTTTTCTCCTTTGCTTTTCACTTCTTTTCACAGGTAAATGTAAGGCCTCCTCAGACAGCTATTTCACTTTTTTGCATTTCTTTTCCATGGGGATGGTCTTGATCTCTGTCTCCTGTACAATGTCACGAACCTCTG
>NW_011495076.1:5139752-5140454 GCF_000754665.1 Bison bison bison | reverse complement strand
TGCCATCCAGCCATCTCATCCTCTGTCATCCCCTTCTCCTCCTGCCCTCAATCCCTCCCAGCATCAGGTTCTTTTCCAATGAGTCAACTCTTTGCATGAGGTAGCCAAAATATTGGAGTTTCCGCTTCAGAATCAGTGAACACCCAGCACCAATGAACACCCAGGACTGATCTTTAGGATGGACTGGTTGGATCTCCTTGCAGTCCCAAGGGACTCTCAAGAGTCTTTTCCAACACCACAGTTCAAAAGTATCAATTCTTTGGTGCTCACCTTTCTTCACAGTCCAACACTCACATCCATACATGACCACTGGAAAAACCATGGCCTTGACTAGATGGACCTTTGTTGCCAAAGTAATGTCTCTGCTTTTCAATATACTATCTAGGTTGGTCATAACTTTCCTTCCAACGAGTAAGCATCTTTCAATTTCATGGCTGCAGACACCATCTGCAGTGATTTCAGAGCCCCAAAAAACAAAGCCTGACACTGTTTCCACTGTTTCCCCATCTATTTCCCATGAAGTGGTGGGACCAGATGCCATGATCTTCGTTTTCTGAATGTTGAGCTTTAAGCCAACTTTTTCCACTCTCTTTCACTTTCCTCAAGAGGCTTTTTAGTTCCTCTTCACTTTCTGCCATAAGAGTGGTGTCATCTGCATATCTGAGTTTATTGATATTTCTCCTGGCAATCTTGATTCCAGCT
>NW_011495076.1:5134180-5139652 GCF_000754665.1 Bison bison bison | reverse complement strand
CAGCTATTTCACTTTTTTGCATTTCTTTTCCATGGGGATGGTCTTGATCTCTGTCTCCTGTACAATGTCACGAACCTCTGTCCATAGCTCATCAGGCACTCTATCAGATCTAGTCCTTTAAATCTATTTCTCACTTCCACTGTATAATCATAAGGGATTTGATTTAGGTCTTACCTGAATGGTATAGTGGTATTCTCCACTTTCTTCAAATTCAGTCTGAATTTGGCAGTAAGGAGTTCATGATCTGAGCCACAGTCAGCTCCCCATCTTGTTTTTGCTGACTGTATAGAGCTTCTCCATCTTTGGCTGCAAAGAATATAATCAATCTGATTTTGGTGTTGACCATCTGGTGATGTTCATGTTAGAGTCTTCTCTTGTATTGTTGAAAGACAGTGTTTGTTAGGACCAGTGCATTCTCTTAGCAAAACTCTATTAGCCTTTGCCCTACTTCATTCCGTACTCCAAGGCCAAATTTGCCTGTTACTTCAGGTGTTTCTTGACTTCCTGCTTTTGCATCCCATCCCCTATAATGAAAAGGACATCTTTTTTGGGTGTTAGTTCTAAAAGGTCTTGTAGGTCTTCACAGAACTCTTCAACTTCAGCTTCTTCAGCGTTACTGGTTGGGGCATAGGCTTGGATTACCACGATATTGAATGGTTTGCTTTGGAAATGAACAGAGATCATTCTCTCGTTTTTGAGATTGCATCCAAGTACTGCATTTTGGACTCTTTTGTTGACCATGATGGCTACTCCATTTCTTCTAAGGGATTCCTGCCCACTGTCGTATATATAATGGTCATCTGAGTTAAATTCACCCATTCCAGTTCATTTTAGTTCTCTGAGTCCTAGATTATAGGCCTTTTTACCTATAATTAAATGTTTTGATAGACCTAGCAACATTCTGAAAGTAGCTATTTGGATATTAAATCTTTCAATTTCTGCAGAAGGTAACCTTGATTTGTCATTTTAGTCACAATCTCAAGTTTTTACATAAAAGCGTTAATAGCTTAAGGGGCTTCCTAGCGGCTCAGCGGTAAAGAATCTGCCTTCAATGCAGGAGCCACAGTATATGTAGGTTTGATCCCTGAGTGGGAAAGATCACCTGCAGGAAGGCATCGCAACCCACTCCAGTATTCTTGCCTGGAGAATCCCACGGACAGAGGAGCCTGGAGGGCTACAGTCCATGGATTTTGAAGAGTTAGACATGACTAGAGAGACAGGATGCACACACATATCAGCTCAAGCATGCCACAGAAGACAGCATTCAAGAAGAGGAGGGTGTTTATAGAGAGACAGATTTCTTAATTTGATACAGTTCGTCTTGAATAAGTAATGAGAGATTTCATAAACTGACTTGAAGTAAAAGATATTACTGGTTTAAAAAAAATTTGTAACAGAAAAAAATATAGCTTTATTCCCACCATACTAGTCATTACTAACAGATTTGAGGATAAAATTTGACACATTGAAAAATATTCATGTGTTATAAATATCCATAACTATGTTGATAATTTAATAGCTTAGATTATCTGAAATATGTTTATTTATTAATATGGAATAAAAGGGAACTGGTATTTATATTTGTTTGTGACCCAATTGCATATTATATAAATATAATTTTTATCACTTATTTTCAGATTGTATAACAATTTTAATCATCATAATGGCTGAACTATAAGGAATACTGTTATTCAAATGATTGATTTTTTAAAACTACAGCATTATTGAATTATCTCAATTGGATCTGCTTATTTTGATTACTGTTTAAAAAATTAACCTATGTAGAATCATGTGAGTTATAGATATAAAAATAGAAATAATACTCTATATAATAATATTCATAGATGAGACTTTTTAGAACCTTGGTTACTCTATGGTAAAAAAAAAAAAAAAAAAAAAACCTAGAGGAATAGACTAGAAGGATAATGTTCAGTCACTGTCGTGTCCAAATCTTTGTGACCCCTTAAACTGAACTACTCCAGGCTTCCCTGTCCTCCACTATATCCCAGAGTTTGATCTAGTTCATGTCCATTGAGCCAGTGATGCTATGTAACCAGGAGGATAATAATTTGTTACAAAATTTTATGTCAGAGTTCTATTATTGGAGACACGATGTGTAATGTAAATAAAAATAATAAAAATATCTACCGAAAGGTCTAATATGCTCATCTTTGTAATCATCTTCATTGCAAGTGAATAAAGAAGACATCTAGAACAATGTGGAAATATAAACAGGAAGAAGCTAGGCAGCTAGAACTTTCTCAAAATCATTATTTTTCTCTAAATTTTATTTTAATGTATTTAATTTTAAAATATTCTTTTTAAATAAAATACTTTCACAAGTACAATCTTAATATCTTTTTTGTTATGTTCTTTTTTCCATTCTTCCTACTTTTATTATATACAGTAAGCTTTATATTATTGTTGTTGTATTGTGTTTGTTTTTGATATTAAATATAGGTATTTATTTCAATGAAAGTAATATACTCACTTATCTCAAAAAATCAGCTAATACTGCAAGATGCTGAAAATAATAGTTCACTGTACTAACTCTATCACCCCCGTCTTATTCCACACTAGAAGTGACACCCATTTTCAGATTTTTAAACAGTTTCTTACAGTTACCAGTGTATCCTAAACAATAAGTTATATTGTCTTTCATTTGTCAGTTTGAGGCTTAGCCTTTACACTACTTCCCACTTTTCTTCCCCTTATCATGCCCATATATAAAAATTAAATGAAGTCAGTGTTTGTATTATTAAATCAATTTAACATTTTCCATCATTGTATCCTCTAGTGTACCACTAGTATGTTTTCTTTCTTAAGTGTTATTTTTCCCTGAAGCTGAAAATTGCCTAATTTTGTTTTTACCTGCATAGTTTTGCATAATGAACCTCTCCGATCTTAACTGCATCTCATCTTATCTGTCTCAGCCTTTGTAATGCTTTCCAAATGCTCACATACATAAAGATATTCTACCAATGTTATATTCCTCCTTAGCTCTGTCTCCTCTGGAGGCTGTTGTGTTTTGGCTCCAGTCTTCCCTGCTGTCTAGGTCTGAAGGACAGTTTTTCTTTAGACAGCATATTAAATAGACACATTAAAAAGCAGAGACATTACTTTGCCAACAAAGGTCCATCTAGTCAAAGCTATGTTTTTCCAGTAGTCATGTATGGATATGAGAGTTGCACCATAAAGAAAGCTGAGTGCCGAAGAATTGATGCTTTTGAACTGTGATGTTGGAGAAGACTCTTGAGAGTCCCTTGGACTGCAAGGAGATCCAACCAGTCCATCCTAAAGGAAATCAGTCCTAAATATTCACTGGAAGGACTGATGCAGAAGCTCCAATACTTTGGCCCCCTGATGCAAATAAGTGACTCATCTGAAAAGACCCTGACACTGGGAAAGATCGAAGGCAGGAAGAGAAGTGAATGACAGAGGATAAGATGGTTGGATGGCATCACTAACTCGATGGACATGAGTTTGAGTAAGCTCCAGGAGTTGATGATGGACAGGGAAGCCTGGTGTGATGCAGTCAATGGAGTCGCAAGAAGTCGGACACAACTGAGCAACTGAATTAAACTCACTACTTAGGTTCATTCCATGTAGTCTAGATGCCATGTCCTTCTCTCCTTTGGCCAATACTTGAATTTTGCTGAATCTCTGTGAACAAAGTTCTAAGGTAAACTTATTAGATATTTGGTTCTTAAAAATATCTTTATAACCTTAATCTTAATACACTGTTTGTCTGAATATACAATTTTTGGTTAAAAATCAACTTCCCTTAACATTTTAGGCATTGCTTTCATGCTTTCTGGCATCTAGAATAGTTTTGAAAGTTTATGCAATTATTGTCCTAAAGTTTATTATTCATTTTTGTATACAATTAGTTTCTCCTTTTTTCTTTTTTTGTAGGAGATTTTAGGATTTTTTGTCTTTCTTATTGATGTTTTGAAATTTCATGGTGTTATACCTACTTGTGGATCTTTTTTGATTCAAGGGTTGAACATTCGTGGAGTCTTTTAATATAGGGGATCCAATCCAGGCAGATTCTTTACCACTGAGCCCTTGTCTCCCTACAAATGGAGAGGAGTGGAGGTTAAGCTTCCTGTGTTTTGCTAAATTAATATCCAGCTCTGTGTTTGATCTCCAAAGATAAAGTCTTCCTTAAGGGATGTCCTATATTACTTTTCACTGGATTTATTCATTACTTTCTTTGTTGAAAATATTATTTCAGTTTCATTCGACTGGAATTTTGGTATTGATAACTGACAAATGCTGTCAATATATTATTTTAGATATATTACTTTAGATATATTTAGATTATAATTGGGAAGTATTTTTATTTAAATTTTTAATTGATTAATTTAATTGGAGGATAATTACTTCACAATATTGTGGAAGTTTTGCCATATATCAAATTTTTATTTAAAAATTATTTTTAGAAATAAATAGTTCCCATTTCTAATTTTTAGTAAAGCTTTCTACTGTTAATAAATTTCAGAGACTTATCCTTTATCATACCAAAGGAGAAAAAAGAATTACTCTGAATAAAATCTAAAATAGCACCATCATGTATCAGAGAAGCACTACTTTTATATCTACTCTCTGTCAATTTTCTGATCTCTAGACTTTCTGAAAAGAGATTGCTCTAATTTAAATTTTACTATGGATAAAAGAAAAAAATCCCTTTAGAAATGTGGCATGGTCTGTTCTTACTGAATCCAGCATCCTCTGGTCTGCCCTTGACACAGAATGTTACTGTCTCCTGAGTTCATATTTTATATTTCAGATTATTCCACTTTGTCATTCAATCCACAGTGTGTGTGTGTGTGTGTGTGTGTGTGTGTATAGGCAGTTGAGCACTTAAAAAAAAAAAATTAGTCCACAAGATATTTTAGTAAATAAGATGTTCAAGATGTTTTCACCTGCCAGATGGAAGGGAGGGATAATATATATATGATAATCACAAATATGAGAAGTCATTGACATTCTGTGTCCTGATAGTGAGTCAATAGTTTTCAATAGATGTATTAGACAAATTATAGTGAAAGAGTAGGAAATCTGGTGTGCTGAACTCCATGGGATCTCAAGGAGTTGGACATGACTTAACAACTAAATAACAAAGACAAATTATGGCTCAAAGTAGCTTAGATCATTTCTGAAATTATTTCCAAATTTAGTAGACATAATAAATCAGGTTTTACAAATGTAACTGTATGCTATGCTATAATTTCATAAGTTATTAACAAATCTCTAGTTCTCTTATCGGAGAAGGCAATGGCACCCCACTCCAGTGTTCTTGCCTGGAAAATCCCATGGATGGAGGAGCCTGGTGGGCTGTAGTCCATGGGGTCGCTGAGGGTAGGACACGACTGAGCGACTTCACTTTCACTTTTCACTTTCCTGCATTGGAGAAGGAAATGGCAACCCACCCCAGTGTTCTTGCCTGCAGAATCCCAGGGATGGGAG
>NW_011495076.1:5125934-5134080 GCF_000754665.1 Bison bison bison | reverse complement strand
TGCCGTCTATGGGGTCGCACAGAGTTGGACACGAGTGAAGTGACTTAGCAGCAGTAGCAGTTCTCTTATAATTTACGTCTGGTGATATTCCTCACACCAGTAGTTCTAATGTCCTCATCTTTGGTGTCTACATGAATTATCTGTGCTGAAAAAGTGTAGAAGTCTGAGTAACACTCCTTGAGAGTTCAACCTAAAATCTTCAGCTCTGGCCAAGGAAATGGTAATTCTGGAGCAGGTATCAATGTGCTAAACTGATGGGAATGAACACTGCCACAGTCTCTTCTGTTTCAAATAGTGGTTTATTCTTTTCCATTTAGCATTATTCTCACCTTTTTCCTTGAAAACTTTGGATTATGTTTAATATAAACAGTGTGCCATTGTTACAGTCTGTGCCTCTGTTTTGTTGCCAGCATTGTTTTCACATAACCCAATCAAAGACATATGTTTCCAAAATAAAATTTCCTAAGATAAGGAATCTATAATGAGCCTCTTACCTTCCTTACATTTACAATAATATTTTCCTTTACTAATACCAAAATCCACCAGCTGGATTCAAGATTGCTGGGAGAAATATCAATAACCTCAGATATGCAGATGATACCACACTTATGCAGAAAGTGAAGAACTAAAGAATCTCTTGATGAAAATGAAAGAGGAGACTGAAAAGTTGGCTTAAAACTCAACATTTAGAAAACTAAAATCCTGGCATCTGGTCCCATCACTTCATGGCAAATAGATGAGGAAACAGTGGAAACAGTGAGAGACTTTATTTTGGGGGGCTCCAAAATCACTGCAGATGGTGACTGAAGCCATGAAATTAAAAGATGCTTGCTCCTTAGAAGGAAAATTATGATCAACCTAGACAGCTTATTAAAAAGCAGAGACATTACATTGCCAACCAAGGTCTGTCTAGTCAAAGCTATTGTTTTTCCAGTAGTCATGTATGGATGTGAGAGTTGGACTATAAAGAAAGCTGAGCACAGAAGAATTGATGCTTTTGAACTGTGGTGTTGGAGAAGACTCTTGAGAGTCCCTTTGACTTCAAGGTGATCCAACCAGTTAATCCTAAAGAAATCAGTCCTGAATATTCATTGGAAAGACTGATGCTAAAGCTGAAACTCCTATACTTTGGCCACTTGATGTGAAGAACTGACTCATTTGAAAAGACCTTGATGCTGGGAAAGATTGAAGGTGGAAGGAGAAGGGGACGACAGAGGATGAAATAATTGGATGGCATCGCTGACTTAGTGGACATGAGTTTGAGTAAACTCCAGGAGTTGGTGATGGACTGTGAGGCCTGACATGCTGCAGTCCTTGGGGTCACAAAGAGTTGGACACAACTGAGTGACTGCACTGAAACCAAAATTACTAAAAGGGAGAGAGGCTTTTTATTTAATTCTCTTTTCCCTTTAATTCTATGTATCTCCAGCCATAATTATTATATCTCTACCACCTCTAGCCATTCTGCCTATGTCTGGAGTTGTTTTAGTTTATTGATCATCCAGAATCTGTCAATTTCATGAATATTTAATGGACCATGAACAGCATAGCAGCATAAGATCAAAGTTATTTGAAGTGGGGGCTTGTGTACATGGTATAGCTTGAGACATGACAGATGGTCGTCTAAGTAGTAATTATAACAGTAAGCATTTCTTTAGTTTTAACTCCCACTTATGTAATTAAGTCATTTGTGTTAAATAATATTCTCCCCAGACATCTTCTTCAATGCATATTCAGTGGGAAGTCTAGCTTTCAGAATCTAGATTTAAGGAGTCTTTAGAAACTCTCCATATTTGTGACTTTGAAAAAGTTACTTGTGTCAAAGAAAGATTACACACATTTTTATGAAGATTTAATAAAATATCATTGCATGGGTAACTTTTCTTAAAAAGGTAAGTGATTATTTTCAGGGTGAACTCTTTTGCTATCCATAATTTCCAAGGATGCCTGAGACACTAATAAAGAAAGGAGAAAAAAAAAATCATGAAAAGAGCATAAGGAATAAATGGAGCAAAGTCAGGAGGGATAACAAAAGCTTCAAGTGATTCTTTATGAATTATATGAAAGCATGATTAATGTAAATTGCAAAATTAAAAATTTTCAAGAATCACAAATTTGACAGTGGTTAGCTTTGTGTAGAGCCATGTCAAATAATAAGGTAAATTCATTGGTCAGAACTTGAATTTGTGTTGATTAAACTACCAAAGTTAGTTATCTCAGTTCTTCCTGCTCATGATTATGGTGCTAGTCAAAGGCAAGTATATGTGTAAAGTACTGTCAATTCTAATAAAATAATTGCATTTTACCTCATAATAGTGAGTTCTGAGGAGGGGGTTGTTGGAGCCTGATTCATGGAGCTGCACGATTGTGGTTAGGAGTTGTTCACTTAGGTGCATTCATCTGCTAGGAACAATACCAAAGTGAAAGTGAAGTCACTCATTCGTGTCCAACTCTTTGCGACCCCATGGGCTGTAGCCTACCAGGCTTCTCTGTCCATGGGATTTTCCAGGCAATAGTCCTGGAGTGGATTGCCATTTCCTTCTCCAGGGGATCTTCCCAACCCAGGGATGGAACCTGGGTCTCTCGCATTGTGGACAGACGCTTTACCGTCTGAGCCACCAGAACAATACCAAGCTCAGGCTAATTGACATCTAAGGATTCTGACTGCTATAATTAGAACTATGGGCTTTAAAGCTGAAGAGTAAAGCTGCCTGTTTATAGGTGACAAGCGAACATTGGAAAGCAGAACATTTCAGTCATAATCTGATGACCTTGAGAAATCTGTTTTTGATTCTTAGACCCTAGGAGCCTGTAGAACTATTGTCATTCATTCAGTTCCAAGAGCTTTGGATGCTTATTTAGCTGCCTTACTTCAGAAGTCCCTGCTCTTTTCTAGCCCTTAAAACTACTGGAAATTAGGCAGCTTCTTGTCCCAGCCTATTTCATGTTCTGAGGAGAATGCTAACAATGATCCAGTAGAGCAGAGGTTGTTTAAAATTACAATTAAGCCTATATGTCAGAAAGAAAAGGACAGATGAGAAATATTAAGGCAGAAAGTGGCTACCCCTTAAGGACAACAGTCTTAAAATGGCAATGACACATAAATGATGGACATAAAATGATTATGATGAAACTAAATTATTAAAGTGAAGTGAAAGAAAAGGGCTTGCCTTGCATTAAAATAAAGGATGAAATAACAGTGGATTTTCTCCCCAAAATCAGGGCTCTGTATTTAAGAACTGACACTACTTTAGGATGTTTACTATTTTAATATATTTTTCATTTAATAATTCTGGAAGCATTGCCTTTCTTCAATGAAAAATAGTATATATTTTAACCAAGAACATGTTAAGTGGAGAGATAAATAATTATTTTTGAAATTTCAATTTTTCAATGTAATGAAAAATTTGCAATATAATTCAAAATTTGCAGTTCCTAAAAGAAACGTTTAAAAATGTGTGCTATTTACCCAAAAGTTTTGAATAATTGTTATGAATGACTACAAATGTGTATTTTCCATGAGTGTGGAATAGCATGTTTAAGGAGAAATTTCTAGATGAATTAATTTTAGATTAAATGATTCCCCTCACTATGTATTCATGTGTGCCAGACTTTAAAGCCTATATGTGTCTTCAGTGCAGATTTCGGTACTACATGGATAACTTTTCATTTTTTAAGGTATTTGGAACCATAGTGTTCAGCATTAAAATAAGATTTTATTTGTATCATCTCAGAGAAACTCTGCTTTTCAGTTTATCTTAATATCACACCATACAGAGAGGCTGATCCCTGACAGATTCTTTCACGGATCCCTCATGAAGTGTGAGCTTCCCTTGTGAGCTCAGAGGTAAAGAATCTGCTTTCCAATGCAGGAAACAAGGATTCAATACCTGGGTCAGGAAGATCTGGGAAGGGAATGGCAATCCACTCCAGTATTCTTGCCTGTGAAATCCCATGGACAGAGGAGCCTGGAGGGCTATTGTCCATCAGGTCATAAAGAGTCGGACTGGACTAAACGACGATAAGCAGAAGTGCACGCACCCAGGCTGGCAGTCGTGCTCTCGGGTAAACATTGGTCAGATGGCATGGTTGGATTAGCTGTGGAATCATGAGTTTGTTTCTATAATAAATACAAGGGTATCTGATCAGCATGCATGATGCAGATACAACAGTCTGTTACTGTGGTATACAGTCTGTAAATCGGATAGAAAAAACGGTAATTTTACAAAGTGGAAAGTTATAAGCAATCCTGGTAGTCTGGAGTGCATAGTCCTGTAAACTTGACCCTTTACATCCACAGTACATTCTTGCTGTTTTAAAGTAAATAATGTTTACTAGCTCTCAGAGGTTTATTGATACCCAGGATTTTTTTTTTCTGTTTTTGGAGGGGTAGGGTTCTTCAGTGGGCTCAGATGGTACAGAATCCGCCTGCAGTACAGGATACCTGGGTTTAATCTCTGGGTCGGGAAGATCCCACAGAGAAGGAAATAGCAACCCATTCCAGTATTCTTGTCTGGAGAATACCATGGACAGAGGAGCCTGGTGGGCTACAGTCAATGGGGTCACAAAGAGTCGGTATTAGGAATTTTTGTTATTTTAATTCGTTTTTATTTAAAATAAAGATACGTACTTTATGGTTAAAATCATTCCATAGTAGGATTATTTGTTTTAAATTTTTTTTCTCTTTTCTAGAGAAACTAAATATAAAATTAAAAAATGTGTGTGAGTTTTTTGGGTAAAAATAAATAAATAAATTGTTAATTTCAAATTATTAATAGCATAAATGATATTTATAAGTAGGAATTTTTAAGATTCCTGAAAACAGTTATATTCCTGCAAGTATTATTTAATATAAAAAAACTCCTTCATTTTTTATTACTATTATTATGGTATTAGGATGGAACAACTAAAACGCTGGTTAAAGAAGAAAAACATATAGTAGCCTCTTATAGGTTTGATATGGTTAGATCTATTTTAAGAAAAAAAAAATCAAAATTGTCAAATTGTTGGTTGAGTCCATGATTTTGGAATATTATGCTCAAAATTATATATTTTAATTACAATATTTTAGTTATGTAGTATTAGTTACAAGACTTAAATTACATGAATCACAAAAAAGTGAAAATGTGAAAGCATTAATTGCTCAGTCGTGTCCGACTCTTTGTGACTCCATGGTCTCTAGCCCTCCAGAATTCTCTGTCTATGGGATTCTCCAGGCAAGAATACTGGAGTGGGTTGCTATTTCCTTCTCCAGGAAGGAAAGGAAATATGCTATTTCCTGGGATCTTCCTGACCCAGTGATTGAACTCAGGTCTCCTGCACTGTAGGCAGATTCTTTACTATCTGAGCCACTGGGGAAGCCCTCCCAAGCCACAGAAACTGTAGAGAAAATTGGGAGTGCAGAATATCTGTTTCCACATGTTTGAATGGTTATAAGGTTAAGGAGATACTGTTAATTTTCTAGATAATGAACTTGATTATGTTTGGGTATCAATTATAAAATTTTATAAAACTGGAGATTTTAGGACTCCATCCAAGAACTATTAAGTAGACTTAAGAGTGGCCCTTAGGAATCTGTATTATCCAGGTAATTCTAATTAGACAACCAAAATTGGGAACCCCAGTTTATGTGATTCATGACACAAGCAAGATTAATGAGGAAGTCTATGTACTATCGGGAGAAGGCAATGAGTTTCCTGAGAGCATAAATAAGAATTAAATTAATTCCCATCCTCTTTGTCCTATATAATACTTGTCCACACTAGTTGCTCAAATATATGTTCAATGAATGAGTGAAGACAGTAGGAGGCATGTTTTATTCAAGTGCAATGAAAATATTTTTTATCACTTAGAAGTGTCACTTACCAGGACTACAGCTATCAAAAGAAAAAAAAAAAAAAATTGGCTGATCACTTACCAGATGTTGCTGGTACCAGAAAAGTACAGAGATCAGCATACAATAAACACTCCATAAATGCTTCAGAAATTAATGCATAAACTAAATGTGAGTGTCTTATTTCATGGATTTCTTTATCAAATGCCTGTGAAATAGATCATTGGTATAATTAGTAATCAAGTAATCAGGTTAGTAAGAATAAATGAGCTCCCTAAAAACTCATTCTGTAGAAGAATATAGATATAACTAAATGACTTTTTAGCATTTATGAAAACAAATATTCAACTTTAGCTGTATGTAAGATTAATCATTCACACCATTGTAGCATCAAAATACTTATTTACTTTTTTATATCATTAATCATTTACTTGGAAACATATCTGTTTGTCTCTTGTAAAACCAGCCATCCTTGAAGACAGTGACGCTGCTATCAACCAGCCCATCTGAAAGCTGAGCATAGGTTTGTTTGACTTGATAGTTGGCTGTTGTTCATTGTTTAATAGACATGGGCTTCACCTTACTGCACCAGAGCTGCAATACACGGAGCACTTTCAGCAACTTGACAGTTCTCTTGACTATCAATCAATGCTAAGCTTCTGTTATCATATATTTGGGCACTGAAATTGTATGCTGATTTAAAGACAAAAATCCAATTATACCTGAATATTTTATGTCTGATTCTTTACTTCATTATAACACATGAATCATTATTTTTTCTTCTTTTGGTGGGGCAGAAAAGACTTGCAAATATCTTTATTCTTCCTACATGAAAGAAAATTAAAAAAAAAATCATTTTAGCAGAAAGTTGAAGGTAACACAAATAACCAGGGACTGAACCATTGACATAAGAACTGACCCATGAGACTCTGGAGAAGCCAGCTGCATGTCCAGTTTCCTTTGTCCATGTTTCTCAGAATTTACTCGAAAGAGAAAATACTAGACAGAAACAGTTGCCATCTTGCCACGCTATTTACATGATTTCAGATTTCTTGAAGACATTTTATCTGTTCTTTTGGATAGTAGATAAAGTTAAAAAATACACATTTAGAACAAGTTAAACAATACACATTTTGACATTGGCAGACTTAATGCAGTTCCAGGAATGATTGATTTGTATACTTTTAGAGGAGTGAGGCAACACTTCATTTTACAAGCTCATTTTCACCATCATCAGTGCTTAGTTTTTTAACATTTTTGTCAGTGGAAAATTGAACCACATTTCTAAAATTTTTCAGCTTTATTAGTCTCTTCTCTTGTTTCCTTTCTTTATTAGGATTGGTGAAAAATATTTGGCAAATACCCTGCAAGACACATTATCATTATTCAAGTAATTGGGGGCAACCTTTAAGCTCTGGATATTTATGGCATACAAGTGCATGATTTTTACAGTAAAAGAGTAGTACACGTGGAAGCTGGAACTGGCTTAAAGTAGCAAGTGTTTTCACCTCATACCCATTTTCTCCCCTTAGCTGACAGTTCGAAGTGTGCTCCTTGCTAATGTGGTTTTTGTTGTTCAGTCACTAAATTCTGTCTGACTCTTTTTGACCCCATGGATTGCAGCATGCCAGGCTTCCCTGTCCTTCACTATGTGTTCCTGGTGGCTCAGACTGTAAAGAATCTGCCTGCAATGCAGGAGACCTGGGTTTGATCCCTGGGTCAGGAAGATCTCCTGGAGAAGGGAATGGCTCCCCACTCCACTATTCTTGCTGGGAGAATCCCATGGACAGAGGATCCTAAGGATCCCTACAGTCCATGGGGTTGCAAAGAGTTGGACACGACTGAGTGAAAGCTGGACTGGAAGAAACGCAACCTGGAATCAAGATTACTGGGAGAAATATCAATAACCTCAGATATGCAGATGACACCACCCTTATGGCACAAAGTGAAGAGGAACTCAAAAGCCTCTTGATAAAAGTGAAAGTGGAGAGTGAAAAAGTTGGCTTAAAGCTCAACATTCAGAAAACGAAGATCATAGCATCCGGTCCCATCACTTCATGGGAAATAGATGAGGAAACAGTGGGAACAGTGTCAGACTTTATTTTTTGGGGCTCCAAAATCACTGCAGATGGTGACTGCAGCCATGAAATTAAAAGACGCTTACTCCTTGGAAGGAAAGTTATGTCCAACCTAGATAGCATATTCAAAAGCAGAGATATTACTTTGCCAACAATGGTCTGTCTAGTCAAGGCTATGGTTTTCCCAGTGGTCATGTATGGATGTGAGAGTTGGACTGTGAAGAAGGCTGAGCAC
>NW_011495076.1:5107466-5125834 GCF_000754665.1 Bison bison bison | reverse complement strand
TGGGGGCAGGAGGAGAAGGGGACGGCAGAGCATGAGATGGCTGGATGGCATCACTGACTCGATGGACATGAGTCTCAGTGAACTCCTGGAGTTGGTGATGGACAGAGAGTCCTGGCATGCTGCAATTCATGGGGTCCCAAAGAGTCGGACACGACTGAGCAAATGAACTGAACTGAACTGAACTGAGTGATTAACTTTCACTTTTGCTGGGTACAGAATACACACAATATTGAAGTGTGTTTATCTGTTATTTTGTATCCCGGGTTTTTTCACATGCTAACAAGTATGACTTGCCATGAAATCTTTCTGAGTTAAAGCTGAAAAAAATTGGAAACCATTCATGTGAAACTCTTTTTCAAGTTTTTGAATCACCTCAGGAATCTGCTGATCCTGCTATCATTGACTCTAGAGCCTTCAATTGTTAATTATATTTTTTCACAGTTTGTAGCTTTTATCTGCCAGCATATTGGAGCTTATTTGTCCATTTTCAAACAACTTCCTTGGTATTTTTTAAATTTTAATTAAAAAAGTATCAATTATTAGTTTATCAATCTGGTATTCTATGCTATTGGTTTCAAAAAAACCTTTGTAGCCTGCATTGCATAAGTAACTAAGCTTTATAAAACCACCATAAAAGATAAATTTAGTAATATAGGTAACACTGAGTAATTCATTTGGCAAGCTCAGAAGTCAGGGAGATGGTGAAAGGAGAGTTTTGAAATCTGAAATAATCTGGAGTAATTCGCTAGTTCATGCATGCATGCTCAGTCATGCCTGACTCTGCAACTCCATGGACTGTAGTCTGCCAGGCTTCTCTGTCCATGAGATCTTCCAGGCAAGAATACTTAAGTGCATTGCCATTTCCTCCTCCAGGGGATCTTCCTGACCCAGGGATCGAACTGCGTCCCTTGCATCTCCTGCACTGCAGGCGGATTCTTTACCACTGAGCCACCTGGCAATCTGCTAGAGGGTCAGACTATTAAGAATTGAGGAAGATGAAAATTTTTAGAGTTCATGGAGCCATCAAATCCTGGTATTGGATAGAATCTTGCAATCAGTTATCAAGTTTTACAGCTAAAACTCTAAATGCCAGAGCATCTCCCTACAAGATAGTCACTACCAACTATGAAAGTATACTGAGAAGAATATTAGATATGACTGTGAAGTAATTGGGAACAGTTGGCTAAAAGTGGTAAAATATCACACAAGTTTTCTCACATAAGGTACTCTGCAACATTTCCTATTTTATTTCTGAATTTCAAATTTCTAGGCTAGCTATGCCATTGTACAATTTTTTACTGTGAAATTTTCACATAAAGTATTTCTGGATGAATAATTCTTATATGTCAAATTAGCATTATCGCTCATTTTCTGGAAAAGTAAGGTATAAAGGAGTCAATTGATAAATAATAAATAAGAAAGGGAACTTTGGATCACTTTGGTTTGTTTTGTAATCCTTACAAAGTCAAGTCCAAAGAATTTCTGAAATATAAAAAGAATTTAAAAAATATTGGGATGATGTAGAAAGCAGATCTAATGACAATCATACAGTTTATAACCCTATATCAAAATTATAGTGTTGAGAAAGCATAAGAATATATTTTCAAGTTGTAAATACCAACATAAAAGAATATTTGAAATGATTTTTGACAATTCCAAGCCCAAAGCTCATTAATTCTGATCTAAAACAATTAAAAACACTGGATCAGCATAATAATCATTAAACATTAGATGCAAATAAACATGTAGAAAACATATATTTTTTCAGATACTCTTACCATCTATGCAGTACACTGTTCCCCAAAGCAAATATACATAGTAAATAACTTCTATAGGGAACAGCACAAGATATCGAGGATAAAAATGAATCTAATCAGAGATTCATAATATCATAATTTTCTAAAGAGAAATTTAATGTTGTATCCATACATTCCCTTAGGATCAGTAAGGCACTGATGTTTTATATCAGCAAAAATATTTTATATTAAGAATAATCTGCCTACTTAGTGCACAATCAAACAAAATACCGCTACACCTCACCATCATCACTACCTCCAAATCCTGTGGGAAAAAAAGTGTAGCATAAATGCAGTTAATCTCAAAATAAACCTTCTTTAATGCTGTACTACTATGGGGTATATATATGGAATATATATAGGGTATATATGGAACATATAGGGTATATTATATGGTATATATATATATATAGGATATATATAGGTGTATATATATATAAGGTGTATATATTATAAGGTGTATATGTACTATTATAGGTGAATGTATTACAGGCTATATTATATGGTATATATATAGGATATAAATATATAGGGTATATATATGTGTATATATATATATATATATAGGTGTAATGGCACCCCACTCCAGTACTCTTGTCTGGAAAATCCCATGGATGGAGGAGCCTGGTGGGCTACACAGTCCATCGGGTCGCATAGAGTCGGACATGACTGAGCGACTTCACTTTCACTTTTCACTTTCATGCATTGGAAAAGGAAATGGCAACCCACTCCAATGTTGTTGCCTGGAGAATCCCAGGGACGGGGGAGCCTAGTGGGCTGCTGTCTGTGGGGTGGGGGTCGCCCAGAGTCGGACTTAGCAGCAGCAGCAGCAGCATATAAGGTGTGTATATTATAGGGTGTATATATACTATTATAGGTGAATAAATTATAGAGTATATATATGATATATATAGATAGATAGATAGATGTGTATATATATAAGGTGTATATATTATAGGGTGTATATGTACTACTACAGGTGAAAAAAAAGTGTAGCATAAATGCAGTAAATCTCAAAATAAACCTACTTTAATGCTGTACTATTATAGGGTATATATGGAATAAAAATGCCAGTGTAGGGAATCATGACTTTCAATCCTTTCTTTTTCATGTTAGATAGCATTCTTGTATAGTTAGTTCTATTGAGAGTCTAAGCTACAGAATAAACTCAGTGTAGGAGAGTTTAATGAATGGATTTATACTAAGTCCCCTTAAGAACTGTCTTTCATGAGAGTAGACATATAAACGCTATTATTTGCTAGAGCAATTTTTTCTCACTTCAAGTGAGTCTGTGTTTTAGTTCTTTCTAACATGTGAGAGGTCATTCACTACCCTTTCTTATCTTTATCTTCAACCTCTCCCTCTTTACTCTTGCCTTTTGTTTTATAAAAATTCACTAGTACTGCCTATCCATAAACAACAACAAAAAATTGTTTTCCAAGGGTTTTCTCCCCTATACTGTTACAATACTTTCCTTTTCATTTCAGAGAGCCACATTACTCAAAAGTACAATAAACAATTTACATCTCTTTTTCACCTTCCTTCTTCATTTCTCAGCATGTTACATTTGGAGTTCTGCCCATATCACATTCTATCTAAATGACTTTAAATAAGGTTACCAATTAGTGTAATGATGACTGTTCTTCCTTCTACTGGGAACATTCATCCTCCCTAGGTTTCAGGTATATTTTTTCTTTTATTCCTCTTTCTACCTTTTTTGGTTTTTATCCTCAGCCTTATCAGTAGAATCTTTCAGTACCTCTTGCCTACAAGCTACTATTTTCTAAGGTTCCATCCCTGAATATTCCTTATCTCACTGTCACTCTATCAAGACAGGATAAGCTGAATTACCCTTACAATCTCAGTGGCTTAAAACATTCAACATTCAGTTCTTGCTCATATTATAGGTTTATCATAGTTTATCTGGGGGTTTCCATCACATTGTCTTAATTCAGGTGCAAGGTCAACAACTCCTCCATCATGTTCATAGTGCCAGGGGGAGGGGAACCACCAATTTAGAAGTGAGCACTAACTAGAACCTGCATCTGCCCCAAGAGGCATAAATTCCTTCATCTCACTTTGGTTGGCCAAAGTGAGTAATATAGTGAAGATTGACTTCAAAGGGACAGATCAATATAATCCTATAATGTGCACAAGAAGTGCACAGCAAAGTATAAGAGAATATAGTTCTAATGACCTTATGATCTCTCAGTGACTTCATCCAACAAATATAGCTTCAACTGCTACATAAATGATAATGACTTGCCAATCTGAACCTTGAATTCTTGTCTGTTAATATTTGTACCCATCTGTTCAACTTCCTACTTCATTTGTATATCCAAACCTTGAAGGCAACTCTCCCCAGTGGAACTTATTACTAAATTTCTCATCTTGGTTACCTTGCAAGAGAACAAGTTGGACATTTCTGGATTATTCCTGATTTACCTCTCTTTCATAACCTGCATGTCAATGGTTACCTACTCTAATTCATTCAATGGTCTCAATACGGTTAAAACCATCCCCTCCTGTTTATATTATTTCTTTCTTAACATAATAGCTCCATATTTATTACCTGGATTGCTGTAACAGCCTTTTCTTGTGTTCTTCTTGGTAATGGGCTTAGTCCCTCCCAAACTATCCTTGTGCCTGCTGTCAAAATTATCCACATCTATAATTTGATCATGTACTATTTTAAAACTTCACTTATCATTTGTCCATATTGACTCTAGGATAATATTCAAACATTTTCTTTCACACCAGACCTTTTCTCATGTGATCTCTGATCATCTGGCTAGTTTCATCTCTTTCTACTTTCCCCAACTCATCTTGTTCCATGATCGACTATTGATGATCAAGCTCACTTTGAGATAAAAAAGTATAGGACATTTCACCCCACAACAATGAATTTCACCTTTTTCTCAAGTGCACATGAAACCTCCAGGATAGATCACATCCTGGGCCATAAATATAGCCTTGATAATTCAAAAAAATTGATATCATTCCAAGCATCTTTTCTGACCACAATGCAGCAAGATTAGATCTCAATTACAGGGGGAAAACTATTAAAAATTCCAACATATGGAGGCTGAACAACACGCTGCTGAATAATCAACAAATCACAGAAAAAATAAAAAAAAGAAATCAAAATATGCATAGAAATGAATGAAAATGAAAACACAACAACCCAAAACCTGTCGGACACTGTAAAAGCAGTGCTAAGGGGAAGGTTCCTAGCAATACAGGCATACCTCAAGAAACAAGAAAAAAGTCAAATAAATAACCTAACTCTACTACCTAAAGCAACTAGAAAAGGAAGAAATGAAGAACCTGGGTTAGTAGAAGGAAAGAAATACAAAAGAAAAAAAGAGAGACCATAGCGAAAATCAACAAAGCCAAAAGCTGGTTCTTTGAGAGGATAAATAAAATTGACAAACCATTAGCCAGACTCATCAAGAAACAAGGGGAGAAAAATCAAATCAATAAAATTAGAAATGAAAATGGAGAGATCACAACAGACGACACAGAAATACAAAAGATCTTAAGAGACCACTATCAGCAATTATATGCCAATAAAATGGACAACTTGGAAGAAATGGACAAATTCTTAAAAAACAACAACTTTCCAAAACTGAACCAGGGAGAAATAGAAAATCTTAACAGACCCATCACAAGCACGGAAATTGAAATTGTAATCAGAAATTTTCCAGCAAACAAAAGCCCAGGTCCAGACGGCTTCACAGCTGAATTCTACCAAAAATTTAGAGAAGAATTAACACCTATCCTACTCAAACTCTTCCAGAAAATTGCAGAGAAAGGTAAACTTGCAAACTCATTCTATGAGGCCTCCATCACCCTGATACCAAAATCTGACAAAGATGCCACAAAAAAAGAAAACAACAGGCCACTATCACTGATGAACATAGATGCAAAAATCCTTAACAAAATTCTAGCAATCAGAATCCAATAACACATTAAAAAGATCATACACCATGACCAAGTGGGCTTTATCCCAGGGATGCAAGGATTCTTCAATTTCCGCAAATCAATCAATGTAATACACCACTTCAACAAATTGAAAAATAAAAGCCATATGACTATCTCAATAGATGCAGAGAAAGCCTTTGACAAAATTCAACATCCATTTATGATAAAAACTCTCCAGAAAGCAGGAATAGAAGGGACATACCTCAACATAATAAAAGCTATATATGACAAACCCACAGCAAACTATCCTCAATGGTGAAAAATTGAAAGCATTTGCCCTAATGTCAGGAACAAGACAAGGATGCCCACTTTCACCACTACTATTCAACATAGTTTTGGAAGTTTTGGCCACAGCAATCAGAGCAGAAAAAGAAATAAAAGGAATCCAAATTGGAAAAGAAGTAAAACTCTCACTGTTTGCAGATGACATGATCCTCTACATAGAAAACCCTGAAGACTCCACCAGAAAATTACTGCTGCTGCTGCTAAGTCACTTCAGTCATGTCCGACTCTGTGCTACCCCATAGATGGCAGCCCACCAGGCTCTCCCGTCCCTGGGATTCTCCAGGAAAGAACACTGGAGTGGGTTGCCATTTCCTTCTCCAGTGCATGAAAGTGAAAAGTGAAAGTGAAGTCCCTCAGTCTTGTCGGACTCTTAGCGACCCCATAGATGGCAGCCTACCAGAAAATTACTAGAACTGATCAATGAATATAGTAAAATTGTAGGATATAAAATCAACACACAGAAATCCCTTCCATTCCTATACACTAATAATGAGAAAATAGAAAGAGAAATTAAGGAAACAATTCCATTCACCATTGCAACGAAAAGAATAAAATACTTAGGAATATATCTACCTAAAGAAACTAAAGACCTATATATAGAAAACTATAAAACACTGGTGAAAGAAATCAAAGAGGCCACTAATAGATGAGGAAATATACCGTGTTCATGAATTGGAAGAATCAATATAGTGAAAATGAGTATACTACCCAAAGCAATCTATAGATTCAATGCAATCCCTGTCAAGCTACCAATGGTATTTTTCACAGAGCTAGAACAAATAATTCCACAATTTGTATGGAAATACAAAAAACCTCGAATAGCCAAAGCAATCTTGAGAAAGAACAATGGAACTGGAGGAATCAACCTGCCTGACTTCAGGCTCTACTACAAAGCCACAGTCATCAAGACAGTATGGTACTGGCACAAAGATAGAAATATAGATCAATGGAACAAAATAGAAAGCCCAGAGATAAATCCATGCACCTATAGACACCTTATCTTTGACAAAGGAGGCAAGAATAAACAATGGAGAAAAGACAATCTCTTTAACAAGTGGTGCTGGGAAAACTGGGCAACCACTTGTAAAAGAAAGAAACTAGAACACTTTCTAACACCATACACAAAAATAAACTCAAAATGGATTAAAGATCTAAATGTAAGACCAGAAACTATAAAACTCCTAGAGGAGAACATAGGCAAAACACTCTCTGACATACATCACAGCAGGATCCTCTATGACCCACCTCCCAGAATATTGGAAATAAAATCAAAAATAAGCAAATGGGACCTAATTAAAATTAAAAGCTTCTGCACAACAAAGGAAACTATAAGCAAGGTGAAAAGACAGCCTCCAGAATGGGAGAAAATAATAGCAAATGAAGCAACTGACAAAGAACTAATCTCAAAAATATACAAGCAACTCCTGCAGCTCAATTCCAGAATAATAAATGACCCAATCAAAAAATGGGCCAAAGAACTAAACAGACATTTTTTTCAAAGAAGGCATACAGATGGCTAACAAACACATGAAAAGATGCTCAACGTCACTCATTATCAGAGAAATGCAAATCAAAACCACTATGAGGTACCATTTCACGCCAATCAGAATGGCTGAGATCCAAAAGTCTACAACTAATAAATGCTGGAGAGGATGTGGAGAAAAGGGAACACTCTTACACTGTTGGTGGGAATGCAAACTAGTACAGCCACTATGGAGAACAGTGTGGAGATTCCTTAAAAAACTGGAAATAGAACTGCCTTATCACCCAGCAATTTCACTACTGGGCATACACACTGAGGAAACCAGAAGGGAAAGAGACAAATGTACCCTGGTGTTCACTGCAGCACTGTTTATAATAGCCAGGACATGGAAGCAACCTAGATGTCCATCAGCAGACGAATGGATAAGAAAGCTGTGGTACATATACACAACGGAGTATTACTCAGCCATTAAAAAGAATACATTTGAATCAGTTCTAATGAGGTGGATGAAACTGGAGCCTATAATACAGAGTGAAATAAGCCAGAAAGAAAAATACCAATACAGTATACTAATGCATATATATGGAATTTAGAAAGATGGTAATGATAACCCTGTATGTGAGACAGCAAAAGAGACACAGATGTATAGAACAGTCTTTTTGACTCTGTGGGAGAGGGAGAGGGTGGGATGATTTGGGAGAATGACATTGAAACATGTATAATGTCATATATGAAACAAATCGCCAGTCCAGGTTTGGTGCATGATACAGGATGCTTGGGGCTGGTGCACTGGGATGACCCAGAGGGATGGTATGGGGAGGGAAGTGGGAGGGCGGTTCAGGATGGGGAACACGTGTATACCCGTGGCAGATTCATGTTGATGTATGGCAAAACCAATACAATATTGTAAAATAATTAGCCACCAATTAAAATAAATAAATAAATAAAAATGCCATTTAAACATTTTAATTAAATCCAACCCAACTAGAGTGTCAGTACAATTCTATTTGTTAATTTTGACATGATTTACTGAGTATAATCCCCTTAAGTCAGAAATTGACCTCCACAGCATTCAAACTTCCTGTGGGATCAAAAGGAATAATAAGAAACATGTTACTACTGTAGAATAAGCAAGGCTGGTATTGTATGCAGGTTTCTTCCTATGTTGTCAAATAGACAAGCATGCAGCAAATACTCAGCAATAACAAAATAAATGTCCAGAGACCTTAAAAAAAAGAGAGAAGTGTAACTAAACGATACTTTCCGAATGAAAACAAAAACAAAAACAAAAAAAAAGAAGAAAAAAATAAATAAAACTTTTAAGTCGGATACAGAACCTGGGATAGACTCTCTCCAGAAGGAAGTTCTAACTTTGTCTTTTTAGACATAAGTATCTAGTTAGATACTTCACCTAGAAAAAGGACTGAGAAGAAGACTTGTTTTGCTATAGTAGAAAGACAAGTAGTAGAAAGACACGTAGAAAGACAAGGTCCTGGAATTCAGACTAGGAAGGTATGTCCAATCCTGACATTTATGATAGCCATCCCTTGATGAAAAGCTGTATCCGTAGGTGATACCAAGATTATTATGTGAACAGTGACAATCCTTCTCAGCTGCATGACAGTGAGCAACTAAGCTGGGCCATGTTACATATTTGGCTGCCTCTCCCAGGGCTACAGAGAGCACATTCTTTGTGAACTTGGTGCAGGACTAGAGTGGAAATGTTTGACAGATATAATGGTTGTCATTCTCTGGAATAATTTTAATATTTCAGTGCTACTAATAAAAGACAGGAAAAAAGAGAAAATCAGAAAAATGACATCCTTTGGAAAAAGAAGAAAAAAAGGAGACAAGTATACTTTTACATCTAAACAATTCTTACACTAGATTTTAAACAATTTTTAGCCAGTAGGAAATGGTGAAGTGGGTGAGGTTTTGGTAGTAGTGGTTGTTTGGTTTTTTCTTTAATTTATGTGTTTCTTTGGCCATACTCATCTCTTTACCCTCTGTAATTTAAGGAGAGAAAAACAGAATTTCTATAGTAGGCTGAAGTTTTTTAGAATGTGTCTTTTCTTTTTTTACTAAGGGGAACTAAAATGCAAAGAGGAAAGTTTCCCACTATACTAGTTCAACCTAAGTGAATAATACACACACACACACACACACACACACACATATATATATATACGATTCATGGGGTCACAAAGAGTCAGACACAACTGAGCGACTGAACTGAACTGAACTGAACACATATATGCTTTTTCTTTAAGTGCCTAACATTTATAAGCAGAAGGATGAATTAACAGAATGACAGGTGTTGGGAAATGACAAAAGGAAACAGATTACTGATGGGAATCAAATTACTTAGTCTTCAGTTACATTCCAGACATAAATAAAATAAAACAATTAATCTTTTATTCCTGCCACCTGTAAATCTGTCAGGCATTACGTGCTCAATAGCATTAATGAATAGCAATGCAAAGACAGAGCCTAATATTTTTCTGCTCTGTATCTTCAGAGCTATGGTATTTGACAGCTGAAATCATCCTCTGCAGTGTCTCTTTGCCAGCCCAAGAGGTGGAATGCCTTCTATCCTGAAAAAAAAAATAGTCCTCTCAATTTCACTGAAAGGGAGAACACCTTAATATTCACCAGATGGAAGAGGATGAGTACATGCTCTCACTCCTAAGTTTTAAGCACCAAGGTATAAATTCTGGATTGTAAGGAAAGAGTAAAGTTGGGAACTAGAACAGAATGACTGGAAAAAATTGTCTTCTGCTATTTTTGCTTGTTAAGAGGTTAGTAAGTAATGATTTTCTATTACTATTTTGACATTGGGAAAAAAATAAAAATAAACAAACACAACTATTATTCAAAGTATATGACACTAAATTTCTACATTTTTCTGGATCTCTTAACCATAATTACACATTATACTTCTAGAAATATGTTTTCACACTGTCAGGTTGGGAAATCTGATTGGGCACCAGGACATGAGAGGAAGTCTAGGACTCTTATACTTGTGTAATAATAAATTCACGTGAAAGGGTGGTGGCAAATCTATGCCCCAACTTCTACCTCAAAGCTATAATGTGTCTAAGGACATTCATTCAATTTCTAAGGAGAAATAGATATTTCCTTCTGGTACCTGATACAGATCTTCCTCTTTCTGTGTGGTTTTCTTTGATACATGCCTGGCCCCCCAGATAATTGGGCATATGTTTTACTGTCACTAGCTTTTGTAATTCTGGGGTTATGCAAAAGTACATTGGCAGAAAACCTCAATGGAAATTCTTTTAAACAGCAGACATTCTCATTTTTCCTAAGGAAAAAAAAAAAAGGTTTCTTTTTAATGCAACCATTATTTTCTTTACAACAACTCTAACTCAAATTCATAAAAGACTCTGCTTGTTTGTTTACTTACCTGGCATTTCTTCCCCTGGGTTATCACCCAGAATGTTTATTTCTTTTTAGTTCATCCCCCATTTGAGCAACTTAGCAGTTTATCATCAATCTTATCATGACTACTGCAAGTGATTGGATTTTGTTTGATTTTTAATGAAGTGATGTTTCAGTTCCATTTTTGGCTTATAGTGATAATTTATTTGCAAAGCACAATGAGGGAAAACAAGGGTAAAAAGAGAGTGATGAAAGCTCCAGGGTCATTCTGACTTATTCTAATTTTTAAATATGTTCGCAGCAGTGTATCCCTCATGTCTCTATAAAATAACTGACAACTGAGTATTGCTTAGAAACAAGAAAATATGAATTGATTCTGGTCTCTTAGAAATTCCATATCCTGTGGAGCTCCCAGTAGTGTTTTCATCTCTTTAAAAATGTTTCCACTTTGATTCCTTGTTTTGCTTTGGAATCAAGCTTTGTAGTTAATTGCTGATAACATCCTTTTTTACTTAGCTTTATATTGAGCAATCAAGTCTGCTTTCGTCTCTATATAGTTTCAAAAATCTTGACTATTTTAAGGATTTTTTTCCCGAGGTTAGCTGGTTTCCTAGTGCTAACAACAAATGCATTAAATAACTCTCCGAAGAAAAACTGCAGTCAGACTTTTTAAAAAAAATTCTTTCAAAACATTTTCTCGAACTGAGTTTTGTAATTATGACTCTGGTGAATAAGTTACCTTGTTTAAATTACCCAGGATATTTTCCCCAGGAATTTACAAATTTTAAGATGCTGACTAAGACAGTCTGAACATAGAAGCAATAGGTAGACTTTGCTTGACCCCAGAGAGCGATGTCCAACTTTATGTGTTTATAATGTTTCTCTTACCACTGCTCAAAGTCTATAAAAAAGAAAAAAATCAAAATAAGTACTTAGTATTGATCCCAGAGTCTTCACAAACTATATAGACCTGGGACCAGAAAAGAGGAATACTTATCTTCTGGTATAGCCAAATAATAAACTTTCTGGGTTTTGCTTTGGGACTCTGAAGGAATAAAAAATGAATAGGTAAATGCTGGAGTGGAGACGCAGGATTTGGCAGTGGCCCAGGGGACCAGTGAAAGAAGTGGTCTAAGTGTTGGCAGATCTAAGAAGTGGAATGTGGATAAAAGTGCCTGTAAATAACTTGGCAGAAACAACTGGCCCGGTCAGCATCATGTTTCATTCACACTTCCCTTTCCCACCTCTGTCTTGCCTTTATCCTCTAACCCATCACTTCTATTCTTCTTCCCCTGTATTTCCCCAAAATGGCTTTATTAAAATGAAACAAAAAGAGAAGAGGACATTTAATTTGACAGAACAGAAAAATTTCCATATTTCTTCCCCAAAATTGTGAAAAATTATTCATGCAAAGCATTTTTAGCTATTTAAAAGTACAAGCATTGGCCTTCACAGAGATGGGAGCATAGTTTCATCCATATTCTCAGGCAGCTGTCTCCTCAACTGGTGATCCAGTTCTTTGTAGCAAGACCATCCTGCAGGTAGGTTTTCTGTCTCCTGACTGGACTCTGACTAATATACTAGTTTTGTTTTTGAAATAGCTTATTACCATGTCACAGAAAGTAAAACTGCCTCCATTCTGCATTAAAGAAATTATATGATCATTAATTATCTTAGCAAATAGGAAATACCTAGAAAGTCACTAAAAAGTGCTCAGAGGAAGGTTATATTATGATAGACCAATGAAATTTACTAAAAATAATATGTATATTTTAAATTATTATGTTTTAGTACTACAATTTAGGGAAGAGTATTTTTTAAAAAATTCTTCCTATGAGAAGATGGTATTCTCTCTTCTGAAATAGCTATAAATTATATAATGGTTACTGTATAAAGTGGTTATAAAGAATCATTGTTTATAGCAAAGTAAAGTGTGACTATGGGCTTGCCTGGTGGCTCAGTGGTAAAGAATTCGCCTGCCAATGCAGGAGATGTGAGTTCAATCCCTGGGTCAGGGAGATCCTCTGGGGAAGGAAATGGCAACCCACTCCAGTATTCTTGCCTGGGAAATTCCATGGACAGAGGAGCCTGGTAGGCTTCAGTCCATGGGGTTGCAAAAATGTTGGACATGACTTAGTGACTAAAGAGCAACTCACAAAAGTGAGTTATGAGTTTGAGAGACTCAGTTTTGTCATCTCTTTGGCAAGAATTATAATATTGAGCTTTCAGTCTGTTTATAAGTGATTGAAGTATCCGGTTTTAGGGCATCTAGTGCAAAGCTAGAATATAATATACAATAAAAAAACTATATAATGCATGTGAGAGTGTGTGCGTGCATGCTAAGTCACTTCAGTCCTGTTGAACTCTTTACAGCTCTGTGAACTGTAGCCCACCAGGCTCCTCTGTCTGTGGGATTCTCCAGACAAGAATACTAGAGTAGATTGCCATGCCCTCCTCCAGGTACATGTGAGAGTAGGTGCTTTAAAATCTCAAGTCACCTCATTAGTAAGTGGTAGAACCAAGATTGAAATTTGGCCTATTCCTAACTTTAAATCTCATACTCTTGCTAATACAATAAGTATGACTTGGAAATGGTGAGTTAAATAGAGAGAGGCACTTGAGCAGTAAATAACACAGTGTGCTGATGAAAACATCCTCTCCTCACCAAATCTGAATTATTTTGACATGATGATATATCTTGGGTAATTGTAAATTATAATGTGTTACTGTGCAGTGGTTTTAAAACATCTCTCTTGTTATCAATCATAATCCTCCCCACACCACATCCCACCCTCTTCCTAGTCTAAAAGCAGCTAAAGTTCTTTCTAGCACATTGCAGGCAGCCAGGACCTCTAGAGTGTGTTTCCAGGATGAAACACATTTTCCATTCCTGCTAGATAATGACAAGATCTGCAAAAATATTCATGTGACCAGAAAGGCTGGATGCTAGGGGAAGAAGTAGGTTGGTAAAGAAAAAAGTATTGTCACCTTTTCACTAAATATTTTACTAGATAAAAAGGAGAAGAGATTGGGGCAGAAGCTATGAGGTAAAGGGATGTAATACAGCCTACCTTTGAACTGACCAAATGGCTTATTTAGCATAGCTAGAGTTAGAAAAGAGCTGTGAGCTGTACTATTCAGAGAGCACTGGGTTGAAAGCTCTATAATTGATAGGGAAGCAAATAAAAATAAACACAGAACAGCAGACATTTGATCCTAGCTATATAATCAAAGGAAGAACTTGAAACCCTATTACAACAGATACAGAAAATGAAAATTAACATGTATTAAACACTGTCTTAAATGGACAACTTATGCTATAAGGTCTATCTCAAGGAGCTAGTGATGTAAAGAGGACTAACAACCGAAGCAGTATGGTCCTGGGCTTACACCATGGCTGCTTTGGGTGTAGTTACATGATCTCGGGCTATCTTTCTGAGATAGTTATGTCATTCAGACAAGATCCATATTGACAGGAGTCAAACATTTTAGATTAGACTAATTCAATGTTTAAACAGAGGCATGGCCTGGGATTCTAAAAGGAGACCTGCTCAGTAGAATATTGCACCAGGACAAAAAACTTGTGTTCACTACCATAGGGAGATGTAGACACTTTTAGGACTCAGCACGGTCTGTATAAATTTCAGTGCCATATCCCTATGAAGTTCATGACTCTGTTTTTAACTATAACTTTTTATTATTTTTTCCCAAAGTTAAAGGAAAAGAATTTCTGTTTGAAAAATTCAGCAATAATACTATACATAACTATATTATACAGAGTGAAGTAAGTCAGAAAGAGAAAAACACATGTCATATACTAATGCATGTATATTATATATCACTTCATGGCAAATAGATGGGAAAACAATGGAAATAGTGACAGACTTTATTACTCTCTCCATACAGCCCATACTTCCTCCCCCATCCCCATGTCCAAAGGTCTATTCTCTATGTCTGTGTCTCCATTACTGCCCTGAAAATAGATTCATCAGTATCATCTTTCTTGATTCAACATATATGCCTTCAGTCAGTTCAGTCACTCAGCTGAGTCCAACTCTTTGTGACTCCATGGGCTGCAGCACTCCAGGCTTCCCTGTCCATCACCAACTCCCAGACCTTGCTCAAACTCATGTCCATAGAGTCAGTGATGCCATCCAACCATCTCATCCTCTGTTGTCCCCTTCTCCTCCTGCCTTCAATCTTTCCCAGCATCAGGATCTTTTCCAGTGAGTCAGTTCTTCTTATTAGGTGGCCAAAGTATTGGAGTTTCAGCCTCAGCATCAGTCTTTCCAATGAATATTCAGGACTGATTTCCTTTAGGATGGACTGGTTGGATCTCCTTGCAGTCCAAGGAACTCTCAAGAGTCTTTTACAACACCACAGTTCAAAAGCATCAATTCTTTGGTGCTCAGCTTTCTTTATGGTCCAACTCTCACATCCATATATGACTACTGGAAAAACCATAGCTTTGACTAGACAGACCTTTGTTGGCAAATGTACACTACAATATGTAAAATAGATAACCAGTGGGAATTTTCTGTACGACTCAGGTAACTCAAATTGGGTCTCTATAACAACCTAGAGGGGCGGGATGGGGAGGGAGGGATGTTCAAGAGGGAGGGGATTGACTGATTCATGTTGATATTTGAAAGAAACCTACACAATACTGTAAAGAAATTATTCTTCAATTAAAAATAAATTTAAGAAATTAAAAATACATGAATAGAGATAACTTAGTATTAATAATGAGAACTATGCACAAAACCTTATGTAATAAAAGTAATGTCATAGTTAGAAAACAAAAGTATAACCTAAAGGTTTATACCTTAAAAGGTTTATACAACAAAAGAAGAAAGTCTGAAAATTGTTAACTATCCAAATCAAGAAGTTAGATAAAAGGCATATAGTGAAAGGTTACATCATAATGTTAAAATGTATAGCCATTCCCTTTACATTCTATTCAATATCATGCTACATGTGTTAAATTATATAGTGAAATAAGGATAAAAGTAAATGTTTGAAAAGAAAAACACGTGTCATTTTCAACCTCTGTATGATTGTTTACATAGAAAATCCAGGAGAATCTTCAAATACTCAATACTAATTAGCATTGCTAGGTTATAACATATAGTAAATTTGCTACAAAAAAATAATTTGACCCTATATATAATCCATAAAATTAAAAAAAATTATTCCTTAAATAGCATTTAACAAATCAGTATGATATATATGAAACAAAAATATGAAAGATTCTTCCTGGAGAAAATATATAAACCTTTCATGGAAGTCATGATAAAAAAAATCCAAATAGAGAATCTTCATTCGTGGATAAGAATGCTTAGTAACAGGAAAATAAAAGGTATCTCCAAATGTTGTACAATCTAACGCATTTCCCACAACAGCGCAATACTATTTTTCACAGGGGTTGAAACGTTGAACAAAATCTTACCTTGAGAAACAGACCTAGTTTGTAGAAAAAGTAGTTGAGGGAATCTATACCTACACCTAGAGATACTCATTCCACAAATATTTATTGAAGACAATGTATGTACTGGACATTGGGTTAAATGTTTATAACAATAAATTAGTGAACAAGCTGATGGAAATCTCTGACTTCGTAGAGATAGGGGAAATTGTAGGATAAGTTAGTTAAGACAGTGTTGCATTTTTCAGGGTTATGTAGTTGAACAAATAAGATTAGAGTGGAGAGACAAAATTATATAATATATATGGAAAATTGCTAAATTATAAAGGAAAATATAAATTACTGATTAAACATTTAATAATAAGGTAGAAGCAATACTTTACACACAAAAATAAAATAGAATTTAATTTTACATTATAAATAAATTTCAGGTGAATTCAAATATGAATGAGAAAGGCAACATTTTATTAATTTCTTAATTTAAAAAGAATTTTTACATGGATTAGAGAAGGATTTATTAACTAACATAAATAAGTAAAAAATAAAAGAAGGAAAATATTGATCCATTTGAGTATAAAAAACAAACAAAATAGACATCAAAATGCATCATAGACAAAATGAAGATATAAACTATAGACTTGGATTATTTGCCATACATATAATAAGCAAAGAATAGATATCCAGAATATATAAAGAATCACTAAAAAGCAATAAGAAAAAGGCAGACGTTTCGATTTAAAAAGTTAAAGGACATTAGCAAACAAGTTACAGAAGTGAAAGCTCAAACGGCTAAAAAAATGTAGAAAACAAATGTTCCTTTTAATAGCAACCATAAAATCCAAATTAAAACAAGGCATTATTTTAACCCATCATATTGGTTTAAAAAAATTAAAATGTTGGTAATAACAAGTGTTGCTGAGTGTCTAGCAAAAAAGTTATTAAGAAAGGGTATGCAATCTGTAGCAATCATTTTGCAGAGCAATCTGGCAAGATCTGGTAAAATAGTAGAAATTACTCAGTAAGCAGATGTCTCATTTTCTGGTTGTGTACCTTCAAGAAACTCTTGTGCATGTACACTATGAGACATCAACAAGAATATTTTATTAAATCATTATTTTTAGTAGTAATTTATAAGCCAATTTAATCATCAATGAAAGGAAAAATAGTGATTTCCATCACTCACACTCACCTAGAGCCAGACATACTGTAATGTGAAATCAGGTGGGCCTTAGGAAGCAACACTACGAACAAAGCTAGTAGAGGCAATGGAATTCCAATTGAGCTATATCAAATTCTAAAAGATGATGCTGTGAAAGTGCTACACTCAATATGACAGAAAATTGGAAAACTCAGCAGTGGCCACAGGACTGGAAAAGGTCAGTTTTCATTCCAATCCCAAAGAAAGGCAATGCCAAAGAATGCTCAAACTACTGCACAATTGCACTCATCTCACATGCTAATAAAGTAATGCTCAAAATTCTCCAAGCTGGGCTTCAGCAATACGTGAACAGTGAAATTCCAGATGTTCAAGCTGGTTTTAGAAAAGACAGAGGAACCAGAGATTAAATTGCCAACATCCGCTGGATCATGGAAAAAGCAAGAGAGTTCCAGAAAAACATCTATTTCTGCTTTATTGACTATGCCAAGGCCTTTGACTCTGTGGATTACAATAAACTGTGGAAAATTCAGAAAGAGATGGGAATACCAGACCACCTGACCTGCCTCTTGAGAAACCTGTGTGCAGGTCAGTAAGCAGTAGTTAGAACTGGACATGGAACAACAGACTGGTTACAAATAGGAAAGGAGTATGTCAAGGCTGTATATTGTCACCCTGCTTATTTAACTTATATGCAGAGTACATCATGAGAAACGCTGGGCTGGAAGAAGCACAAGCTGGAATCAAGATTGCCGGGAGAAATATCAATAACCTCAGATATGCAGATAACACCATCCTTATGGCAGAAAATGAAGAAGAGCTAAAGAATCTCTTGATGAA
>NW_011495076.1:5103756-5107321 GCF_000754665.1 Bison bison bison | reverse complement strand
TCTCATGATGAAAGTGAAAGAAGAGAGTGAAAAAGTTGGCTTAAAGCTCAACATTCAGAAAACCAAGATCATGGCATCAGGTCCCATCACTTCATGGCAAATAGATGGGGAAACAGTGGAAACAGTGGCTGACTTTATATTTCTGGGCTCTGAAATCACTGTGGATGGTGATTGCAGCCATGAAATTAACAGACACTTGCTCCTTGAAAGGAAAGTTATAACCAACCTAGACAGCATGTTAAAAAGCAGAGACATTACTTTGCCAACAAAGGTCCATCTATTCAAGGCTGTGGTTTTTCCAGTAGTCATGTACAGATGTGAGAATTGGACTGTAAAGAAGGCTGAGCATAGAAGAATTGATGCTTTTGAACTGTGGTGTTGGAGAAGACTCTTGAGAGTCCCTTGGACTGCAAGGAGATCCAACCAGTCCATTCTAAAGGAGATCAGTCCTGGGTGTTCATTGGAGGGACTGGTGTTGAAGCTGAAACTCCAATACTTTGGCCACCTTATGGGGAGAGCTGACTCATTTGAAAACACCCTGATATTGGGAAAGATTGAGGGCAGGAGGAGAAGGAGACGACAGAGGTTGAAATATTTAGATGGCAACACTGACACAATGGACATGAGTTTGGGGGGACTCCAGAGTTGGTGACGGACAGGGAGGCCTGGTGTGCTGTGATTCATGGTGTTGCAAAGAGTTGGACATGACTGAGCAACTGAACTGAACTGAATATAATAAAACATTATATAGTAGCTGCTGCTGCTCTAAGTCACCTCAGTCGTGTCCGACTCTGTGTGACCCCATAGACGGCAGGCTACCAGGTTCCTCGGTCCCTGGGATTCTCCAGGCAAGAACACTGGAGTGGGTTGCCATTTCCTTCTCCAATGCATGAAAGTGAAAAGTGAAAGGGAAGTCATTTAGTCATGTCTGACTCTTCGGGACCCCATGGACTGCGCCTACCAGACTCCTTCATCCATGGGATTTTCCAGGCAAGAGTATTGGAGTGGGGTGCCATCGTCTTCTCCACTATATAGTAGCTAGTGAACTATAAAGTTTTATCTATTGATATTGATGAATTGTAAAATTAACAAGTACAACAGAATGTCCAATACAAAGTGACACAAGATAATATGTCATAGTTTAAACATGTAAATAATAACATATATTAATTATATGTAACACATGTCGATTATATGCAACATATGTTAATTACATATTCAGTTCAGTCACTCAGTCCTGTCCAACTCTTTGCGACCCCATGAATCGCAGCACGCCAGGCCTCCCTGTCCATCACCAACTCCTGGAGTTCACCCAGACTCACATCCATCGAGTCAGTGATGCCATCCAGCCATCTCATCCTCTGTCATCACCTTCTCCTCCTGCCCCCAATCCCTCCCAGCATCAGAGTCTTTTCCAATGAGTCAACTCTTCGCATGAGGTGGCCAAAGTACTGGAGTTTCAGCTTCAGCATCATTCCCTCCAAAGAAATCCCAGGGCTGATCTCCTTCAGAATGGACTGGTTGGATCTCCTTGCAGTCCAAGGGACTCTCAAAAGTCTTCTCCAACACCACAGTTCAGAAGCATCAATTCTTTGGCGCTCAGCCTTCTTCACAGTCCAACTCTCACATTCATACATGAGCACAGGAAAAACCATAGCCTTGACTAGACGGACCTTTGTTGGCAAAGTAATGTCTTTGCTTTTGAATATGCTATGCTATCTAAGTTGGTCATAACTTTCCTTCCAAGGAGTAAGCGTCTTTTAATTTCATGGCTGCAGTCACCATCTGCAGTGATTTTGGAGCCCAAAAAAATAAAGTCTGACACTGTTTCCACTGTTTCCCCATCTATTTCCCATGAAGTGATGGGACCGGATGCCATGATCTTGGTTTTCTGAATGTTGAGCTTTAAGCCAACTTTTTCACTCTCCACTTTCACTTTCATCAAGAGGCTTTTTAGTTCCTCTTCACTTTTTGCCATAAGGGTGGTGTCATCTACATGTTAGCATGTGTTAATTAAAATATGTTAATGCGTACACATATATATGTGCACATATAGAACACATAAAACACCATAGTCTGTTTTCTGCACATGAAGGGAGAATAATTTCACTGGTGAACAGCACCTAAGGGGCTACAACCTCTATGTAGTGTTTTTACTTCATCAAAAATTGTGAACCAAATATAGCAAAATAAAACTTGATAAATTTAGATATGTTCTCAGATACCTAGGAGTATTTCCTTTTGCTTGAATAAATTTAAAAAATTAATAATAGGTTTTTAAAAAATTAAAGAAGAGCAGTCATGAACTAAGTTGGATTTTAATTCTTAGAGAGTTCAACTAAGAGCAGGAAATTAGCCCCAAGGGCCCAGCCAGGTAATATTTAAGAGGAAATTACAAAATAATTAGGGCTTCCCTGGTGGCTCAGAAGGTAAAGGGTCTGCCTGCAATGCAAGAGACCTGGGTTCTATCCCTGGATCAGGAAGATCCCCTGGAGAAGGAAATGGCAACCCACTCCAGTACCCTTGCCTGGAAAATTCCATGGACAGAGAAGCCTGGCAGGCTACAGTACTTGGGGTCACAAAGAGTCGGACACGACTGAGTGACTTCACTCTTTACAAAATATATTTTTGAGGGAAAACAGACAAGCCTTTTAATCATCTCCCTAAATCTTTTCCCTGAAGGATGATAAATAGCTTTAAATATTAATAGATGGATGGTTTATAGGTGTTATCTATGATAAAAGTGGGAAAGCTTCTGTCGAAGAAGCATTCAGAGCCATTTCTAGCAATGCCAGCAAAGGGCAGAGAAAAGGGGAAAATTAACTGAAACTTAACTGTGTATCACTCAATACTATAAATACTCTAGTCAGGTTGTTGTTTCTTATCTGGCAAACTCAGGGAATTTTTTCTTCCCTGTTGAACATCTGATGGTAGCAACATAAACAGTCACAAATGCTGGGATCTAGAATGGATAGAAAAAATTTCCTGATGTTCAATTTCTTACAGATGTAGAGGCCCAGCAAATGCAGCTTCTTTGAATTACACATTAAGAAAGAAAAAAAATAGAGAGAGAGAGAAATGAAAGAGCAAAGAAGTAGGAAGCAATGGAGTTTTTATCCCTGGCCTAGCACACAAAGAGTATCTAGAATCTACTTCAGTCTATTCCATTGTTTTTTTCTTAGGTAAATAACTTACCCTTTGGGGATTTTATTTTCCTTAATTATAGTATGAGGACATTTAATGTTAGCTCACTTTACCCATGGCTAAGCAGGTAAAGAATCTGCCTCCAATGTAGGAGACCCAGGAAATGCAGGTTTGATACCTGGGTGGGGAAAATCCCCAGAGGAGAAAAATGGCAACCCACTCCAGCATTCTTGCCAAGATAATCTCATCGACATGGGAGCCTGGTGGGCTACAGTCCAAAGGGTCACAAAGAATCAGACACTGAGCAACTAAGCATGGAAGCACTTTCTTTTAAGGTTCATTTGCTTTAAAATACTAAAGAGATGATCATCTTTCTGATGTGAAATTGGAGAGAGAATGGATGACTATCATTTCTGATGTC
>NW_011495076.1:5099921-5103656 GCF_000754665.1 Bison bison bison | reverse complement strand
TGATGTCCCTAAAATAAGTTCTTTGTTTGACAAAGCCTAGAACTTCCTTTGGAGAAGGCAATGGCACCCGACTCCAATACTCTTGCCTGGAAAATCCCATGGACGGAGGAGCCTGGAAGGCTGCAGTCCATGGGGTCGCTGAGGGTTGGACACGACTGAGTGACTTCACTTTCACTTTCATGCACTGGAGAAGGAAATGGCAACCCACTCCAGTATTCTTGCCTGGAGAATCCCAGGGATGGGGAAGCCTGGTAGGCTGCCATCTATGGGGTCGCACAGAGTCGGACATGACTGAAGCGACTTAGCAGCAGCAGCAGTAGCAGCAAACCAAGTCTCTGCTTGTTGGATCTTTTACAAGAACTGATAGTGTTTATGTAAATTACTGTGTCAATCTCAAATCTGACAGCTGTTAAGGGAGGCTCTCTGAGGATAGGTTTTCTCCTCTGCTTCCTAATATACGGAATTGAATTGTGTATATGCTTTGAGATATTTGATAATAAAGCAAGGTTTGAATCTGTACTCTGGTCAAATTACAGATTTCAGAGTTCCCTGCTATAAGCCACATCTGTGAAGTCTCTCCATGGATCACATTTCATATCTAAATTATATGAATGATCTGTTATCCTGGCATATTACTCACTAATAGAAATGTGCAGGGGTGTTCCTAGATGTAATTGACACTTTAGTTCTGCGTGTAAGTGATATCTGTGCTTTACTGAAGCTAAACACTTTTTTCCACACTAAGCTGCACAATAATGATTGCAAACCAGAGAGCAACAACTTTGGTAAATGAAAGTATGGGAATCCAAAAAGGCTATGTTAACAGTTCGCTGATCATTTATGGGAATCACATCTATTCGATGTCTTCATATAATGACAAGGAATCTTTTCTCAGTGAAAATAAGGTTAGCCTCATTGTAAGCGGGGGGGTGGGGGGAACCCTACAAAGACAGAATAACAAACAGTTCAGACTCAGCTGATATACAGTCTGGTAATTCACTATTATGATAGTCAAAATTTATCCATCACTTCTTATTATTTTCCAAGTTGTATTCTAAGTCTTTAAAATGTATATTCTTATTGATGAGAATTGAGCACTCACAGCAACTCTATGAAGGAAGAAACTATTGTTCTCGGTATTAAATTGATGGAGTAATTCAGAGTTGTCAGAGAATTCGATCGAGATCACACAGATGGAAAATGACAGCTCATGTACATGACCCCAGACAGTTTGGGATGAAAGCTACCACTGACAGTGCAACTCCTAAACATTTGCATTAAAAAGTAATATTTGTTTCCTTTGTACAAAAACAAATATTGCTGGCCACATGAGCCAAAAAGAAAAATATTTTTTGAAAATAAAAATGTTTTATGTGTTTCTTTATGTGCAATGAAATTCTTCTGGAGAAATGCTGAAATTATGAAGCCTAGTGAAAAGTCTCTATTTTTTGCACATCTTTTACAGTCACATCCAGTTTCTGATGACCCAGCCCATTAGCCAGTTTGTGTTTCCTACCTGCCTTGGACTGAACCTGCAAGTTAGCAGATTAATCACTGGAAAAGCTATGGACAAAAGAATATACTATGGTTTAAAATATCTAAGAAGTTTCTTGGCCTTCCTTAGTCAGTAGAAACTGATAAGAGGCCAGACAAGAAATTCAAGTGAGGCTTTACAGGCCCCTGCAGCAACTTGGGGGATCAAAAACAGCTAACAGGTCCCCTTGCTCACTCCCTGTGGCTGGGGCAAGCTGGTTCCTTATATGGGGTGAAAGTAGGGACATGTCCAGGGGTTGGACTGGAAGGGTGGTCTAGTTGGTTTACCCACCCTTTGGTGGGGTGAGAATAGGGACTTGTCCAGGGGTTGGACAGGAAGGGTGACCTAACTGGTTTGCCCACCCCTTTGATGGTGTTCAGTGCAGGAGGCATGCACAGCACCCTGTTTTTGCTCCCAGCTCTTTAGAAGTGGCAGTGGGATTTTGGTCTTTTTATATCTTTTTTGTCCATAAATGTGCACAGTTACATTTCTAGTCCCTCTTTGTATTCTCTTGCTTGAGAAGATGTTTGTCCAGGTGCAAGTACTGCAGCAAAGAGTCTCAGGTTCTATCCTGTCTTCAAGACCAGAAGTTTCTGAATTGTTTTGAAACTTTCTAGTGCTCTTGTGCCTCAAAAGGTCGTGGTCCTAGAATCAAAGTCCTTCCCCTACACGCAAACTATTTTACCCTTTTCCCTTTCCAGTAGAACACATGCTCAAACACTCAAAACATTTCCTATTTTAAAGTGAAGCTTACTGCATAAATTTCCCAAGGTACCCTCAAATTATACATGCTGCTGTGCTGTGTGCTAAGTTGCTTCAGTTGTGTCCAACTCTTTGTGACCCGATGGACTGTAGCACGTCAGGCTCCTCTGTCCATGGGATTCTCCAGGCAAGAATACTTGAGTGGGTTGCCAGGAACTCCTCTAGGGGATCTTCCAGACCCAGGGATTGAACTCATGTCTCCAATGTCTCCTGCATTGACAGGCAGATTCCTTACCACTAGTGCCACCTGGGAAAGCGAAATACATAGGCTGTTAGTTAAAAAGCATTGTTAAAACGCTTATAGTAGGAATAGTTTTCCTCATGGAAAGAATTTTATAAATGATAATATTGCATTCAAGCCAGGCCATACAAGACTATTCACAAAATTGTCTTTTGTAGCATCTCATGGAAATGTCTTCTCTGCATACAGAGGTCACATCTTCCTTCTACTGGGGGCAGAGCCAGACAGATTGACATGGGATAGAATTTATTGGCACCAGTAGCGTGTTAAGCATATTATTCTACTTATACATATATAGTTATATATAATATATATACATATTGTTTTTACATCTATCCATTTCTCTGTCTGTATTTCCATCTATATATACCAGGCATTCAGTGCTTTAAAAAAGTTAACTGCTTGAAACATCACAACCTGATAACCTAGTTTATTGTTATTATTATTATTATCTGCATTTTACAGATGAGGCAGTGAAGATACTTCTAGGCTACACGATTTGCTCAAGTTCACGTAGTTTGTAATAGGGGTACGAGCTCATGCAGTCTGACTCCAAAGTCTGTACTCTAACCACTGTGCCTCAGCTCTTTGATCCCTTCAAGACAGAGCTACTCACCTTCTGCTCTGGGTGAGGCTGAGAACTTTAAGTGAGGTACTTCTGGTGTTTGACTTTTTTAAAGAACTTCATCTTTTTACAATCTATTAAAATTTTTACTATTTTATTTATCTACTTTTGGCTTTGCCACCATGCGTGGGCTTTCTCTAGCTGCTGCAAACGGAGGCTACTCTGTAGCTGCAGTGCACAGGCTTCTGACTGTGGGGGCTCCTCTTGTGGAGCACAGGCTCTAGGGGGCATAGGCTTCAGTAGTTGCAATGTGTGGCCTCCATAGTTGGGGCTCGAAGGCTTAGTTGCCCTGCGGCATGCGGAATCTTCCTGGAACAGGGATGGAACCCATGTCCCCTGCATTGGCAGTGGATTCTTTACCATTGGACCACGAGGAGAGTCCCAGTGTTTGATTTATCTTTGACAAAGGAGGCAAGAATATACAATGGAGAAAAGACAATCTCTTTAACAAGTGGTGCTGGGAAAACTGGTCAACCACTTGTAAAAGAATGAAACTAGAACACTTTCTAACACCATACACAAAAATAAACTCAAAATGGATTAAAGATCTAAACATAAGACCAGAAACTATAA
>NW_011495076.1:5094999-5099692 GCF_000754665.1 Bison bison bison | reverse complement strand
GGCTAACAAATACATGAAAAGATGCTCAACGTCACTCATTATCAGAGAAATGCAAATCAAAACCACAATTAGGCACCATTTCACGCCAGTCAGAATGGCTGTGATCCAACAGTTTACAAGCAATAAATGCTGGAGAGGGTGTGGAGAAAAGGGAACCCTCTTACACTGTTGGTGGGAATGCAAACTAGTACAGCCACTATGGAGAACAGTGTGGAGATTCCTTAAAAAACTGGAAATAGAACTGCCATACGACCCAGTAATCCCACTGCTGGGCATACACACCAAGGAAACCGGAATTGAAAGAGACACGTGTACTCCAGTGTTCATCACAGCACTGTTTATAATAGCCAGGACATGGAAGCAACATAGATGTCCATCAACAGATGAATGGATAAGAAAGCTTTGGTACATACACACAATGGAGTATTACTCAGCCGTTAAAAAGAACACATTTGAATCCATTCTAATGAGGTGGATGAAACTGGAGACTATTATACAGAGTGAAGTAAGCCAGAAAAAAAAACACCAATACAGTATACTAACGCATATATACGGAATTTAGAAAGATGGTGATGACAACCCTGTATGCGAGACAGCAAAAGAGACACAGATGTATAGAACAGCCTTTTGGACTCTGTGGGAGAGGGAGGTGGGGGATGATTTGGGAGAATGGCATTAAAACATGTATAATACCATATAAAAAAACACAAAATTAATTTAAAAATATGTCACATTAAAAAAAAAGAAATGTTCATGTGTTGTGTTTAAAGGCTAGAGTTCTCACTATTCATTAATATATAATCATGACTCCCTTCTCATTTCTTCTGTAACCTATCCTGTTCAAGTTTCTTCTGGCCACAGAGGAAAAAGTCCCAAGTCCAACTCCTAGTTTTAGATTTGAATGATTCTCAGAATCCCTCAAGTTTTTATTTTATAGCCCACAAATGTTTTCCCCAAAGTATTTTTGTGAATGAGACTCCTTTCCGTCTTTGTACTCTGGGAAGTTTCAAGGGGTCTGTAAATGCCTGGAGTGATTTATGTATTTCTGGGGAAAAGGCCAATGATATAAGATCTATTATCAGAGTGATTTTTAGATCTTAATACATGAAGACTGCATGATAAATGATTTAAAATATGATCAATATGCTTGTTTGTAGTCACTACAACTGAAGACAAGGGCAGGTATAGACCATTTAGTTAAGCAATTCTATTTTCAGGTCTAGGCACACAGTGTTCTTAGTAAGCAACAAATGTCCACAGAACACTCTAGACTATTTTCCCAAATTATATTTTTATGCAACACTATATTTTTCAAGATATTTTACGTATCCTCTACACACACACACCTACTCACCCCTTCCCCCACCACACACACACCAATTCTATCATCAGCAGAAGAGAAAAGTCCTACCATATTCTCCTCTCAGAATTTACAACTAAAGTCTCTGAAAAATCTTATACAGTGGAAACCAATCTAACTATTTAGTTTAGCATTCTTCTAAAGAACTTGATTTATAGAGGCCTTTTTGTATAAAATAATATGAAATATTTCTTTTTAGCTAGAATTACATGTAAGGATTTGTGATATGTATTTTATAACATATATATAATTTATGCTAGTATATTTCAAAATTGTGTTTACTATTGTCATGATGATAGTATTGGTTTGGCCAAAAGATTCTTTCATGATTTTCCATAAAACGTGACAGAAAAACTCAAAAGAATTTTTTGGCCAACCTAATATTTGAACCAGGTGATAGGAACACTGTTATCTCTACCACTATTCAAGATAAAAGGTATCTGTGAATATATGATCAGCAGGAGAACAGTGGCATTTCCCTTCACCTATGTTTAATTGCTGATCAGGCAGAAGTGGGCACTTTTCAGCTGCTATATGCAACAGCTGTGCAATCACTCATTTTAATTGAATCATTTCTGAAAAGTGTCCTTAGAAAAATCACATAAAGCCCACTTGAATTTTTTCTATAGATCAGGTCCATTGTGATGAATGGTGTGCTCATACATTCAGTTGTTCCTTATCTAATTTACAGGATAAGGAAATTCATTCATCAGCACAAAAATTACATAGGACAGCAAACTAGGCTGAAAAAACAATGAAGTTTTTATCATCCTTACATTCTAGATGTTGGAGGGATTTATTTTTTTCAGTGTCCTTTCATTGCTACATTTTGTTTGTTTGTTCACATCTGTCTCTTCAGAATAATTTTGGAAAAGCTGAGCACCACCATAAAATACTGTTGCTTGACTCTCCTTTTGGCTTCACGTGGCTCAAAACTCTGCCTTGCTGAGTCACTGTGAGGGGAAAACCTGTTTTCACACCCTGCCTAGAATCTGTTCCATTTGAATAGATAACCATTCAGCTGTAGCCAGCAGCTGCTGCCTAATGCAGTTCCTAAACCTAAAGCAGATTCCTAAGGGACTTACAGAGTCATCCAAGTGTCTGTCTTGGTGGAACATGTGAGAACTCTTCAGAAGACTGGAGCGTATACTGAGGTGGCACATTGCCTCTCCTTTACTTATGACAGTGGCCCCGAATCATTGCACATATTTTATTGTTCAGATGAGGCTGACATCATTCATCTTAGTTCTCAGCATCAGTTCATGGAGAGTGAAAGCAGCCCACAGCTGTGCATCCACTTCTCTCTTGTGGCTCAGAGTTTCTAGCACAGTGATATTCCGTCTTTTAGCATTATCATCACTTTTTTCACACAGAAAGTCTTGCATGAACTATAAAGCTGGTTGTAAACAGAATTGCAGAGAGGCTTGGACACCAGAACCAATCTATTCACCCTCTAGTATCTCTCGATGGAATTCCAAAATTCTGAGAAGGAAAAAAACTTAGAAAATGGGGAACCTAGAATATTTCACTGGGACTTCCCTGGTGGCTCAGACAGTTAAGCGTCTGTCTACAATGCGGGAGACCAGGGTTCGATCCCTGGGTCGGGAAGATCCCCTGGAGAAGGAAATGACAATCCACTCCAGTACTGTTGCCTGGAAAATCATTTCACTACCTGAAAACAAAATTCCATTCTATCCTTTTCTTTTTCTTAAATTTATTTTTTAATTGGGCGAAAACTGCTTTACAAAACTGCCATACTACAAAGTGAATGAGACATAATTATACAAATATCTCCTTTCTCTTGAGCCTCGCTCCTCTCCCCATTAATAAAATTGTATTCTCAGCAAGTATGGCAGAATGAAAACTTATTTGAAATATCCTAACCATAAGGAGATATCAAATAATGGCAATGTTCCTTGTTGGTGTACTTTAAGAAGTGGAAAAATATTTGAGAGCAATCCAAGAAGTGAGAATATGAACTTACACACAAAAGGATGAAAAAACACATATCAAAAGAAATATAATGAAAAATAATATTTATTTGTGCTCCAAAGGTTTAAGAAATTGCATGCACATATATGGATATGTATGTATATAATATAATATAATAAGGAAAGCTATAAAAGTTGAATATTGATCAAATAATATATATATATATATTACTAATGAGTAAAGATCAAAATAAATAAATTGTAATACTATAAAGTAAATTTTAAAACTAACATTTACACAGGCAAAAAAAGAGATACTAAATTAAAAAAAATAGTTTTGTGTAAAAGTTCTACAAGTATTAATAATAATAACACTCATAAACAGACTAAACTTTTTTAGTTTTTAAAAATCTAGCTATATGTTGATTTCAGCCACATGCATGAGGTAAAGTAGCAAAGAGTTATTGAAAGTAAAAATATGGCAAAAACTGTGCTAATATTCAAAAAGAAAAAAAAGCACTTGGTTGATTATGTCATATGTGACAAAATTTAAAAAATAAGACAATTTTAGAAAGAGAAAGTCATTAGATAATAATAAAAAAATCATTTTCTTGAGGCAAAACATGTGCTTGCACAGGCACACACACACACTAATTTATATACCTAATTACCTGATTCGATTTATCTACTCACCAATGTAGGTCAGTTCAGTTGATCAGTCTTATACGACTATTTGCAACCCTGTGGACTGCAGCACTCCAGGCCTCCCTGTCCATCACCAACTCCCGGAGTTTACTCAAACTCATGTCCATTGAGTCTGTGATGCCATCCAACCATATCATCCTCTGTCATCCCCTTCTCCTCCTGCCTTTAATTTTTCTCAGCATCAAGGTCTTTTCTAATGAGTAGGTTCATCAGATCAGGTGGCCAAAATATTGGAGTTTCAGCTTCAGCATCAGTCCTTCCAGTGGATATTCAGGACTAATTTCCTTTAGGATGGACTGGTTGGATCTCCTTGTAGTCCAAAGAACTCTCAAAGTCTTCTCCAACACCACAGTTCAAAAGCATCAATTTTTCGGTGCTGTTTTCTTTATCATCCAACTCTCACATCCATACATGACTACTGGAAAAACCAGAGCTTTGACTAGATAGACTTTAGTTGGCAAAGTAATGTCTCTGATTTTTAATATACTGTCTAGGTTGGTCATAACTTTTCTTCCAAGGAGCAAGTGTCTTTTGATTTCACGGCTGCAGTCACCATCTGTAGTGATTTTGGAGCCCAAAAAAATAAAGTCTCTCATTGTTTCCATTGTTTCCCCATCTAATTGCCATGAAGTGATGGGACCACATGCCATGATCTTAGTTTTCTGAATGTTGAGTTTTTAAGTCAACTTTTTTCACT
>NW_011495076.1:5094123-5094706 GCF_000754665.1 Bison bison bison | reverse complement strand
AATCTTGATTCCAGCTTGTGCTTCATCCAGCCCAGCATTTCTCATGATATACTCTGCATATAAATTAAATAAGCAGGAAGACAACATACAACCTTGACGTACTCCTTTCCCTATTTGGATCCAGTCTGTTGTCCTATGTCCAATTCTAACTGTTTCTTCCTGACCTGCATACAGATTTCTCAGGAGGCAGGTCAGGTGGTCTGGTATTCCTATCTCTTTCAGAATTTTCCACAGTTTATTGTGATCCACACAGTCAAAGGCTTTGGCATAGTCAATAAAGCAGAAATAGATGTTTTTCTGGAACTCTCTTGTTTTTAAGATGATATGACGGTTGTTGACAATTTGATCTCTGGTTCCTCTGCCTTTTCTAAAACCAGCTTGAACATCTGGAAGTTCACAGTTCACATACTGTTGAAGCTTAGCTTGGAGAATTTTGAACATTACTTTGCTAGCCTAGTGAGATGAGTGGAATTGTGCGGTAGTTTGAGCATTCTTTGGCATTGCCTTTCTTTGAGATTGGAATGAAAACTGGCCTTTTCCAGTCCTGTGGCCACTGCTCAGTTTTCCAAATTTGCTGGCATAT
>NW_011495076.1:5092546-5094023 GCF_000754665.1 Bison bison bison | reverse complement strand
AGGTGAGTGATCACACCATCATGATTATCTGGTTTATGAAGATCTTTTTTGTATAGTTCTGTGTATTCTTGCCCCCTCTTCTTTATATCTTTTGTTTCTTTTAGGGCCATACCATTTCTATCCTTTATTGAGCTCATCCTTGCGTGAAATGTTCTCTTGGTATCTCTAATTTTCTTGAAGAGATCTCTAGTCTTTCCCATTCTATTGTTTTCCTCTATTTCTTTGCATTGCTCACTGAGGAAGGCTTTCTTACCTCTCCTTTCTCTTCTTTGGAACTCTGCATTCAAATGTGTATTTAGTAACACATACTAAAAACTCAAGAAACTTCAACTGCTACTATCATTTTGCTACCATTAGTGAAGAAATAATTCAAATATCTAAGAAGAGAGGATCTATAATATAAATTATTGTTGTATAAAGTAGATCAATAAAACAATAGAAAAGTGAGAGGTAGTCTTTATATAAAGAAAATATATTTGATATTCAAATACTTAAATATGTAAATTCTGTATAACAAATAAATAGAAGTATTTGAAACAATATGCACTAAAACAATTAAGAAAACATTTTTTACTTACTTTATAAGCCAACAAAATACAAAAATAAAACAAAAAAAATATTTCTAGTGAGCATACATTAAGATTGTACTTCCATGCATATTTAATACAGGTGGAAAATTGGTACAAACTATATAGAAAACAATAAATATTTGTCAGTGGTCTAGTTCTTCAATTACATTTACAATATGAATAGCATGTGCATACATTGAAAAAGGGAAGAATTTCTTTTAATAGAGTTTTTCATAGCAAAATTCATGAACAAAAATTGGCAAAAGTAGGGCAGTTTTCAGTAAATTTCTGTATTAGCTATTATTAAGTTATTAATAAAATATATTTTCTAAATATATCTAAGAATTAGAAATCACTTATAATGACAAAAATTCCAGGATATTAAGCTGACTAAAACCTTAGACAGATATAGGAATAGATATAATATAGACAATGGACTTCCCTGGTGGGTGGCTCAATGGTAAAGAATCTGCCTGCAATGCAGGAGATACAGGAGATGGGGATTTGATCACTGGGTTCAAAGGATCCCCTGGAGGAGGAAATGGCAGCCAATTCCAGTATTCTTGCTGGGAAATCCCATAGACAGAGGAGCCTAACAGGTTACAGTCTGTCCATAGGGTCACAAAGAGTCAGGCATGAGAATGACTGAGCACACACTCTCATATAATATAGACAAATTATAAAAACCAGGTCCAAATATTGACTGTGATAAATAACTTCAGAAAAAGCAGAGACATTACTTTGCAAACAAAGGTTCATCTAGTCAAGGCTATGGTTTTTCCAGTGGTCATGTATGGATGTAAGAGTTGGACTATAAAGAAAGCTGAGCACAGAAGAATTGATGCTTTTGAACTGTGGTGTTGGAGAAGACTCTTGAGAATCCCTTGGACTGCAAGGAGATCCAACCA
>NW_011495076.1:5091429-5092446 GCF_000754665.1 Bison bison bison | reverse complement strand
GTTCATTGGACTGGATTGATGCTGAAGCTGAAACTCCAATACTTTGGCCACCTCATGCGAAGAACTGACTCTTTGGAAAAGACCCTGATGCTGGGAGGGATTGGGGGCAGGAGAAGAAGGGGATGACAGAGGATGAGATGTCTGGATGGCATCACCAAATCGATGGACATGAGTTTGGGTAAACTCCGGGAAATGTTGATGGACAGGGAGGCCTGGCGTGCTGCAATTCATGGGGTCGCAAAGAGTCGGACACGACTAAGTGACTGAACTGAACTGAACTGAATAACTTCAGAATGATGAAATTCATAGTTTTTTTCTTTATATTATCTCCATTGTTATTTATATAAATGAAATTATATTAAATAAAAAGGTAATCTTATGTGTTTTATCATGCTTGATATATATTTTCATTAAAACAGTAACCATGAAGATATTAATGAGTAAAACTTAATGATCTCACTAAATATTTTTACTTCAATTTACAATTTCAACTTTATATGTATCTATTTGAATGCTGTAACATTCTGCTACTTTTGTCTGATCTTTTTGCTTAGTACTCAGAATCTTGAATAGTTTTGCACAACACTGATCTTTATACAGCTATATTCAGCTGAAGAAGCTGAACGGTTCTATGAAAACCTACAAGACTTTTTAGAACTAACACCCAAAAAAGATGTCCTTTTCATTATAGGGGACTGGAATGCAAAAGTAGGAAGTCAAGAAACACCTGGAGTAATGGGCAAATTTGGCCTTGGAATACGGAATGAAGCAGGGCAAAGACTAATAGAGCTTTGCCAAGAAAATGCACTGGTCATAACAAACACCCTCTTCCAACAACACAAGAGAAGACTCTACACATGGACATCACCAGATGGTCAACACCGAAATCAGATTGATTATATTCTTTGCAGCCAAAGATGGAGAAGCTCTATACAGTCAGCAAAAACAAGACCAGGAGCTGACTGTGGCTCAGACCATGAACTCCTTATTGCCAAATTCAGACTTAAATTGAAGAAA
>NW_011495076.1:5083590-5091329 GCF_000754665.1 Bison bison bison | reverse complement strand
CCTTATTGCCAAATTCAGACTTAAATTGAAGAAAGTAGGGAAAACCACTAGATCATTCAAGTATGACCTAAATCAAATCCCTTATGATTATACAGTGGAAGTGAGAAATAGATTTAAGGGCCTAGATCTGATAGATAGAGTGCTTGATGAACTATGGCCAGAGGTTCGTGACATTGTACAGGAGACAGGGATCAAGACCATCCCCATGGAAAAGAAATGCAAAAAAGCAAAATGGCTGTCTGGGGAGGCCTTGCAAAGAGCTGTGAAAAGAAGAGAGGCAAAAAGCAAAGGAGAAAAGAAAAGATATAAACATGTGAATGCAGAGTTCCAAAGAATAGCAAGAAGAGATAAGAAAGCCTTCTTCAGCGATCAATGCAAAGAAATAGAGGAAAACAACAGAATGGGAAAGACTAGAGATCTCTTCAAGAAAATCAGAGATACCAAGGGAACATTTCATGCAAAGATAGACTCGATAAAAGACAGAAATGGTATGGACCTAACAGAAGCAGAAGATATTAAGAAGAGATGGCAAGAATACACAGAAGAACTGTACAAAAAAGATCTTCAAGACCCAGATAATCATGATGGTGTGATCACTGACCTACAGCCAGACATCCTGGAATGTGAAGTCAGGTGGGCCTTAGAAAGCATCACTACAAACAAAGCTAGTGGAGATTATAGAGTTCCAGTTGAGCTATTTCAAATCCTGAAAGATGATGCTGTGAAAGTGCTGCACTCAATATGCCAGCAAATTCGGAAGACTCAGCAGTGGCCACAGGACTGGAAAAGGTCAGTTTTCATTCCAATTCCAAAGAAAGGCAATGCCAAAGAGTGCTCAAACTACACCATTGCACTCATCTCACACACTAGTAAAGTAATGATCAAAATTCTCCAAGCCAGGCTTCAGCAATATGTAAACCGTGAACTTCCTGATGTTCAAGCTGGTTTTAGAAAAGGCAGAGGAACCAGAGATCAAATTGCCAACATCCGCTGGATCATGGAAAAAGCAAAAGAGTTCCAGAAAAACTTCTATTTCTGCTTTATTGACTATGCCAAAGCCTTTGACTGTGTGGATCACAATAAACTGTGGAAAATTCTGAAAGAGATGGGAATACCAGACCACCTGATCTGCCTCTTGAGAAATCTGTATGCAGGTCAGGAAGCAACAGTTAGAACTGGACATGGAACAACAGACTGGTTCCAAATAGGAAAAGGAGTACGTCAAGGCTGTATATTGTCACCCTGTTTATTTAACTTACATACAGAGTACATTATGAGAAACGCTGGACTGGAAGAAGCACAAGCTGGAATCAAGATTGCCGGGAGAAATATCAATAACCTCAGATATGCAGATGACACCACCCTTATGGCAGAAATTGTAGAGGAACTAAAAAGCCTCTTGATGAAAGTGAAAGAGGAGAGTGAAAAAGTTGGCTTAAAGCTCAACATTCAGAAAACCAAGATCATGGCATCTGGTCCCATCACTTCATGGGAAATAGATTGGGAAACAGTGGAACCAGTGTCAGACTTTATTTTGGGGGGCTCCAAAATCACTGCAGATGGTGACTGCAGCCATGAAATTAAAAGACACTTACTCCTTGGAAGAAAAGTTATGACCAATCTAGATAGCATATTCAAAAGCAGAGACATTACTTTGCCAACAATGGTCCGTCTAGTCGAGGCTATGGTTTTTCCTGTGGCCATGTATGGATGTGAGAGTTGGACTGTGAAGAAGGCTGAGCACTGAAGAACTGATGCTTTTGAACTGTGGTGTTGGAGAAGACTCTTGAGAGTCCCTTGGACTACAAGGAGATCCAACCAGTCCATTCTGAAGATCAACCCTGGGATTTTTTTGGAAGGAATGATGCTAAAGCTGAAACTCCAGTACTTTGGCCACCTCATGGGAAGAGTTGACTCATTGGAAAAGACTCTGATGCTGGGAGAGATTGGGGGCAGGATGACAGAGGATGGCATGGCTGGATGGCATCACTGACTCGATGGATGTGAGTCTGAGTGAACTCCAGGAATTGGTGATGGTCAGGAGACCTGGTGTGTTGCAATTCATGGGGTCACAAAGATTTGGACAGGACTGAGTGACTGATCTGATATGATCTTTATACATTGATAAAAAAGAAAATTGAGGTTGATATCAGTTAGAATACTTGAATAGTACTTTGTCTTGATATTTGATGGGTATTTTCCATGCTAAGTCAATCTTGACGAAAAAAAATATCCTGCAGCTCATTTTTTAACAATACATAGCAAATTATTTCTTAAGAATTTCACGATGATTAAAGATTACTCAGTGTTTCCCAGATCATCAGAACATCATCTGAAAATCATTGCAGCCATCTGTTCCCAATCACAAGAGATGTGAGAGAACAGTTAGTAAGGATACATTAAACACCCCAGGCTGTAACAAGAAAATATGTCTATGTAATTGGAAGAAGATTTATTTCATTGACCTAAAAGCTAGCCTATTTTTATCTACAATATATCCGATGACTCCTTGTATCAACTTATTTGGCGTAAGTTGGACTGTGATAGATACAACCTCCCAAGCTGAAAGATTTGTAGTAAACAGGTTATTTCTTCTTGAGCCACTTCAGTCAGGTCTTTACTTCAGGATCTATGTTGATGAAGCAGTGCTCATTCTGGACATTGCTGGTCTTGTGATAAAGAGAAAAGAATGAGTGCATGAACCAAGAGCTGGCTTTTGCAGTTTCTCCTCAAAATTGGCATTTAGTATTTTTATTCACTTTTCATTTGCCAGATATAGATAAACAGCCATTGTCAGTTCAACAGCCATAGCAATAAGGAGAGGGTGTAGTCTTCCCCCAGAATGTATCACAAGTCACAAGGTCAGACATGGTTTTAATGAAGTAGGGAAAAAAACAACCATAGTTTGAACTATATTGTAATGTATTCACCCTCTGAAAAGCTAAATCTTTTATAATGTTTTGCATTGAAGATTAAAACAATATTTATTTAAAGCCTGCTATGTTCTTGGAAATGTGTAAAGTACTGAAGACTTGAATTATACAGATACATAACTGCTCTTATAGAGCTCACAGATAGTCAACAGGGAAGCATATGTGAATATATTAATAACATACTGTCAGATAGTAGTCTAAGTCATGACCCAAAACATTGGTTGACAAATATTTTCTTAAATGGCCCAATAGCAAAGGTTTTAGGTTTTGTGGACCCTTTTGTCTCTGCTGCAACGATACTACTCTGATTTTATGGCATAAAAGCAGTCATACGTAAACAAATAGCATAGCTCTGTTTTAATGAATCTGTATTTACTAACACAGGCAGCTAAATTGGGAGCTACAGTATGCCAGTACCTGGAATAGAGAATAAGTGGAGGTGAGTAGTTTCTATAGATGGGACTATCAGGGAAGACCTTTCAGAGGATGTGAGTGTGAATGCTAAGGGGCCAAGCTTGTGAATACGAGGATTGAAGTATGTGGGCAAGGGGTGCATCCTATGCAAAGGCCCTGGGTTGGGGGGAAAAAATCAGTGTTTTGAAGAACAGAGAAAATGCCAATGTTGCTAGAATACAGTGTACTATAGTTTGTGGTTATGAGCTAAGATAGGTGCAGACTATATCAAGTTTCATAAGCCATGTAAGGAATTTGGATTTTATCTGAGGTGGAACTAGGAGTCACTAGAGTCTTTGAAACATGGAAATAGCATAATTGGACTGGCTCTGAAAAATGGTCTTTCACGCTGTTATTTAGGAAAGGACTGAAGGAGGGCAGGAGCAGAAGCAGGAAGGTTATCATAGTTATCCAGGAGGAAAGTAATGTTGGTTTAGACTAGCCATGGAGATGGAAAGAATTGGGCAGATTCAACACATTTGAAGGTGGAGAAACTGAACTGTCTGAGAGTAGTAAAGAGAGACATGGAGGACTCTAAATTTGTGAGTTTGAGCACATGAATAGGGGGTGGCATCTCTTGACATTTCCTACTCATACAAAATAAATGTGAAAGTTTAATTATCTGGAGATTTTAAGCAAAGAGAAAACTTCTATTCAAAATATGGTCATGATATATTCTATGACTGCTTCAATTTTCTATTTGATTTTACCTTTTTGTAAGTAAAGATTGAATTCTTTTAGCTCAGTGAATTTTCTTCAATCAGCAAAGTTTGGTTCTCTTATTTCAGAAACTCATAGGTACCTAAGACAGACAAAACTGTATTTTTAATGTACTCTCCAATCAATATGTACATATAAGTTCCAAAAAATCCTAGAAGCTAGTGCTTTTGCCATATTTTCCTGAAGAGTAGGCATGTATGCATTTATTCAATAAATTATGCATTGAAGATACCATATATGCTGGAAATACAGTGGTTCAAAGCCCATACATGGACTTTATGCTGGGAGTGGTAGACAATGTTTAATTCAATGAATAAATCAATAGGTAAGTGTAATTAACATTTACTGAGAAATTAATATGTCTCAGTAACAGTTCTTATTTCTTAATTTTACTGCTTTAATATGCCCCTCATTCAAATCTATTATACATTTTCTACATGCATTTGTTTATTGTACCCCATCTTTTATTATCTTTATGTTAGATTACAGTGAGAGTGGGGAGGGGTGTAAAATCAGTAACATCTTTGAACTTGATCACACTTCCTCAAATGGATGGAACTTTGACCCTAACTGACAAGAGTGTATTGATTGAAAAACTTCATGCTGCAGAAAATAAAAATATACAATTCACAAAGTTATATGCTTAATTCAGTTTCATTATATTGCCACAGTCAGTTGTTTTCCCACTTTAACATGTCTGCAGGGAAAACAGGTAATTAAATAACTTTTCCACTCAAATGGCCACTTTATCAGCTTAATAATTTCTCCCTTTCCAAAGTAATTTGTTGTCACAATTATTGACAGATTATAGGACAAGCACACAGATAGATACTTTGATTATTTTCATTACAATTATCATACGATAATATTTTTAAAAATGAAAGAAAGTATGAAAGTTGAGAGTCTCGAGGCTTAATTTATGATTGTGAATAGAAAGCCTTTCAGAGAGGAGAAGTTTGTGTGTGTGTGTGTGTGTGTGTGTTTTTCTATTTTAGTTAAAAGAAATCAAGTAGAGAATGTTGAGGAGGCTGAAATTTGAATTGAGACTGAGCAGAATGAAAGTGGAAACCTAAAGCCATCTCTTGTACTGACATGCTGCTGCTGCTGCTGCTGCTGCTAAGTCGCTTCAGTCGTGTCCGACTCTGTGCGACCCCATAGATGGCGGCCCACCAGGCTCCCCCGTCCCTGGGATTCTCCAGACAAGAACACTGGAGTGGGCTGCCATTTTCTTCTCTAATGCGTGAAAGTGGAAAGTGAAAGTGAAGTCGCTCAGTCATGTCCAACTCTTAGCGACACCATGGTCTGCAGCCTACCAGGCTCCTCCATCCATGGGATTTTTCCAGGCAAGAGTACTGGAGTGGGGTGCCATTGCCTTCTCCAACTGACATGCTATCATTGGTAAATATGAACTTCAGGTGAATAATATCTGAAACCTTTTATTTCTTTGTCTTTTTATTGCCTATTCTAATCTTTCTATCCATATACACTTTTATTTTTATATCTCATTTTATATCTCATTTACTTTTTCTTTGACTTGTATTGCATTTAAACATAGATTATAGCCTCGCTTTTTCTCTAAAACAAGACCACAGAAAACCAGTGTTCTGTGGGTACTAGCCCACTACCCACCACTTCAACTTATTAGCATAGGAAAATTCCCTGACAATTTATACTGCCTACCAATTAATTATAACAACCATAGGAAGAAGTAAAATAGAATCTGGCAGAAAAATGTTGATGTGCTGAAATAAATAATTGATATATATATTGTTGTTGTTCCGGAGAAGGCAATAGCACCCACTCCAGTACTCTTGCTTGGAAAATCCCATGGACAGAGGAGCCTGGTAGGCTGCAATCCATGGGGTCGCTAAGAGTTAGACACGACTGAACGACTTCACTTTCACCTTTCACTTTCATGCATTGGAGAAGGAAATGGCAACCAACTCCAGTGTTCTTGTCTGGAGAATCCCAGGGACGGGGGAGCCTGGTGGGCTGCCATCTCTGGGGTCGCACAGAGTCGGACACGACTGAAGCGACTTAGCAGCAGCAGCAGCAGTTGTTGTTCAGTTGCTACGTCATGTCTGACTGCAATCCCATGGACTGTAGCACATTGGTCTAATAGAAGTTACACCAGAGAAAACTGAGCTGATCAATGTGCACATAAGGTCATTTGATCATTTTGGAAATTAGTTAGAACCTTTTGAATTATTATTTTTACATTATATTTAAAATTAATTTTCACCTGAAGAAAACAATGCAGTTCCCTTATGTAATATAGTTTTATTTCTTTTTTTCGTTTTCAGGAATTTTGTTTTATTCTATTTATGAGGACTTTCTTAACCAGGAATAGTTTTAGAGAACTGCATCTCCCTCCCTGAAACACCTACTCACACTATGAGTACCTTCCTTTGATACTAAATCAAGTCAGCATTTGATTAGCACTTTATTTTCTGACCCCAGTCAAAGAATATTTATGAAGGCAATACACTTCTTAATTTTCATTCCCTATCATTCTCTGTTTATTTATTTTCCCTCACACAATCCTGCTTGTTTCTTCCTCATACCCTGTACAGTGTTCAGGTTCCAATAATTCTTATCTTTAAATATTTACTAGTTAATTACAGGATTCTTCTGAATCTAAAAATTTTCTTCAAATACTAACTGAAGTAAGTAGCAGAGCATGAGGCACCTAATACATAAAAAATAGATTGCAGTACTAACAGATGTGTAATTTTTAAATATTTCTATTTATGTATCATTAATAAATAATCAGGAAATTTTTTAAAACACAAAGATTCAGTGTGTTTTTTTCTTTTGAAGGGACAATTTCTTATCTTCTCTCATTAGTTTATACTAAATAGTCTAATTCCTCTCCATAGGAAATGATTTTTTTTTTTTGAGTTTGGAATGAATTAAGTGGTAATATGTCAACATTTGTTTAACTACTTCCAATGAAACATGGAATAAAATGTTCAGCTCAGTTCAGTCGCTCAGTCGTGTCCGACTCTTTGCGACCCCATGAATCCCAGCACGCCGGGCCTCCCTGTCCATCACCAGTTCCCGGAGTTCACTAAGACTCATGTCCATCGAGTCACTGATGTCATCCAGCCATCTCATCCTCTGTCGTCCCCTTCTCCTCCTGCCCCCAATCCCTCCCAGCATCAGGGTCTTTTCCAATGAGTCAACTCTTCCCATGAGGTGGCCAGAGTACTGGAGTTTCATCTTTAGCATCATTCCTTCCAAAGAAATCCCAGGGCTGATCTTCTTCAGAATGGACTGGTTAGATCTCCTTGCAGTCCAAGGAACTCTCAAGAGTCTTCTCCAACACCACAGTTCAAAAGCATCAATTATTTGGCACTCAGCCTTCTTCACAGTCCAACTCTCACATCCATACATGACCACTGGAAAAACCATAGCCTTGACTAGACGGACCTTTGTTGGCAAAGTAATGTCTCTGCTTTTGAATATGCTATCTAGGTTGGTCATAACTTTCCTTCCAAGGAGTAAGCATCTTTTAATTTCATGGCTTGCAGTCACCATCTGAAGTGATTTTGGAGCCCCCAAAAATAAAGTCAGCCACTGTTTCCACTGTTTCCTCATCTATTTCCCATGAAGTGATAGGACCGGATGCCA
>NW_011495076.1:5082531-5083490 GCF_000754665.1 Bison bison bison | reverse complement strand
TTCATTTTCTGAATGTTGAGCTTTAAGCCAACTTTTTCATTCTCCACTTTCACTTTCATCAAGAGGCTTTTTAGTTTCTCTTCACTTTCTGCCATAAGGGTGGTGTCATCTACATATCTGAGGTTATTGATATTTCTCCCAGAAATCTTGATTCCAGCTTGTGTTTCTTCCAGCCCAGCGTTTCTCATGATGTACTCTGCATATAAGTTAAATAAGCAGGGTGACAATATACAGCCTTCACATACTCCTTTTCCTATTTGGAACCAGTCTGTTGTTCCATGTCCAGTTCTAACTGTTGCTTCTTGACCTGCATACAGATTTCTCAAGAGGCAGGTCAGAATGCCTATTATGAGCCAGAGTTTTTTAATATATCATTTCATTTACTACACAGAAAAAAACTTTACTAGGCAATTAATATCTGCAGTTTGCTACTGAAGAAACTGAGGTTCAGAGTTTAATGAACTTGTTCAACATTATATTGTAGATAGTGGATGAAAGTGGAAATTCATTTAGGTCCATTTGTCTATGGTAGATTTTTCCTTTTTTAAATTCATAATTCTTCCCTGTAAGAGGCTTGATTATTATTAAACCTTATTATTTAATTTCCTCCAAGTTGGAGCTTTGGAATTAATTTTGCCAAAGGTACTTTTGAGTGAAGTGAAGTCGCTCAGTCGTGTCTGACTCTGCGACCCCATGGACTGTAGCCTATCAGGCTCCCCCGTCCATGGGATTTTCCAGGCAAGAGTGCTGGAGTGGATTGCCATTTCCTTCTCCAGGGGATCTTCCTGATCCAGGAATTGAACCCGGGTATCTTGCATTGCAGGCAGAGGCTTTACCGTCTGAGCCACCAAGGACTATCTCAGTATTTTGGTCATAACTCAATTGAAATGACCTTAGCGGACTACCTCATCTAATTTACAGTGAATGCCCTCTACCCAATAACTTTTTTTTGTTTGTTT
>NW_011495076.1:5081645-5082422 GCF_000754665.1 Bison bison bison | reverse complement strand
GTATTCTTAGGCTTCCCTGGTGGCTCAGCTGGTTAAGAATTGACCTGCAATGAGGGAGACCTTGGTTTGATCCCTGGGTTGGGAAGATTCCCTGGCGAAGGGAATGGCCACCCACTCCAGTTCTGGCCTGGAGAATTCCATGGATTATGTAGAGTCACAAAGAGTCTGGACACCACTGAGCAACTTTCACTTTCACTTTTTGTTTGTTTTCATTTTTTGTTGCTTGAATTAGAAAGCTTGATGCCTCGTTATATCTTTTTGATGGATTGTCTCTTTTATTTAATGTCCATGTCTCAACTATTTTTCTCTTAAAGTCTATTTTGTCTGATATAAGTATACCTACCTCTGATATCTTTTGATTACCAAAAGAGCTTCATTAGTTTCCTGTGAATGGGCATCATGTTCACTTGCTTCTTCATGATTTTTGATTCCTTCTATTGGTATCTGCATCATGGCATCCAGTCCCATCACTTCATGGGAAATACTTGGGGAAACAGTGGAAACAGTGTCAGACTTTATTTTTCTGGGCTCCAAAATCACTACAGATGGTGACTGCAGCCATGAAATTAAAAGACGCTTACTCCTTGGAAGGAAAGTTATGACCAACCTAGATAGCATGTTCAAAAGCAGAGACATTACTTTGCCAACAAAGGTCCGTCTAGTCAAAACTATGGTTTTTCCAGTAGTCACGTATAGATGTGAGAGTTGGACTGTAAAGAAGGCTGAGCGCCAAAGAATTGATGCTTTTGAACTGTGATGTTGGAGAAGACTCTTGAG
>NW_011495076.1:5060121-5081545 GCF_000754665.1 Bison bison bison | reverse complement strand
CTGCAAGGAGATCTAACCAGTCCATTCTGAAGAAGATCAGCCCTGGGATTTCTTTGGAAGGAATGATGCTAAAGATGAAACTCCAGTATTTTGGCCACCTCATGTGAAGGGTTGACTCATTGGAAAAGACCCTGATGCTGGGAGGGATTGGGGGCAGGAGGAGAAGGGGACGACAGAGGATGAGATGGCTGGATGGCATCACTGACTCGATGGACGTGAGTCTGAGTGAACTCCGGGAATTGGTGATGGACAGGGAGGCCTGGCGTGCTGGGATTCATGGGGTCACAAAGAGTCGGACAAGACTGAGCGACTGATCTGATCTGATCTGATCTGACTGAAATTTGCACATTTGAATGTATCTCCTATTCCAGACCTCACAGGTTCACTTCAGCAGACATGGTCCTTCACAGTCAGCTCAGCTTAGAGTTCTGGATAAGTGAGCTGGCATCATCCTTGGGCAGATGGGACTTGCTATCAGTGTCTTTATTTGGGTGGGCCTGATGCTCATGCTGTGAGGTCAAGAGCAGTGCCACTGGTTGGAAACAATTGTATAGGAGTGCTGACTGATTCCTAGCCCTAGTTTGGCTGTAGGTGAGTTATATGACTGCCTGGATGCTTTGATTATGTCTTCTCACCAGCTGGAATTGTCTATTATATTCAGCAATTGGATGGGACTGTACATTTGCTTCCTTGCCTGGACAGGGCCATAGAAATGGCTCCATGGCCATTATGGCTCAGTGGCTGAGACCCAAATGTAGCAAAACTGCCTAGTGAGCTCCCTGGTCAGATGGAGCAGAGGATGCAAGTAAAGCAATCAAGTAAAGTTGTATCCTACAGCAGATGCTGTGATTTCAATTCAACTTAAGAACGCTTAAGTCAGGCATGGCAACTCCTAACTAAATAATAGAGGTCCATGATTTTGAAATCCTTTTATACCTGAAGGTTGTCATTATTTATATGAGACTTTAGATCACAGAATCTAATCTAGATGCAAGAATAATTTCCACTACTGCTTCCAATTGCTCCTCATTTTTGCAGGTAGCAAATAGGGATAGAATAGTATAGGTTACATATATTATCATATTCATTGCCTCTTTTTTAAAACACTATTTTTTACAGATTTTTTGCATAACATTTTTTTATCTAACTAAAGTTGTATCTATAAAATTAAGTTATAATGAAATAATTTCTTACAGTTTAATTCAACCATGAAGTTAGATCGGAGGCAGCATTTACCTAACAGCCAGATAATTTATCATATTCCACCTTTCTTTCTGTCATCATAGTTTTACATCCATAAACCCAAGTTTATTTACTTTCATTTTGGCTATGTCTGTATCATGAGTGGGTTGGCCACAGCATGATTAATTTAGAAATTTTAGTCATATGAATAAGCCATGTATTCTTATTTGATTATCTTTATCTATCTATCTGTCTATCTATTTCCGTGTGCATATTCAGTCCCTCGGTCATGTCCAATTCTTTGCAATCCAGTGGACTGTAGCCTGCCAGGCTCCTCTGTCCAGAGGATTTGAAATTATTAGCACATATGCTTCTCCTATATCTCAGTCAGTAAAGAATCTGCCTGCAATGCAGGAGACCCAGGTTCAATTCTTGGGTTGGGAAGATCCCTTGGAGAAGGAAATGGCAACCCACTACAGTATTCTTGACTAAAGAATCCCATGGACAGAGGATCCTGGCAGTCTGCAGTCGATAGGGTCGCAAGAGTTGGACACGACTTAGTGACTAAACCACCACCATGCTCTCAATTGAACATCTTATTATTTTGCTTTTTTCTTTCCCTTGGGAAAATTTCTGTAATACAATATTGTTCTCTGGGTGAAATTTAAGGATTTATCATCAATTTACAAATTTTACTGATGCTTAAAATCCTATATTCTTTTCAAGAGACTTTTTAATGTTAGCATAAGTTATCACTTGTTAGTAATAAATTGCTTTCTCTTTTCCTCTGTAATCATCTAACACATTTTGACTGCTTAATTCATATTTTAACATATAATGGGTTTTATCTATTTTTATGATAGGGTCACTAGGTCATTAGGAAAATATAATTTATTTTTTTAATAATAATGTATTTTAATTATAAAAATTTAAATATATTTCCTTAGTAGCTGGTATTAGAGGTCTAAATGGAGTTAAACATTTTTTCCTTGCTCTTACCAACTTTTCTACCAGTGACTGTTTGAATAATTAAATGTTCCTTGTTTATGATTCAATTTAATACTCTAAAGATACATGCACTGTAAACTTTTGTAAACAGAATCTACCTATGTTATGCAAATTCTAAGTACATATGGTTAATTAAAATAAACCTGATTTATCTGACAAGGAGGGAGGAAACTTGAAGCCTTTTCATATCAGCCATACTCTCTGGCAGCTTTCTGGTGTCCATTCATTGGCCTTGTAACACCTTAGAAGAATCCTTAGGATCCTTTACATATAGTTTGAAAACCACTAATAGTAGAAATAAGGACATTGACTGAAAGTAAAATGATTCAAGTTCTTGACTAAACTTGGTACTGATTTGTTGTGTGGCTCTTAGCTTCTTCCAACTTCTATTAGCCTCAGTATTTGAGCTAGATTATTCTCATATTTATGAGGTATGTATACTTCATACATTTTCAATTAAAAACTATTTATGCCTAAACACTGATTGCAAGTCAACTGAGAGAACCAAGTGATCACTGTATTCAATTAGGAATTTGTGTTTTAAAAACCTGGAAAGATAATATAGAGTCATTTTTTCATAATATAGGTCAGCAGAAACCTTACCACATTCACTTTATAGTAATTGATACTGCTATTATTATCTGTTACTACATTAATAACTAAATGCAAACATAAAGACATATTTTCTTTAATCCTTGCCATAAACCTGGAGAAAGGCACATACTTATTTTTATTATATAAATGAGGAAATTAAAACTCAGAAAAGTTAAGTGATTTGTCCAAAATTTGTATAGACATGCATAGGATTGAATTCAGTCTTATTTTTTTCTATATTTGTCGTTCTCAGCCAATTAATTTGATCTCAAAGAATGGACAAAAATAGTAAATTTTCCTAATAAGAGTAATACGAAAAATTTGCCTTAAATTACGTATTAAGCTTCAGGAATCCACCAGGAATTGTAAATATAACACATGAATGTAATTGAACAGTTCCAGTATATCTATTTAAAAAATTGGAAAACTTTAAGGGTGGCTCTTGACTCAGGAGATTTGAATTATAATCCTAATTTCACCATTGATTATTGGTATCCTTTTAGATAAGTTACTTACTTCATTATACCTCAGTCCTTCATTTATAAAAGAAATATGTTTTTCTAGGATATCTCCAAAGACCTTTCTAGCTCTTAAATTATAAGATCTCTGCTTCTGCTGCTAAGTCGCTTCAGTTGTGTCCAACTCTGTGCGACCCCATAGACGGCAGCCCACCAGGCTCCTCCGTCCATGGGGTTTTCCAGGCAAGAGTACTGGAGTGGGTTGCCATTGCCTTCTCCAGAAATGTTTATTGGTTAATTTATATTAAGACAAAAAAATTGATGTAATATCATTACTTATTATCTAATTTAATATTTATTTTAAAATAATTTTTATAAAATTTGTCTTAAAAAAGAATATAAATTTGTAGTTATGGATATAAATAAAAATGAATCTATATGAGATTTTACTAGCTACAAAAATTACTGAAACATTTAATATATAACATCTTAAAATTATCATTCACAATATTTTTACCTTGAAGCTCAAGTAAATTTCCATTTTAGTATACACTGCATAAGTTGAATGAGTTTTACTGTAATTATTTTATGACATTATATATGTTTGTATGTGAAGAATTCTAGAAGGAACATTCTAAAAATCAAGAAATTAAAAAGTCTTATAATTCAATAGAGTATCTTTTGAAAATTTGGATCCATCCATCTATCCAGTTTTATCCAAATAAAGCTACATAAACTTTGGCTATAAAGATGTATAGTTGAGCCTTGACCCAACATATTTGGAATTCTAGTACAACCAAAGAGTTCCTCAAGGCTAGGACTGAGACTAATTTGAAATATTAGGATACTAATTTTGTGTCTTTTCCCTTTAACCTTTTAAACATATTTTGCAAAATGTTCTAATATAAATTTAAGAAAATTATGCATTAGCAAAATATAGTTTCTAAATAGTGTGACATAGATTATAACTGTGTCATTTTCTAGATTAGCTGCAAGTTTGGATCATTTTATTTAGGATAAAAAAATGTCAACTGCCTCAAGCATATGGAAGTAGAGGAAAGATTTCTCAAATCAAAATAAATATTTTTTTCAGTTCTGTCCTCTAAAACCTCCAGGAACTCTACAGATCATATAGTAAGTAGTTCCCTTTCTTTTTGTTTTCCAAAGGCTTCCTGTAGTCAAGTTTTAAAGAACCATATCTGCAGTTTAACCCAGTTCCTGCAGAAAAAAGTTTCCTCCCAAACAGTACCGGCGTAGTTCCTCCAAAGGTGAAGACAATCTCCTCCTCCACTGAGTCTAAATACAGGAAAAAATTATATTCATGGTTTGGGACATATTCCCAAACACCTTCTTTCCAGTCCACTAAGAGTATTTCACATAAATGTTTTAAGTTTTAGCTTTTGAACTATACTCACTAGTTGATATTGGATCAGATGACATAACCTGGATTTCTGAATTTCCATCTGCAAAAAAGAATTCAGACATACTTTAAACACATAATAAATCCTGAGTATCTGAAATCAAATGTTGAAATTGGTTCTTTTGTCCTGGTTAAACTGCTGAATAGACATTGTGCAAATACAAAGGAATTGATAGAGTAGGATAGTACTGTAGACTGAAAACTTGTCTCAGATGGCATAATGACAGCTGGAGAAGTTTAGATAAGAAAATGAAATGTCAGAATCCTCGTCTTAAAAGTTTGTAGTCTCCTGGCATATGCGTTTGTTGAAAGAATGGGAAACCTTGCCTTAATCCAATTGTTGAAAGGTGTTAGTTGAAAAAAAAATGTGATTCAGTTCCAACTATGATGTATAAAACATTGCTATTTAAAACTGTAAGACAACAAACAGGTGATATGTATACAATTTTTTGTAGTTAAGAAATAAGAGAAAGGAACTATCTATATAGTTCCTCAAAGCAAAAGGCAATTTGTGAAAGTGTATGCAGGACTATTTTAATACTAAGAGAGAACAACACTTAAAAATTTTTAAACCCAAATAATTCTATCAAGTATCAATATCATTGCAATGCCATTTTTATTGAGGCTTCTCAAAGACAGATACAGATGACTGCTGCTACACTGCCACCTGGTGATTAGGCAGGTGGGTGGGATTTGAACAAAAATCCCCAACAGAATGTCAGAGTTTGTTAATGAGTGTTCAATATGTTGAATTTCTCTAAACTAAACATATTTTGTGATAACATGAAAGATGCTTTGTATCCCATTATATGTCTTTAAGAGCATGATTCTGGTAACTTTTAAATTGTTTTATATTCAAAATTTATATGTTCTGTATTTCATATCTACAGCTAAATCCTTTATTAGTATTATTATTGTTTGTTTTTTTTTGAGTAAAGTAAATGAGGAAACTCTTTGCAGAGAGGTTCAGGAGTTAGTGACCCATTTTGTCAATGAGAGAGGAAAGGAATGACATGACCTAAATTTCTATTTCAAATGGTGCATTTTATATTAGCAATCTTGACTTTCACTGTTGAACTACTTACTCAGTTTAGAATTACTCATTGATTTTTATAGCACTGCCTTTTCCTTTTAAAAATGATTTGGCCTAGAAAAGAATGGTTTCAAAAATATGAAGTTGAATGTCAAAGGCAACAATAATAAATAAATGAAGGGAACAAAAGATGTAAGCATCCTATGAAGTTGTAATTTTTTAATGCTATCTTTTTTAAACTGTTGAGAGTTGTAAACAATCTTAATAAGCAAATATAGGTGTTGAGACAACAAAATTGTTAGATAACTCATTTTTGGACAAACTTGTTTTATGTATCTAGTCATGTATATAGAGATTATATTTAATATCTGCATTCATTTCCCTGTTTCTATGCCCATTACTAATAAATTATAAAAGAATATAGTTAAGAATAAGGGATGCAAGAAACCATGTGAGAACTGAAATGGCAGAGCCATGCTACAAGTCATCTCTTCTCAACAGAGCTAAAGTAACTTCAGAAAGTCAAGAAATGCAAACCAGGGACCCTTCTTGTCAGTTTTTTAATATACATAGCATATTCTTAGTGACTATGTTTCTCATAGTCACAAACAATGAGAAAATAGTTAACCACTAATGTGGACTTCCAGGTGATTTAGATCATATTTTCAGACCACTATACAAATTGTCATGCATCCAAGCTTTTTAAGAGATGAATTTACTTAAACCACCTTCAAGTGTACATGATCAAAGAAACCCCACACTGCTGATAAGGCTTTGAAGTTATAAATACAGGCATGTTGAATAGGTTTTCAGATCCGTATGCCATTTTGTAGCTTCACTATATTCATAAAAGGCTAAACATGCGCTTTTACTTATGACAAAGGGTGAGAACTTGCTGTCGTGTCTATATATCCTAAAAGGCTATATCATTCTGGGTGGCAAATTGTGAAAACAGTCTCTTGCTGAGGGGGTGGGAGAATGTGTAATATTTACAATGCTGTGCTCATGTCTTGAAAAAAATGTATTTTCCTATCCACCCACTTTTTATCTATTCATGATATTTTTATGTCCCGTGTTTCCACATTAGTATATTAACTTTTTAACTTGACTAGGGTACAAGTAAAAAGTGAAAAGCTATTTGGGTAGAGATATGTTCATTACACTTATGTATTGGATAAAATCTTTAGAAATAAATCTTTTTCTTAGAATAGACAATCACACTGAAAAACAGGCAGGCAGTTCTATTCATTGCTCTTCTGAAAGACAATGGAAGACGTACAATCTTCTCCTCAAACTCAGGCATGCTTACTCCCAGTATTTCTCCCCCAGGCCTATAATCACAATATTCAACCAAGAGCAAATTTCAGCTGAACAATGTTAGAAGCACTGAATAAGTGATAAGGAGATTAGGAAGGAAGTAAAGAGATGAATCCTGCCATGTTCATCTATGGGATATAAATAGCTAGTGAAGTGCTCAGTAGATAGTGGGCACTAATAAATCTTTGTTTTGACTGAAATTTCTAAAAGGACAATTGAAAAAGTCAGACCTTTTTTAGTTTGAAAATATGAAGGCTAAAAATTTTGATTTATTTCTATGAAATCACAAACAGCTGGACATGTTCTCCAAATTTCAGAATATTCCTTAAGCATTATGTTCATGGGTAGAGTGCTTTATAGCAGACAGAACACTTTAATATTCTTTATCTTATATTCTTTCCCCAACAACATATGTAAAAGATATGTAGTATTCTCTTTGCAGATATGAGGAAGCAGGATATTGCTAGATCTTATAACTAAAATTAAAATCAGTCCTTTTCAAACTTACTGTAACTGTGTGAATGTGGAGTTTTTTAAAGACAGGTAAAAGAAGTCCTTCTTTACACACCATAATTTGAATTTATTACTCTGAGAAACTGTTTAGGCACAAAAAGGAATTAATTCAGCAAGGTTTGTAGATAATAGAACTCTATTATATTTAGAGTTAATGGAGTTGTTTAGTTAACAATTTCTATTTTGAGGTTTAAATCATGGAGGACAGATTCCCACACTGAAATATATGTCTCTTGATAACACTGGTAGAATACATAGGCTTCCTCTCTAAGTCAAGAAAGATTTGTAATGCATTCTTTTCAAAAAAGGGAATAGGAGTTATAAACCATTATAGAGATACTCTTTAGAACACCATTACTCTATAAACATTGAAAATACTTTGAGAAAGTTAAAGTATAATATTGACTCCTCTCTAATGAAAACACTGTTCATAGTTAAATGAAGAATATCAGGTCAACATCCGAGGAATTTTATAATTTGTCTTTTGGGTACTGAGAACATGTTTCTTCCATAGTATTGTAGAATCCAAATCAAAAAAGAAAAAACAACTCTTCAGATACACTATCATATTTGTCAAACTTTGCCTTAATATAATTTTTCATTTTGTTCTGAATATGGACTTTGAATTATTTTAGACTGTGTATATACAACACTTTGAATAGGAAATAAACTAAGGTAAATTAGCACAGGGAACAATCTACTTTGCCTTTCCATTTCTTTTTCAGCTACTTTTAATTGTTGGGCTTTGTTGACTGCTGTCATCATCACCCAAACAAAAGGAATGGAAATATTTATGTGTAATTTTAAAGAAGTAATTGGTCCTAAGCCTTCTAATTCTTGTTACTGAGTGAATGCTCTCTCACCTTGATTTTGCACATATGTAGCATATATAACAAAAAAGGAAAACATCTGAATCAGAATAAATTAAAATTGCTTTATAAACTCCTTATACAAATTCATTCTTTATGTACAGAAAGATGTGCACGGAATCAAAATGACCTGATGTTAACTTGCATAAGCGTCTATGTTTGTGTACCTTTTCTTTCATATACATAGATAATGTAAAAAAGGAATGTTACTTCCTTCCTAAAGGAAAATGCTTTGATTAACATTACAGAAGCAATTTAAAACTTTTAAAATATATTGTTAGAGATTAAACCTTGAGTTGGATTAGAGATAGAATAACAAACTAGAATGGTAGGACAATAAGTAATAGAATAAAGTATTTGCCCCCTATATTTAGATTTCTATCTCCATTAAATATACAGTTGTAAGCTAAAATATTAAAAATGTTTTATTTCTTCTTGTTTTCTCTGTCAGTTTAGCCAAAGCTTTGCTAATTGTGTTGATTCAAAGAAACAATTTTTGGTTTCATTGAGAATCCCTGTTTTCTATTTTCTATTTCATATATCGATATCAGGTATTACTTTATACCCACTGCAAGAGCAAAAAGGAAATATGTTGGCAAGAATGCACAGGGAGTAACACAATTGTACAATCCTGATGAGAATGTAAAAAGATTCATTTGTGGTGAATAAACATTTACTGGTTCCTCAAAAAGTTAAGCATAAAATTACAATATGTCCCCCAAATTCCACTTTTAGATCTAGATATATATCCAAAATAATTGAAACTGGATATTCAAAGAAGTATATGTACATGCATGTTACAGTAGCAGTATTCACAATAGTCAAAAGGTAGAAACAGCTATAATGACAGCAACAGATGAATGGATAAACACATTGCAGTTATATAAATATGAATATTATTCATCCATAAAAATCAATTTGTGATACATACTGCAATATGAATGAACCTCAAAAACACTATGCTAAACCAAAGAACCAATACACAAAAGCTCAAATATTATAAAATTCTGTCTTTAAGAAATATCCATAGTAGACAAATCTATAGAGACAGACAAGATATTCGTTGTGGAAGTAGTAGTGGACAAGAGAGAATTGTGGAAAAACTGGTTAATGGGTAAGAAGTGATAGGAATGTTTGTTTTTAAAAGAAAAGAATATATATTTTGCAATCAAACAGAAGCTAGATAACTGAGAAGACTTAGAAGGCCAGGGCTCCATTCTTATCTAAAACCTCATACATTCCTGAGGTTTAGGTTGACACCTGGAATTAGCTGCTATCAGCAGAGGAAGAATGAACTAGATGAGAATTATGTGATGTGGTTGGCTGTTCTGGGCAATTAGTCTTCTCAGTGGAGCAATACAGCTTGGTAAGTGAATTACCAGTTCTCTACTGTCCAGCCATTTATCCAATCTGTAATGGGCAAACTGCATTTACCATAGTCTGTATTTTGGATTTTTAATTCTTTGTTAGGAATATGTGTTCCTTTGTTAGGAATACACACACACACAGTCTAAATTTGACATAGTTATTTAAAAGCGTTTAGAAATAGAAGCATCTTAGTAATGATGAAAACAAAATTAAAAAAAAAAAAAAAGAAATTGCAAGGATTCTTATATAAGTCCAGGTAGAAATTGAAAAGAATATAATAGAATATAGTTACATTCATTTTCAATCATTCTTCACCTTTGATATTCTCATTCCTCTAACTTTAAAGTTATGATTTTCAATATTTTACCACAGTAGGCACTACCTACAAGTCCACTGGCTTTTTTATTGAAAGCTCAGGGGTCCTCTGCCTTCCTTCCATTAAATGACAATCATGTGGCAGATAGCTTAGTGAGAATGGTAGTATATATCACAGAGTAAATTGTCATATTCTAAAGATTGTTAAAATAATGATGATTCCTGCAGAGTCATATTAATAAGTAAAAGCTACACCTGTACTGAAAGAATTGTACAAAATGAATATTTTCATGGTAGAATTCAGCATCTATTACAGTGTACTTCAATTCACAAATCAACCATGACATTTAAAAATTATACTCAACCAGCAAATAGATTAATGAGTGTCTGGTATATATATAGGGAGAAAAATTGCTACTTACTATCTTAGCAACTAACTTGATATCTTACTGCTTATGACCTAACTAAAAATGTCAAAAATGCCAGCCGTATTTTATATTTTTCTACAATTTATATAATGTATCTTCTTTTGCTTGATAATCTTGTATAATTACATGCTGCAGAAATGTGAATTAGACATTTGTATGCAACTTGTCTATTTGAAGTTTTTGAAGATACCATTTATATATATGAAAATTCTAAGCCTTTATATGAAAGTGTTTTAGATTATTTTGCAATTAAAAATTAAACCATTTGGAAAGATGTCCCAGGGAATTCTCTGGCTGTCCAGTGGTTAGGACTTAGCATTTTCACTGCCTTAGCCAGTCTTTGTCTTCGGTTGGTGAATTTAGACATGCATATTAAATATTGGTATGTTTTGGAGTAAGAAATGGCCACTCACACTAGTATTCTTGCCTGGAAAATTCCATGGACAGAGGAGTCTGGTGGGCTATAGTGCAAAGAGTCAGACACAACTGAGCAACTGAGCATGGATATGTTAGCAATTAAGTATTCCATTTTGTTGTTTATTTTCCATTTTTTTCTTTGATTTTTGCTTCTCTTATCTATCTGGGGGCTTCTTATTTATAGAACATACACTACCAAACATCAAGACATTAAATGATTAAAATAAACTGGTATTGGCACAAGAATAGACCAAAAGAACAATGGAACAAAATAAAATCCAAACATATGTAGCATTTTGGCAAAGGTAAAAGATGTGAGTTTGCAGATTCAAGAAGCTAAGCAAATCCCAAATGAGATTTGTGTCCAGATCATGATAATGCAAATCAGAAGAAGTCTTGAAGGCTGTATTAATATCAGATTAGTCTTCAGGAAAAAGAAATATTACCAGGTATAAAGAGGGACAATACATAATGGAAAATGTATCAAGAGCAAGCCACCATGGCTGAAGTGCAATGAGCCCAGGAGGGAGGTAGGGGATAATGTCAGAGAGAAGCCGAGAGGGAAGCCAGAGAAGACAGTGGGGAATTTGCATTTGAACCCAGCCAGGTATTCTCTATAGTCCCCATATTTATACTGTATTTGGTTGGTATTGACTCTCAGCTTAAAAATGGGTATCTTAGATTCTTCAAAACATTTGTAGAAATTGGGACCCTCTGAACTCTTGTCAGAGTCTGCGTTTTTATTGATGTATATTTAATTTACAATATTGTGTTAGTTTCAGATATACAGCAAAGTGATTCAGTCATATGTTTTGGGGGAATTATTTTCCATAATAAGTTATAAGATATTGAATATAATTCTCTGTGCTATACAGTACATCCTTGTTCCTTATCTATTTCAGGTATAGGAGTTTGTATCTGTTAATTCTATATTTGTAATTTGTATCTACTTTCCTTTCTCCCCTTTTTGCTATCCATAAATTTGTTTTCTGTGTCTGTGGATCTAGTTCTGTTTTGCTTACAAGTTCATTGTATCATTCTTTTTATATTTCACATACAAGTGGTATCATAGAATACTCATCTTTCTCTGTCTGGCTTCCTTCACTTATGGTGATAATCTCTAGGCCTATCTATGTTGCTGAAAATGGCATTGTTTCATTTTCTGTTATAGCTGAGTAATACTCCATTATACACACACACACACACACACACACCACATCTTTATTTATCTGTCAATGGACATTTAGGTTGCTTCCATGTTTTGGCTGTTGTAACTGGTGTTTCAAGTGAACATTGATGTGCGTTTATCTTTTCAAATTAGAGTGTACTCTGGATATATGTTCAGTAGTGGGATTGAAGGATTTTATGATAGCTCTATATTTAGTTTTTTAAAGAATCTCCATACTGTTCTCATAGTAGCTGTACCAATTTGCATTCACACCAACTGTGTTGGGGGAGTTTCTTTTTCCCCACATTCTCTCCAGCATTTATTATTTGTAGCATTTTTGATGATGGCCATATTGACCAGTGAGGTTATACCTCCCTGAAGTTTTGATTTACATTTCTCTAAAAATTGCCATGCTGAGCATCTTCTCATGTGCCTGTTGGCCATCTCTCTGTCTTCTTTAGGGAAATATGTATTTAGATCTTATGCCCATTTTTTGATTGGGTTGTTTTCTTTTTTTATATTAAGCTATATGAGCTGTTTGTGTATTTTGAGTATTAAATCCTTGTCAGCTGCATCATTTGCAATATTTTCTCTCATTCTATATGTTGTCTTTTCATTTGCTGATGCTTTTCATTTGCTAACTAAAATGAACATTTCATTTGCTCTGCTTTTATATATATATATATATGTATGTATATATGTGTGTGTGTATATATATACATTATAAATATTAACCTAGTTATCAGTTTGGCCCTGAGAGACACATCATTCCATGATAGAATTTAAGTTCTTAGTTTAGGTTCTCTTAGACCATCAGCTTGGTGTTTGTTATGAGCCAATTAATTTTGGATAAACAAAACGTGATACTCTTTAGATAAGATTATGCAAATATATAATTGGCTATTGCTATTACTACTACTGTTGCTGTTACTGCTACTACACTTAATAGAGATAATGATAATCTCATAAATTTTTCTTTATTAGAATATAATTTATATATAGTATTATATTAGTTTCAGGTGTTCAACATAGTGATTCAATAATTTTATGTATTACAGAATTATCACCACCAAGTCTAGTTACCATCTGTCACCATACAGAGTTATTACAATATTATTGACTATATCCCCCATGTTATACCTTATATTCCTGTGAGTCATTATCTTCTTATGAGAGAAATGACTATTAATTCTCTACAACACAGGCATATTTACCCTCAGAAATTCACCCACAAATTATAAGGTAATATTCTAGGAAGGATGGACCAACTGTTGTATATTCATCAGGTATAAGAATTTGGCCACCTAATGTAAGTCTCACCAAGAAAAGAACCCAGAATGTCTTAGACATGGTGATGATCTAATAATAATAAGTGAAGTTCAAATAAACTCTAAGGTTAAGAGTAATGAAAGGTTTTGATTTCAGTTTCATCACAAACACCCACTTATACATACACACACATCCTCCATATTATCTTTATTGAAAAACAAACAAAAAATTTGGAAAGGATTCGAGGTCTTATTACTGACTAAAATCATTTGCAATGCTTGTGTTCACTATTTCCAGTTGTGGGTTGCACCTTTCCTCCAGTTCACAGAGGATAGCAGATGAAAATGACTAAATCCGAAGTTTCCAGCTTTCTGGAAATAGAGCATGCCTATGAAAACTTTCTAAGCGGAAATGGCATGAAGCAAAGAAGCAATTACGATGCAATACATCTTGCTAACAGCTGCACAAAATAAATCAAGATCAAGCACAAAGGCTCACAGACACAGTTCAAAGTTAGGGTGACTTAATGCTGAGATGCTGAGTGTAGTTTTGGAGGGAGCTTAGCGGTGTCGGTCTCACTGCCTCCTGTAACACCTGCTACAAAACAAACACTGAAAACTAGCATCGCTTTTTGCCTTCTTTTTTTTTTTCTTGGTAAAAGCTAAAATCCTCTTCAGATTTTTTTTTTGGTTAGCGGAAACATGTACTAATGTTAGTGAAGAGGCATATAGTGAACTTTCAAAAGTGGGAGTTCTCTGAAATAACCTAAATCTCATTTGTGAAAACAAATCCCACCACCAGCTTTTCCAAGGTGTCATTCACCCTTACAGTATCTACTATTTAAAGAACAAGTGTGTCTGTGAAGTTTTTACTCTACTCTTTACATATGTGCAGGCTAAGTTGTATCAGTCATGTTCAACTCCTTGTGACCCTGTGGACTGTAGCCTGTCAGGCTCCTCTGTTCGTTGTATTCTCCAGGCAAGAATACTGGAGTGGGTTGCCATGCCCTCCTCCAAGGGATCTTCCCAACTCAGGAATTGAACCCAGGTCTCCCACATTGCAGCTGATTCCTTACCGTTTGAGCCACCAGGGAAGTCCAAGAATATTGGACTGGGTGGCCTAACCCTTCTCCAGGGGATCTTCCCAATCCAACAATCGAACTGAGGTCTCCATGGAATTCTCCAGGCCAGAATGCTAGAATGGGTAGCCTTTCCCTTCCCCAGGGGATCTTCCCAACCCAGGGATCGAACCCAGGTCTCCACATTGCAGGCGGATTCTTTACCAGCTGAGCCACAAGGGAAGCCCAAGAACAGTGGAGTGGGTAGCCCATCCCTTCTCCAGCAGATCTTCCTGACCCAGGAATGGAACCAAGGTCTCCTGCATTCTAGGTGGATTCTTTACCAACTGAGCCATGAGGGAAGCCCATACATACCTATAGCAAATTTCCATTTTCTTTCCTCTTTAAAATTTAATTATTCAGAACTTTGTTTGTCTCTCAGTAAAATATTTTTCAGTAAGTTAATGCCAAAGAAGTCAAAAGCATCTCCCCCCACACTTCAATCTTCCTTCTGGGATTCATCCCTCATATTCTTTTCATATTTATTAACAGTAAGACTGAGGCACAAGGCTTTTTGTTATGTTTCTTATGGACAAGTTAGAGGAATAACTTCATCCCTGAAACTTCTAAAAAACCATGAGAAAAAATGCTCCTTTCCTCCAAATTGGTTTCTCCTCTCTGCACACATTATGATGGGTGGAAATGATAAAACAGTAATGTTTTGGTCAGATGTGTTGATAACATATAGTGATATGAACAGTGTCACTTAGGGAGCAGAGACAATCATCTCTGAGAACTGCCAAAAATGCTAGTAGCTTTGACTAAGACAGTCTTTAAGTTACTATATTGGCAACTGTTCTGTTCAATTATTTGCCACATTAATTACAGAACTTAGATAGACAGATGATAGATAGACTACTTAGCAATTGTCTCCAGATTAGTAGATTACATTATGGAAAGGACATAAAAATGGACACCATTTCCTTTAGGTTTTTATGCATTTTGCAATTTGAAATGGGAGTCATCTCTTTTAATTTCAGTGGTACAATTTAAATAAAATCAGTCAAATGAGTAGATTTATTACACTGAGCCTAAAGAGGTCAATAATAGATTTCTCTAAAATGCTAACGCCCTAAATAAAGGAGAAATGAATTTGCTGAATGGAAGATTTTTTAATATGAAAAAATCTATTATTCCAAAATGAATATATCAATTTAATAGACTTTGATAAGAACAACATTTTTGTTTGTTTTGGTCAATTTGAGAGCTATAACTTGTCAAAATTATTTTTAGCACAAAGTATGTACTTCAGAAGTGACAAAAGATTTTTGCAAAAGAGTGGAGAGAAGCCTTTATGTCATAACAGATTTGAAGACAAATCTACTGTCCATAGAAATATAATATTTGCATATCACTGGAAGGACTGATGTTGAAGCTGAAACTCCAAAACTGGCCACCTGATGCGAAGAGCTGATTCATTTGAAAAGACCCTGATGCTGGGAAAGATTGAGGGCAGGAGGAGAAGGGGACGACAGAGGATGAGATGGCTGGATGGCATCATCAGCTCAATGGACATGGGTTTGGGTAGACTCTGGCAGTTGGTGATGAATAGGGAGGCCTGGTATGCTGCAGTTCATGGGATGGCAAAGAGTTGGACACAACTGAGTGACTGAACTGAACTAAAGCAAATAGATGAATGAATCAAAATACCAAGTTCAAGGATAGGCCCAAGGATATGAGGAAACCACATATAACCAAAGGAGTGATGGATAATGAATGTTTCACAACCAGCTCTCTGGAGCAGAGATGGGTTCGAAGGAGCCCAATCTATTGATTTCTTGTTTCTATGGTATAAATACTCCTCCTACCTTGGACATTAAGGTACCAATCTAACGATTGTCAAATTCTCCTAAAAATTAAATAGTTTGTGTATGAAGCACACCACTAGCAAAAGTCAGTTGGAAAAGGATAATTTGCTCAATAAATGAACCTGGAACAATTGCCTGTCCAACTTAGAGAAAATGCAGTTAAATGTTTAGCACACTTGACACAGAAATAAAATCTTTATTGTTTAAGAATCTGCATGTAAAAATATATATATTTTATTACATAAAAAAATACAACTTGATAATTAAAATGGTAAATATACACCAAGAAAAGCTAAAAGACAAATGATAGACTAATGAAGAACCTGCAGCATTTATTGAAAATGAAAGTTAATATCACTAAGAGATATATGAAAAAGCTCTATAAATTCAGAAGCAGAAAAACATTTAAAAGTACACTGAAAAATTTTTTTAAAAAATGGAAAAGAAAGAAAGGAAAAACTTTCTCAACTTCATGGTAGATAAATCACAGTAAAATGCCCATTTTTTAAAATGTATTATATCAGCATAGTTTTAAAAAGACTAGTAAACCTATTAAATGGATAAATGTGTATATTGGAACATTTCATGGGTAAATTTGATATCCTCACCTATTCTGTAGTAAAAAATGTAGATACTCTGACTTAATAATCCTATTCTTGTGTGTGCGAGGTGGTAGTGGGGGCATCTCTAGCCTAGAGGAAAATCAAACAAACACAAAGAAAAGTGAATGTCTACAGAGACATTTTTCAATGGAGTAAAAGAGTTGGAAACTGGAAGCATATATGCCTGTAACAAAATATTTGAATTAATTGTAGGCTATTAATGGTTATATAGCATCTCTGACTCAGTGAACATGAATTTGAGCAAACCCCAGGAGATAGTGAAGAATAGGGAAGCCTGGCATGCTGCAGTCAATGGGGTCACCAAGAGTTGGACATGACTTAGTGACTGAAAGACACAACAACAACATAGTAAAATATTACTCAGCTATTAAAATGAGTTATATCGCTCACTTTTGATGTGTAAGGAATACAAATGTTATACTAAAGGAAAAAATGATGCACTGTATATTTGTAAAATCCTATTTTTTTTTTTGCAGTAGATAAAGTGCCTATATATGCCTGTGTATGTTGGCACACTTGTGTTTAAACATGGAGAAGGATATGAGATATCTATATTAATAAAGATAAGTTTGAGGTAGTTATATTTGAAGAGGGAAGTGAGATTACTACCATTTTATTTTTACATTTTAGCATTGTTTAATTTGTTACAAAAATTGTGTGTGTGACTTTTATAATTTAAAATAGACTGAAAGTTTGAAATAATTAGCTAGATCAATTACATTAAGTTGGAAGATTACTATGATATTACTATATGGGAAAGAAACCCTTAGAAGAAATGGAGTAGCCATCATAGTCAACAAGAGTCAGAAATGCAGAACTTGGATGCAATCTCAAAAATGACAGAATGATCTCTGTTTGTTTAAAGGGAAACCATTCAATATTACAGTAATCCAAGTCTATGCCCCAGCATTACCCAACAAGTAAAGCTGAAGTTGAAAGGTTCTATGAAGACCTACAAGACCTTCTAGAACTAACAACCAAAAAAGATGTCTTTTTCATTATAGGGGACTGGAATGCAAAAGTAGGAAGACAGGAGATACCTAGAATAACAGCCAAATATGGCCTTGGAGTACAAAATAAAGCAGGTCAAAGGCTTATAAGTTTTGCCAAAAGAACACCCTGGTCAAAGCAAACACATTCTTTCAACAACACAAGAGAAGACTCTACACGTGGACATCACCAGATAGTCAATACCGAAATCAGATTGATTATATTCTTTGCAGCCAAAGATGGAGAAGCTATATACAGGCAGCAAAAACAAGACCAGGAGCTGACTGTGGCTCAGATCATGAACTCCTTATTGCCAAATTCAGACTTAAATTGAAGAAAGTAGGGAAAACCATGAGACCATTCAGGTATGACCTAAATCAAGTCCCTTATGATGATACAGTGGAAGTGAGAAACAGATTTAAGGGTTTAGAATTGATAGAGTGTCTGAGAACTATGGCCAGAGGTTCGTGACATTGTACAGGAGACAGGGATCAAGACCATCCCCAATAAAAAGAAATGCAAAAAGGCAAAATGGTTGTCTGAGGAGGCCTTACAAATAGCTGAAAAAAGAAGACAAGCTAAAGACAAAGGAGAAAAGGAAAGATATACTCAATTGAATGAAGAGTTCCAAAGAATAGCAAGGAGAGATAAGAAAGCCTTCCTCAATGATCAATGCAAAGAAATAGAGGAAAATAATAGAATGGGAAAGACTAGAAATCTCTTCAAGAAAATTAGAGATACCAAGGGAACATTTCATGCAAAGATGGGCTCAATAAAGGATAGAAATGATATGGACCTAACAGAAGCAGAAGATATTAAGAAGAGGTGGCAAGAATACACAGAAGACCTATACAAAAAAGATCTTCATGACTCAGATAATCATGATGGTGTGATCACTCACCTAGAACCAGACATCCTGGAATGTGAAGTCAAGTGGGCCTCAAGAATTATCACTACAAACAAAGCTAATGGAGGTGATGGAATTCCAGTTTAGCTATTTCAAATCCTAAAAGATGATGCTGTGAAATATGAAAGCAAGTTTGGAAAACTCAGCAGTGGCCACAGGACTGGAAAAGGTCAGTTTTCAATTCAATCCCAAAGAAAGGCAATGCCAAAGACTGCTTCAACTACCACACAATTGCACTCATCTCACACACTAGCAAAGTAATGCTCAAAATCCTCCAAGTCAGGCTTCAACAGTACATGACCCATGAAATTCCACTTGTTCAAGCTGGATTTAGAATAGGCAGAGGAACCAGAGGTCAAATGCCAACATCCTTTGGATCATTGAAAAAGCAAGAGAGTTCCAGAAAAACATCTATTTCTGCTTTATTGACTAAGCCAAAGCCTTTGACTGTGTGCATCACAACCACCTGCGGAAAATTCTTCAAGAGATGGGAATACGGGACCACATTACCTGCTTCCTGAGAAATCTGTATGCAGGTCAGGAAGCAACAGTTAGAACTGGACATGGAACAACAGACTAGTTCCAAGTTGGGAAAGGAGTACAACAAGGCTGTATATTGTCACCCTGCTTGCCTAACTAATATTCAGAGTGCTGCATGAAGCATAAGCTGGAATCAAGATTGCTGGGAGAAATATCAGGAACTTCAGGTACACAGATGACACCACTCTTAATGGCAGAAAGCAAAAAGCTAAAGAGCCTCTTGATGAAAGTGAAAGAGGAGAGTGAAAAAGTTAGCTTAAAACTTTACATTCAAAAAACGAAGGTCATGGCATCCAGTCCCATCACTTCATGGCAAATAGATGGGGAAACAATGGAAACAGTGAGAGACTTTATTTTTGGGGGGCTCCAAAATCACTGCAGATGGTGACTTCAGTCATGAAATTAAAAGACGCTTGCTCTTTGGAAGGAAAGCTATGACCAACCTAGACAGTATATTAAAAAGCAGAGATATTACTTTGCCAACAAAGGTCCATCTAGTCAAAGCTATGGTTTTTCCAGTAGTTATGTATGGATGTGAGAGTTGGACTATAAAGAAAGCTGAGCACTGAAGAATTGATTCTTTAAACTGTGGTGTTGGAGAAGACTCTTGAGAGTCTCTTGGACTGCCAGGAGATCCACCCAGACTATCTTAAATGAAATCAGTCCTGAATATTCATTGGAAGGACTGGTGTTGAAGCTGAAACTGCAATACTTTTCCACCTGATGCAAAGAACTGGCTCATTTGAAAAGACCTTGATGCTGGGAAAGATTGAAGGCGGGAGGAGAAGGGTACGACAGAAGATAAGGTTGGATGGCATCACTGACTCAATGGACATGAGTTTTGGTAAGCTCCAGGAGTTGGAGATTGACAAGAATTCTGGTATGCTGCTAAGGGGTGTCAAAGAGTCGAACACCACTGAGAGACTGAACTGAACTGATCTATGATATAATATTTTATATGTTAAACAAAGTAAATATAATATAGTGAAGTATTATGAACAAATAAGCTCATTTCAAAAACAAAACCAAAACACGTGTGTGTGTGTGTGTTTGTGTGTGTGTGTGTGTGTGTGTGTATAAGAGGAAGAGAGAGAACACTAGTGTATGTTAATTTTAATATATTATTATTCTTTTATTTCTCTGCTTTTTTGAGTGTACAAAACATGATAGAAAGATTCAGAAAAAATTCAATCTTCTATGGTATTATGAGAATATAACTGGTACAAGCATTCTGGGCTAATTAGGCAAATACATATGAAATGCTTAATAATGTTTATGCTGTTTCTCAGAAATTTAACTTTTAGTCATTTATCCTGAGGAAATAATCAAGGACTTATTTGGCAAATATATTAAGCAATGATTTAGGCATTAGTGTGTCACAACTTAAATACTTGCTAAGAGGTTAATTGATTAAATGCACTGTTGATACAACGAGGATAGATATGCAGCTTGTACTCAGTAACAATCCCAGTAGTTTATGTTGGCATCTGTTTCTGTATTTGCTTTATGGTCATTAGTTGATGGTTGGCAACCACAATATACCAGTTGTTAACCGTTTTAAATGTTACCATCAAATATAACCTTATGAGAATATAGTATATAACTTTTAAAAGTGATATAGTAGTAGTGTGGGCACCCTTGTCTTGTTCCTGATCTTGGAATGCTTTCAGTTTTTCACCATTTAGAATGTTTGCTGTGGGTTTATCATATACAGTATTTACTGTATTGAGGTAGGTCTTTCTAAGCCCTTTTTTTTTTTGAAGCGTTTTTAAACATAAATGGGTTCTGAATTTTATCAAAGACTTTTTCTGCATTTATTGAGATTGTCATATGATTTTTATCTTTCAATTTGTTAATACCATGTATCTTATTGATTCACTTGTGTATATTGAAGAATCCTTGCATCCCTGGGATAAATCTGACTTGATCATGGTATATGATCTCTTTTTCATGTATTGCTGAATTCTATTTGCTAGAATTTTGTTGAGGATTTTCTTTTTTGTGTGTTGTCATTGTCTGGTTTTGGTATCAGGGTGATGGTAGAATGAGTTTGAAAGTGTTCCTTCCTCTGTAATTTTTT
>NW_011495076.1:5053356-5060021 GCF_000754665.1 Bison bison bison | reverse complement strand
TGTAATTTTTTTTAATATAAATTTACTTATTTTAACTGGAGGCTAATTACTTTACAATATTGTATTGGTTTTGCTTTTTTTTTTTTTTTTCACTCAACTGTCCTTTAAAGCAACATGACAGATATAATGGAGTTCATTTCTGTGTGTGGGCCAGGAATGGACAGTGCAGATAATCTCTTCAAAAATCTTACTGAATAAATATATGGACTCCCAAATAATGTCCCACAGCATATTCTAAATTCAATTTTTCTACTAAAACAACTAAGAAAGTGGGACAATAATTAATCCCTTCACATTGTGCTCTAGAATTAAACTTTAAATGTTGTTAAAAAAAAGTGATATAGTAGAAAATTGTGTTTCCCAACTTTAATTATATGCTATTCCACATTTAAGATTTTCTCATATGCATGTGACAACTGAATTGATATTTTCTTAATATATCTTCCTAAATCCACTCTCTTATCAAAAGTAGAAACCAGTATTGCTTAATATGAATTAAGAGTAATGATAACAAAAAATCAAAGCAAAATTGTTAATTTTGAGCTAAGTCTGTTAAGGCATTTTTCAAAAGGATGATTAGCAAAAATTTGTAATTTACGTTAGAACCTCTTGTTTATATCATCTCTTCAGAATAACTATAATAAAACAAAATGACATAAACTTTTTCTGTATGATTTAATATTATTTAGTGTCTTGTCCTAAACTGTTTGAAATTCAATTTTGTAATCATTATGTCAGCAGTATGTATCCTATCTTTAAGAAAAATCAAAGGTAGATTAAAAGTAGAAGACATGTATTTGACTTCAAATAACAGAAAACTCAATCACAATGGCTTTAATAATTTATTTTTCTACTAATAAACTAAGTCAAAGAACTTAGGTAGGCAGTGCTAGCTTAGGTTCAGGGATAGCACCTCTGTGATGCTCTTTGCCTTTCTCTAATCCTCCCAAGATGGCTACCATAGATCAGCCTTCACATCTATATGCAAGTCAGAAGAACGTAGGGGAGGGGAAAGGAAAGAAGCAAGCTAGTTGTATCCATCTTACTTAATCAGAAAATCAGAAGTTTCCTTTTGATTTTGTAGGTAGCTAACAGTGTCTACTGTAACCCACAAGGCATTCATGATATATTTTTAAATTAGAAAGGCAGTTTGGAAAGCATATGTATTATATGATTTTGTTCTTCAAAAGGAGTTACCGTGTGTGTATAAATATATGTGTATACATATATACACGCATGTGTTTTTATGAATGAAAATATTTATAGTTCTCTATGTTGAATGAAATAATGGTTGACAGATTTTTAATACTCACTCTTTTAAATACTGGATTTATAATATTAAAAAAATAAGATCAAAATATTTTGTTGGATCAGATTTTGTTAGATTTTTAGAAAATAGTCCATGTCTTCAGAAAGGCTTTGGTCGGCTCACTTCATATCTTAGTATCCCAGCTACCAGAATTTCTGTGTCCTGCACACAGTCCTGAGAATTTCTTAATTGGTATGAGAGGCGTTACATGCTTCTTGCTCTGCAAATGCTTCCTTTCATTTGGGAAAGTTTAAACTGTAGATTGAGATCTAATTTCACCTTCTATTTATCCCTTCACAGCAGCATAAACGTTTGCGAAGCTAGTGCAGGGCTTACAGTTTTGACACAAGGGCTAATTCTTCCAGAATCCAGATTTGGTAGCTTTTAGATACAATGTAAGCTACATCTGTTTGATTTAACAATTGTATAAATTTTATTACTGTTCAGACAGAATGTATCCTGCAAGAAAAATAATGGATTTCCAAGGTTACACCTGTGTGCATTTATATGAATTGCACATCTCTATTGTTTTGTTCGGTTATCTGAGAGGATGTCTGGCTGATGGTGCCCTGGGATCTTTAAGCATTCTGGTACAAAGTAAGGCTTTTATAAAGCTATTAGCTGCAATATACTTTTATTATAATTTATAATTATATATATTTTTGAAATGTGTATATATATACATACAATTAAGGAGTAACCTCAATAGTGATTAATTTAAAATCAATTCACGTATAAGAATAAGAATTTCTGGAAACCACAGAAATGATCTTCATGCATAGTTAATGTTAAAACAAGGTCACTCCTGCCTGTCGGTAGTTACAGCTCAATCTAGAGTCAGTGAGCATAAAAGACTACTTGATCGGGCATTAGATCACTACTTTTTATTTAATGCCACTTGATTTTCTTATTAACCAGTAAAGGCAGGGGCTTTGCAATCTTTTCTGAAATTTTACACAGGTGTAAGGCCAACTTCAAGATAATAACTATGTTGGCAACTCTATTGATTAGCTCATTTATTTTCTGTATATCACTGAGCCACAGATTTTTACTTTTATTTTCGTATATAATCATGCAGGTGAAAAGAAAAGGGATGCCTAAATCAATGCATTAAAAGTTTTAGCATGTTCTGACTATAAGCCCTAACTGCAATTATTTCAAGTTCAAAATTCAGAATAAAACATACTTCATCCTTTCACACACCTGTATTCTCACTGCCCAGCTTATCCCAGGGGAACATCTGGACCCAGTATTTAGAAATCATTATATTAGGGAATTGAGCACCAAGGCAGCCAGCATGAGGGAGATAAGATCCAATGAATCATTCATATCCGGGAGTCGAACTGATTCATTTTGGAGCCACTGAAGTGGACACAGGGCTTTTCATAGAAGACCAGCACAAAATACCTTTCAGTTGTCAATCCAGGTTGAGCAAAGAAGCAAATTATCTGAGCATCATTTCAGAATGTGTCAAAAGAAATGCCAACCAAGTGGCAGCAGAGGTTTTTGAGTTTCTAAACTACATGATTTGTCAAAACAGAATTTTAACCATTTTATTTTTTACAACTTATTCCAAGAATGGAACTGTTAGAAGTATTTCTTCCTTATGCCCACATTTAAATGGTATTTATGTGTAAATATGTATTTTACTTCTTTATCTGGAATAATAAACTAGATAGAGTTTACTTTTGAATATGATCATTGAAGTATAAATGAAAACTTTAATGAAAGGAAATTGGAGTGACAAGCAAGAATCTGCAAAAATGAGCCTAGATACTTAGGTATCTAAGTATTGTCAGGTTGCCTAGAAGGATGCAAGCTGTAGAGGGAGAGTCCACTTCCCACTTCCCTGTATGCTGGCTCTTATGCAGTCTCCTTCCTCTGAGCATGGGCTGTATCTAGTGACTTGCTTCTAATGAAGAAAATAATGGCAAAAGTGATGATATATCACTTTCAAGATGAGGTTACAAGAGACTGTGACTCTTATCTTTCTAGTTCTTGCTCTCACTTGCTTTCTAGTTTATTTTTGCTTTACCAAAGCAAGCTGCCATGTGCAGTGGCTCTAGTGGGTGAAGACCTCAGAGGGGCTGTTGCCCAACAGCTACTGAGGAAGTAAATCCAGCAAGCCATGAATGACTGAATCCTACCAATAACCATTAAGGGAGCATGGATGTGGCTCCCAGCCTAGTTAAGCCTGGAGATGACTACAACCATGGCTGATATGTAGGCTACAGCCTGTGCAGGCTCCTGGAGAAGAAGACCCAGCCTAGTTAAGTGCCAGGATAGCTGGCACACAGGAACTGTGTGTATTACAAATGTGTATTGTAATTACAAATGAGATTACAAATGTGTATTGTTTAAACTGTTACACTTCTGGGGAATTTGTTATCTAGCCATAGATAACTAATATGCCGACCTGAGCTCCTATGGGTTCCTCAGGTCTCCAAGTGCTTAGCAGCTCCTGTCTCACAGCTGAGAACTGTTGACACTGTGTTCAGTTAGTCCGGTGACCAGCAAACCTGTCAGTATAACACAGAGTTTACACTTGCCCCATGTTTAGGTCAAGTTGTCTAGTAGCAGATCCGGGCATGGGTTAAGGATTATCTTGTACAAGTGATTTAGTGAAGTCCTCCTGCAGAAGCATGGAAAGAAGTGGGGAAAACTACTTAGGGAAGAAGAAGGCAAGCCAAAATGCAATTCCAGGCAAGTCTGGAGGAGAGTAGCTTTAGCCTGGGCCCACATGGGAACCCTGGAGTGTGTTGTTCCTCAGATTTCACCTGCACAAAGCCAAGGGAGGTGGGCCTTCAAATGCTCGCAGCTGTTAATCATTGACAAAGGGCAGCTTGACTGGAGACAGGAAGAATGTGGTAGGATGTAACCTAGCAGGTACCTTTTCTTTTGTGCTTTTGTGAAAACAGCTCATATCTGAAGGTCAATATGATGGACAGGGGCCTCAGGTACTAGCTGTTAGAGGCGAAAGTGCACTGAAGCTGGGGAAGGGGAGTTGAAATGGTCAAGTGCAGTTGAGGAGATCTGAATGGAGTACCAGCAGTGTTCATACCATAACTGTAGAAAGTTGTCCTGAAGTTCAGAAAAATCTCATGGACAGAGAAGCCTGGTGAGGCTACAGTCCGAGGAGTCACAAAACATTGGCCACAACTGACCACGCGTGCACACACACACAGTTCATCTAGCCCTGTCCTGCCATAGGTATACCTCCCCACAGGATGTGGAGAGATGGGGAAACTGAGCTTGCACTGCTGTCTTCTCTGTGATTTCCAGCCTGGGAGTACCACTGTTTTTTGGTTTTTGTTTTTTTTTTTTCTTTTTAGACCTGAAACTATGACAGAAACTTTACTGAATTTATAATGAAGTTCTTTCTCGGTAGCAACTTATGAGTGCAGGCAGCTTAGCGTGGATGAGGGAGCAGAGACCCTCTGCACTATGCCTCTGTAAGCTGAATGTCCAGGATCCTTCACACAGAACTAAAACCAGCAGATTCTGTTTAGTTATTATAATTCTGTAACTAAACAATTATTGTGATGATGAGACATGTTATCCTCCTTATTTCAAAGATAGTGTGTTTGGTTATCAATCAGTGGGTCTTCTAGTTTCTAAAGAAATTTAGCAGAGTAAAAAATTCTCCAATAGACTTACTCTGTAAACTGAGTTACATGTGTCTCCCGAATGCCTATGTGGATGGTTTTCTACAGACTCACATGCTCAGTTCCTGTAAGATTCCCAGACGTCAAAGATGGGGCCGCTCCCAGAATTCTAGTCACAGAATATAAAAATGAAACATATTCAAAGTAAGTGTGAAACAAAGCAGTATATAAACCAAAAGAGTCTAGACTATAAGGGCACACTCACTCTAGCAGGTAATGTCTTCTGTTAATACATTTGCCTTCATCTGGTTCCAGTCTTTAGGTTGATGCTAACACACAATAGGATCTCAAGTGCTGTCAAGCTACCTTCAGCCCCTGTCTGTCCATCTGTCAAAAGACAACACCTCTGAGTGCTGAGAATGGCTGCACAGTCTTGGCCAGATGACTGATGTCACTAGGGTAGGACAATCAAAATGTTCAATAGATCAAAACTGACAGTCACCCCCACTCACTTGCTGGCTGTGAAGAAAGAACACTCAATACAACTTTGCCCGATGAAACAGGCTTAGGAGTGCTCTCTGACAGAGGAATAACCCCCAGAGAACAAAATTTCCAGGGACTTTCCCAGACAAAGCGCTTCCCTGGTGGCTCAGCTGGTAAAGAATCCATCTGCAATGCGGAAGACCTGGGTTCAGTCCCTGGGTTGAGAAGATGCCCTGGAGAAAGGATCTTGTAGAAAGATCCTGGAGAACGTATGCTGGCCTGGAGAATTCTGGCCATGGACTATTTAGTCCCTGGACACGTGTGGCAGAGAGTCGGACAAGACTGCGCGACTTTCACTTCCCAGACAAAACAGTGTGACTTTAGAAACGCTAGCCTATCAATTTGATATTTGAAGTCTACTGATTGATCTGACAAATAATTTTAAACCATCACCTTTCAATACATTGGCAAATTTTGAGTAGTTTTATTTTCTTTCTCACATATATATAACTCTATTAAAATAAAAACTGTGTGTTTTACTTGCTTTCAGAAGAAACTGTGGAGCATTTCCTGAAGCCCTAGGCAGTAGGTGGTGGTTCAGAAATGATACTGGTGAGAAAGAGAACAGGATAGAGAAGAGTGTGTCAGCACACTCCTAAGAGCTACATTCACATCCTGAGGGTCAGTATTGTAAACATTTCTGGGATGGACCAAAGCAGTCCTAAAACTTTATATAGAAACTCTATGAGAGCTTTCTTATACTTAAAAATCTTTTTTTTTTTGCTTTTTGCTTTCTCATTTATAATTTCAAATTGAAAGATCCTCAGATGTTTCTCAGGAGGCGGATTTTGGGGAAAAGGCTAATATGCACTGATTTTTAATGGGGATTCTCACAGAATTTTTGTACCTAGATAATGAATCAGACAATGATTGGCTTACTGCCATCATAGGCATTTCACTTCCTCATTACCAGCATCTCCGGGCTGGCTTGACCTCTGTTTTCCATAGGCTTTCTGTAAAAGGTTTGAGTCATTATTCTGAAGCACCTGTTCAGTTGTTATCTTATTGCAATTATTTGCCTGCCATGAGATTGTCACAGATCTCTAGAACACACAACTGATACTGTGAATGATAATACTGGCTCAGGAATGACAAACCCTGGGGGGTAGAGCTATCGATTTTTACCCACAACTATTTATCTGAGCGACCAAGAGGGAATTAGTGGTAAAGCAGTTCTGTGTTGTCCATGGTGTTAGAGTTTGTCATCT
>NW_011495076.1:5047646-5053256 GCF_000754665.1 Bison bison bison | reverse complement strand
TTGTCATCTGTGAGAGACTCAGTGGCTCCAAGATTGGATTCATCTCTCAAGAGAACAGATACCAATGAGCCAGATATAGTTTCCCAAGGAGAACTGTATCCCATGATTATTTTTTTTTCTATTTTACTGTTTATAAAATGATCCCCAAATGGCATCTCAAAGTCCATCAGTATTTTAAAACAGAATTTTTCTATTAAAAAAAATCTAAAAAATTAATAATTTTTCTTGAAATTGTACACTGTACACTGCAAAGTATCTGTATTAAGACTTTATATACAGAACATTTTCCAACCTTATTTGATTTGGAAGCTTAAATTATACATGTTAAGAAAAAGAGATAAACATATCCTTATATACCTATTAAAATTTTTTCATCTTTATCACTGAAAAAAAATCTAAAAAAATACACATTTTTGTTACATAGACTCCTACAAATGTACTATTTCTATATCTCTATAGACATTTTTTTATCAAGAAATTCAAATTCTAATGTTTTTTATCTTGAAAAGATCTAAGTAATTCTTAATTCTCATCCCTCTGTGTGAATGAAATTATCTGTATCAATCTATCTAGGACTGCTTGGTTAGCATACTTTTTAAAGTTTTGTTAAAATCCATTTAAATAAAGAACATATGTTTATATCTCAGATGTAAGGTACTGCCTAAGATAAAATAATAATAATAATAACAATTAGAATAATTTCTATCCTCAAAGAATTTAGGGCAACCTTGTCAAGAAAATTTGCAAGGTAGTGTAACCACAAGAGCAAAGGTAGGTCTGGTGATCATACAGTAGAAGATAACAACAGATCTACATGGCTGGAGGCATTTATGGATGGTTTCATGGAGAAGGCACTTGGGCTGGACATGAAACATGAGTGAATACCATGCAGTGAGTGACGGTTCAAATGTATTCCAGAAAAAGGAACCTATAGGTTCAAAGACATTGCACAGGCTAGGTGAGTTAGTAGGGTATTGCATAGAAGGTCTGAGGATTAGATGGGGTCTTAAATCACTTAGATCTATAAAGTGTCCACCAATCCCAGGATTTTCGGTCATTGAATCTAATTTATCTCTAAGAAAGCCAGGTTTTTGGAGGTCCCTGGAAGCTCAGCTGGTAAAGAATCTGGCTGCAATGCAGGAGACCCAGATTTGATTCCTGGGTCCAGAAGATGCCCTGGAGAAGGGATAGGCTACCCATGCCATTCTTTGGCTTCTTTTGTGGCTCAGTCGGTAAGGAATCTACCTGCAATGCAAGAGAACTGGGTTTGATCCCTGGGTTGGGAAGATTCCCCTGGAGGAGGGCATGGCAACCCACTCCAGTATTCTTGCCTGGGGAATTCCATGGACAGAGAAGCCTGGTGGGCTACAGTCCATGGGGTCGCAAAGAGTCAGACATGACTGTGCGAATAAGCACAGCACAGCACAATACATTAGTGAAAGCTAAATAAATGTTCTTGTTAATACAACTTGGAGATGATAGTTATAGACAATATGATTATGAATATGATAGTAACATTGATGCAAAAAGAAATAATTTTTACTAGTTTCTGTGGCAAAGTTTATTCTGTTAAAAATTACCTAATAAGCTCTAAAATGTATATTCTGCATAAAGTACCGTAACTATTGGATAGAAGTTTGCTAGCATAAGAAATTACATTTTTAATAAACATTCTGACATTAACAATGTAATTTTAATTATGTGATCCTTGAAACACATTTTGAAACACATTAAGATCTAAGGAAAATTAGCCACCCAAAAGCCAATAAAAAACTAAGATGAACTCAAATCAAAGCTACAATGAAATGCCTTCTAATACCAATTAGGATGGCTACTATTAAAGAAAACAACAACAAAAACAGATAATAACAAGTGTTGGTGAGTATGTGGAAAAATTGAAACCGTTGTGTAATCTTGGTGGGAATGTAAAATGTTAGAACTGCTGTAGAAAACATTATAACAGTTCTTCAAAAAATTAAACATAGAATTACCATATGATCCAGTATTTCTACTTTTGCATATATACTCAATAGAACTGAAAGCAAGGTCTCAAGGAGATATTGGTATACCCATGTTCACAGCAGTATGATTTTATGATAGCTAAAATGTAGAATCTGCCCAATTGCCTGTCGATAGATGAATGGATAAATAAAAAATATTATATATGTATATATATGTTCAGCCTTAAAAAGGAAGAAAATTTTGACATGTGCTGTTCCTTGATGGCTCAGTGGGTAACGAATCTGCCTGCAGTGCAGAAGACACAGGAGACATGTTCGATCACTAGGTTGGGAAGATCTGCAGGAGGGAAAGGCCCCCACTCCAGTATTCTTGCCTGAAAAATCCCATGGACAGAGGAGACTGGTGCGCTACAGTTCATGGGGTCACAAAAAGTTGGATACAACTCAGTAACTATGCTCACACATCCAGCCTGGATAAATCTTAAGGACATTATGCTAAGCAGAACATCCAATTACAAAGCGACAAATACTGTATGATTCCACTCATATGAGATACTGAATATAGTCAGAAACATACATAGAGACAATAGAATGGTGCTTGTTGGGAGCTGGGAGAATAGTATGAAGAATTGTTAATGAGTACAAAGTTTCAGTTTTATAAGATGTAGAGTTATGGAGATTGGGGGTAATGATCATTGCACATTCTGGATGTATTTAATATCATCGAACAGCACACTGAAAAATGGTTAAAATGGTATATTTTATGTTTATTTTACCACAATAGAAACATTGAGAAAAAACAAACAAGCAAAAAACAGGAGCAACAATCTGTTGTTTATATGCCAAGAACCAATTCAGCATCATCTCTGTAAAGCTTTTTGAAACAGCTCTAGCCAAAGTAATTACTCAATCTTTCTTTTTTTGTCATGTCACATCATTCCATTCAGAGTAATTATTGCTTTTATCACACTGTATTATAATTATCTTTTACTTCCATAGCTGCCCAACTATATAATTCCTGAATGCAGGCTTATCTTTATAAATCTAGTCCCTAGATTAATGCATAATGCATAGTTGATTCACAATAAACATCTATTGAATTGATTGCCAATAATTATACATCACAATATAAAGAGTGACAAGACAGAAAAAAAAAAGGAAAAAAAGATAATGAGTCCATAAACAAGCCTCAGAGAGATGCAAATGGCTTTCCTCTCATTTACTGCAAAAATGCCAAAAATAATTTTTAGAATACCATTGCTCTGTTCTTGTATAGCAATTTTAGTGTGGTCAAACAGTTCAGAATAAAATTTTAGCTGTCCTTAGCAAATTAAATGTAAATATCAGGGCACCCACCAACTTTGCAAAATTACATCCTTGGAGCTTCATCGATATAATTATGTACAAATGAATGAGTGATTGTCTACTTTTAGATAAACCATTTGCTGGAGTTACAATGGATAATTTCCTAGAAAATTGTGGAAAAATACTTTGCAATAAAATAATATCTTAAATTTAATGATATGGCAGGGTACACAAAGAAATTGTGCAAATCAGTTTCCAAAGTGCAAAGGAGTTCTATAAAGATAATTAATAACCTTTTGATTACATGAAAAATTTTATGTATCTAGTTTGTTTAATAATAATATGCATATCTACAAAAAAGGTGTGGACTGATCCCAGTATTGAACAGACAAGATCACCTTAATAAGGTTTCAATAGATCAAAGGTATTTTAGGACTAAGTAAGGTTGGGAAACTGAAATACTAAAGAACTAAAATCAAAGATGATCTCTTAACATAAAACAATAATTTATTTTATAAATGTTAATAATAAATATATGAAGAGCAGAAACTCAAAAATTGATTTTAATGTATAATACTGCTAAAATGATCCCAACTTTTTCTTGAATACAAAATGATCATTTCAAGAAACTATGTTAACACATAATTAAAAATCTTCTACCATCAAATTTCTTAAGAACTAATTATGACCCTTATTTTTCCTAGATGTTTGTTTTTGTATCTCTGTAGACTGGTTGAGCCAGTTATTCCTCTATGTAGAAGAAAATAAATGTATGTCAAAACGAATTGATAATGACTGATTATCATCTTTATCTGTGGCAAGATACTGATATTGAACAATTATTACTGTATTTGCTTCAGTTCAGTTCAGTCGCTCAGTCATGTCCGACTCTTTGTGACCCCATGAATCACAGCATGCCAGGCCTCCCTGTCCATCACCAACTCCTGGAGTTTACTCACACTCATGTCCATTGAGTGGGTGATGCCATCTAGCCATCTCATTCTCTGTCATCCCCTTTTCCTCCTGCCCCCAATTCCTCCCAGCATCAGAGTCTTTTTCAATGAGTCAACTCTTCGCATGAGGTGGCCAAAGTATTGGAGTTTCATCTTTAGCATCAGTCCTTCCAAAGAACACCCAGGACTGATCTCCTTAGAATGGATTGATTGGATCTCCTTGCAGTCCAAGGGACTCTCAAGAGTCTTCTCCAACACCACAGTTCAAAAGCATCAATTCTTTGGCACTCAGCTTTCTTCACAGTCCAACTCTCACATCCATACATGACCACTGGAAAAACCATAACCTTGGTGAGACTGACCTTTGTTGGCAAAGTAAACAAATAAAAATGCAGTTTCCCCACATTGCTGTGCCAAATATGGTATATGGCAAGCAGTACACTGAGGTTTAACATCCTGCTAGGGGCTTTGGTAACTAGCAACAAAGGTATTGTACAAGGAATAGCCAAGAAGAAGTAAAGATGTGAAATTGAGAGTGTGATTTTTACCCCTTTTTTCTCTTATGGTTAAGTATAGAATCTTGAAGAAAGTCATCTTAACAAGGACAATTTAAAAATTGAGGCTAAACAAATTTCACAGTAGGTTTTACCTCCTTCCAGATTCTTACAACCATATTAGAGGGCCTATCTTCTTTTTTCTTAATAGCTAATTGTGATCATTATATTCAGTTCAGTTCGGTTGCTCAGTTGTGTCTAACTCTTTGTGACGCCATGAAAAGCAGCACACCAGGCTTCCCTGTTCATCAAGAACTCCTGGAGTTTACCCAAACTCATGTCCATTGAGTCGGTGATGCCGTCTAACCATCTCATCCTCTCATCTTCTCCTTCTACCTTCAATCTTTCCCAACATCAGAGTCTTTTCCAGTGAGTCAGCTCTTCGCATCAGGTGGCTAAATTATTGGAGTTTCAGCTTCAATATCAGTCCTTCCAATGAATATTCAGGACTGATTTCCCTTAGGATGGACTGGTTGGATCTCCTTGCAGTCTAAGGGACTCTCAAGAGTCTTCTCCAACACCACAGTTCAAAAGCATCAATTCTTTTGTGCTCAGCTTTCTTTGTAGTCCAACTCTCACATCCATACATGACTACTACAAAAACCACGGCTTTGACTAGACAGACCTTTATTGACAAAGTAATATCTCTGCTTTTTAATATGCTGTCTAGGTTGGTCATAACTTTCCTTCCAAGGAGTAAGCATCTTTTAATTTCATGGCTGCACTCACCATCTGCAGTGATTTTGGAATCCAAAAAAATAAAGTCAGCCACTATTTCCCCATCTATTTGCCATGAAGTGATGGGACCAGATGCCATGATTTTAGTTTTCTGAATGT
>NW_011495076.1:5044687-5047546 GCF_000754665.1 Bison bison bison | reverse complement strand
ATTAGGTTTGTGTCATCTGCATATCTGAGGTTATTGATATTTCTCCTGGCAATCTTGATTCCAGCTTGTGCTTCTTCCAGTCCAGCGTTTCTCATGATGTACTCTGCATGTAAGTTAAATAAGCAGGGTGACAACATACAGCCTTGACGTACTCCTTTTCCTATTTGGAACCAGTCTTTTTTTCCATGTCCAGTTCTAACTGTTGCTTCCTGACCTGCATACAGGTTTCTCAAGAGGCAGGTCAGGTGGCCTGGTATTCCCATCTCTTTTTAGAATTTTCCACAGTTTATTGTGATCCACACAGTCTAAGGCTTTGGCATAGTCAATAACAGAAATATTATTTTGGATATGAAGAAAATTAACTATAAAAGATCTGTGTTCAGATTCTATTAAATGAGGGTTAGTTTCTTTGATTATTTACTTTAATGCTTCTACGGGGATTTCTTATGAGCCAATATTAAATGTAGAAAAGTTACCTGTACATATTTTTTATGGACAGATAATGTGTGTGTGTATACATAAAAATTCAAATGCACAAGTAAAGGGATGCACAATTATTTCTACCAGAAACTGTTAATATTTAATAGGTTGATAGAGTAAGGGAAACAGAAAACTACATAGTCCTCATTTATCATGCTTTTCACTTTCATATTACATTTTGTTGTTTAGTCACTCAGTCATGTCCAGCTCTTTGCGACCCATGGACTGCAGCACACCAGGCTTCCTGATCTTCATCTCCCGGAGCTTGTTCAAACTCAGGTCCATTGAGTCATTTTTGCCATCCAACCATCGCATCCACTGTTGTCCCCTTCTCCTCCTGCCTTCATTTTTCCCAGCCTCAAGGACTTTTCCAGTGAGTTGGCTCTTTTCATCAGGTGGCCAAAGTATTAGAGCTTCAGTTTCAGCATCAGTCCTTGTAATGAATATTCAGGGTTGATTTCCTTTAGGAATGATGATTTGATATCCTTGCAGTCCAACGGATTCTCAAGATCTTCTCCAAAACAGCAGTTCAAAAACATCAATTTTTCAGTGCTCAACTTTCTCTATGGTCCAACTCTCACATCCACACATTACTACTGGAAAAACCATAGCTTTGACTAGATGTACCTTGGTCAGCAAGGTAATGTTTCTGCTTTTTAATATGCTATCTAGGTTTCTCATAGCTTTTCTTCCAAGGAGGAAGCATCTTTTAATTCATGGCTGTAGTCACCATCGGTAGTGATTTTGGAGCTCCCAAAAACAAAGCCTGTCACTATTTCCATTGTTTCGCCATCTATCTGCCATGAAGTGATGGGAAAAGATGCCATTATCTAAGTTTTTTGAATGTTGAATTTATAGCCAGCTTTTCACTCTCCTCTTGGACCTTCATCATGAGGCTTTTTAGTTCCTCTTTGCTTTCTGCCATAAGGGTGGTGTCATCTGCATATATAAAGTTATTTATATTTATCCCAGCAACTTAATTCCAGTTTGTGCTTCATCTAGCCTGGCATTTTGCGTGATGTACTCTGCATATAAGTTAAATAAGCAAGGTGACAATATGCAGCCTTGATGTACTCCTTTCCCAGTTTGGAACCAGTCCCTTGTTCCATGTTAGGTTCTAACTGTTGCTTCTTGAACTGCGTACAGATTTCTCAGGAGGCAGGTCAGGTGGTCTGGTATTCCCATCTCTTAAAGAATTTTCCACAGTTTGTTGTGATCAACACAAACAAAGGCTTTAGCATGGTTAGTGAAACAGAAGTAGATGTTTTTCTGGAGTTCTCTTGCTTTTTATATGATCCAACAGATGTTGGCAATTTGATCTCTGGTTACTCTGCCTTTTATAAATCCAGCTTGAACATCTGAAAGTTCTCGGTTGACATATTGTTGAAGTCTGTCTTGAAAAATCTTTAGCATTATTTTGATAACATGTCATAAGATGAGTGCAACTGGGCAGTAGTTTGAACATTCTTTGGCATTGCCCTTCTTTAGGGTTAGAATAAAGATTTATATTACATACAGATATTTATTCTGCTTTTTTTTTTTCAAATGACTTGAGTAGCACAAACTGACATTTGAATTTCAAAATTTTAGTTTTTCACTAAATATCTGAAGAAAGACTAATTCTTCCCCATTAATATACTGATTAAATTGTGGGGTGGGGAGAAGCAGAGAGATGATATTTATATGTTTGCAGTATGTTGTTGTTGTTTAGTCCCTAAGTCATGTAGAATTCTTTTGTGACCACATGGACTATTACCTGCCAGGCTCTTCTGTACTTGGAATTTTCAGGGCAAGAATACTGGACTGGGTTGCCATTTCCTTCTCCAGAGGATCTTCCTAACCCACGGATTGAACCTGTGTGTCCTGCATTGCCAGGGGAATTCTTTAGCCACCAAGGAAATCCATTTGCATTATAAAACTGAAGTAATTGCACAGTAATATGATGTTTTCTCAAAAGTTTCAGTGTATACAATATCGTTTTTTAGGGAGCTATCTGAATTTTGACAGCCATTCATTTAGACTAACTAATTATTTTCAAGGGCTTCCCTGGTGACTCAATTGGTAAAGAACCTACCGGCAACTCAGGAGACCCAGGTTCAGTTCCTGGGTCAGGAACATGCCCTGGAGAGGGCAATTGCAACTCAGTGCAGTATTCTTGCTTGGAGAATTCCATAGACAGAGGAGTTTGGCAGGCTGTAGTCCATGGGGTTAAAAAGAGTTAGACACCATTGGGGGACTATCACTTTCACTTCACTTTCACACTTGTGTATGCAAATGTATTACCTGTTTAATTTAAGTCATGAGGAACAATTTTGCGTTAATAGAGAATTTGGGGGGAAATAAGGAAATATATATATATATATAAATATATATTCCCCC
>NW_011495076.1:5041739-5044566 GCF_000754665.1 Bison bison bison | reverse complement strand
ATATATAACATATTTAGAGGAAAGGGCAGGTAAATATATATATATATATATATATATATACATAAAATACATATTCCCCCCAAATTATATATATATATATATGTAAAACATATATTTAGAGGAAAGGGCAGGTAAAACAGATCCTACCTAGCTCTGATATCCTTCTTGGAGATAACCCTGTTGAGTTAGGCAGTTAATTGATAGTCTAGACCCCTGGAAAGCAGTATGCTCTAGGAGAGAAAGCAGTGTAGTTCTTCAAGGACCTGATGGCTTTCATCCAAATTTCTGATTTTATCACTTCTATGTGAATTACAACAAGTTACCTCTCTGTGCCTAATCCATGAAACAGAGACAATGATATATCTACATCTCCACACTATTAGAAGAATAAAGGTAAATCTAGGATATAAAAGTATTTAACAAAGTGTCTCAGTAAATAATGACTGTTATCAATAGAGAATCTGAAAAAAGGGACAAAGATAGATCAAAACAAAATGGAAACACACTAAAAAAAAATCACAATATAAATCTAAAATATTGAGGATAATAAATTGAATGACTGAGAACAGATAAGTCAGAGAGACTAACAAACAATACATGTTTAAAAATAGAACCTTCCAGTGCTTTACTATACACAAGTGATCAGTGCTAATAAATGAACAGCTGAAAAGGTAACGTTTATGCTTGACCATACATTTGAAACTAATGTAATAAAGAAATGAAAAATTACATAATTAGCAAACCAGAAAAAAGTCAAATAAATTTTTAATTACACTTACTGTTTTATGAACCATTTACAAAGAAAGCTACATGCACCCACTCATAAACTACAAACTAGGTAAGATAATAGTGTCATTGAAAACTTTGAGATGCGGCAATCTCTCATAGTAATGACACAACATCTTTTTAAACTATTTTCCCATATTATCATATCAAATATTATTTGTGAGGTTTCTCATATGACATGACCAGTGCTGGTCATCTGTATTTAAAATGTGAATTTAGACATCAATGCCATCTCCATAGTGATCTGTTCTTCAAGAAAAGCACTAACAATTTTTTTTTAAAGGGTGTCAAGTTTTTCATATTAACTTATCTGAAAAACTCAAGTGTTCTACTGTCAGCAAGTAAAAAGTGAAACTGTTTGTTAGTAGCTCATTTGTGTCCAACTCTTTGTGAAACCATGGACTGTAGCCTGGCAGACTACTCTTTCCATATGATTTTCCAGGCAAGAATACTGGAGTAGATTGCCATGCCCTTCTCCGGGGGATCTTCCAGACCCAGGGATTGAATGTACATTTCCTGCATTGCAAACTGAACATGAAATACAGTTTCCATGGTTGAATTTCTGTATAAATGGCATTCATTTCAGTTCAGTCTCTCAGTTGTGTCCGACTCTTTGTGACCCCATGGACTGCAGCACGCCAGGCCTCCCTGTCCATCACCAACTCCTGGAGTTTACTCAAACTCATGTCCATTGAGTCAGTGAGGCCATCCAACCATCTCATCCTCTGTCGTCCCCTTCTCCCGCCTTCAATCTTTCGAGCATCAGGGTCTTTTCAAATGAAAACTCTTTTCAAATGAGCTTTTCACATCAGGTGACTAAAGTATTGGAGTTTGAGATTCAACATCAGTACTTCCAATGAATATTCAATACTGATTTCCTTTAGGATGAACTGGTTGCATATCCTTGCAGCCCAAGGGACTCTCAAGAGTCCTCTCCAACATCATAGTTCAAAAGCATCAATTCTTGGTGCTCAGCTTTTCTTATAGTCCAACTCTCACATCCATAAATGACTACTGGAAAAACCATAGCCTTGACTAGATGGACGTTTTTTGGCAAAGTAACATCTCTGCTTTTTAATAGGCTGTCTAGGTTGGTCATAACTTTTCTCCCAAGGAGTAAGTGTCTCTTAATTTCATGGCTGCAGTCACCATGAGCAGTGATTTTGGAGCCCCAAAATAAGTCCACCACTGTTTCCACTGTTTCCCCATTTATTTGCCATGAAGTTTGGGGACCAGGTGCCATGATCTTAGTTTTTTGAATGTTGAGCTTTAAGCCAACTTTTTCAGTCTCCTCTTTCACTTTCATCAAGAGGCTTTTTAGTTCCTCTTCACTTTCTGCCATAAGAGTAGTGTCATCTGCATATCTGAGGTTATTGATATTTCTCCCAGCAATCTTGATTCCAGCTTGTGCTTCTTCCAGCCCAGCATTTCACATGGTGTACTCTGCATCTAAGGTAAATAAGCAGGGTGACAATATACAGCCTTGATGTACTTCTTTTCCTATTTGGAACCAGTCTGTTGTTCCATGTCCAATTCTAACTGTTGCTTCCTCACCTGCATACAGATACATAAAGAGGCAGGTCAGTGGTCTGGTATTCCCATTTCTTTCAGAACTTTCCACAGTATATTGTGATCCACACAGTCAAAGGCCTTGGCATAGTCAATAAAGCAGAAATAGATGCTTTTCTGGAACTCTCTTGCTTTTTCCATGATCCAGCGGATGTTGGCAATTTGATCTCTGGTTCCTCTGCCTTTTCTAAAACCAGCTTGAACATCTGAAAGTTCACGGTTCACATATTGTTGAATCCTGACTTGGAGAATTTTGAGCATTACTAGCGTGTGAGATGAGTACAATTTTGCAGCAGTTTGAGCATTCTTTGGCATTGCCTTTCTTTGGGATTGGAATGAAAACTGACCTTTTCCAGTCCTGTGGCCACTGCAGCATTTCCAAATTTGCTGGCATATTGAGTGGAGCACTTTCACAGCATTATCTTTTAGGATTTGAAATAGCTCAACTGGAATTCCATCACCTCCACTAGCT
>NW_011495076.1:5023230-5041416 GCF_000754665.1 Bison bison bison | reverse complement strand
TTTTTTTCATTTCTTTTCCATGGGGATGGTCTTGATCCCTGTCTCCTGTACAATGTCACAAACCTCCGTCTTTAGTTCATCAGGCACTCTATCAGACCTGGTCCCTTAAATCTATTTCTCACCTGCACTGTATAATCATAAAGGATTCAATTTAGGTCATACTTGAATGGTCAGTGATTTTCCCTACTTTTTCAATTTACATCTGAATTTGGCAATAAGGAGTTCATGATCTGAGCCACAGTCAGCTCCTGGTCTTGTTTTTGCTGACTGTATAGAGCTTCTCCATCTTTGGCTGCAGAGAATATAATCAATCTGATTTCAGTGTTGACCATCTGGTGATATACATTTGTAGAGTCTTCTCTTGTGTTGTTGGAAGGGGGTGTTTGCTATGACCACTGTGTTGTTTTGGCAAAACTCTGTTAGCCTTTGCCCTGCTTCATTCTGTACTCCAAGGCCAAATTTGCCTGTTACTCCAGGTGTTTCTTGACTTCCTACTTTTCCATTCCAGTCCCCTATAATGAAAAGGACATCTTTTGGGGGGTGTGAGTTTTAGAAGGTCTTGTAGATCTTCATAGAACTGTTCAACTTCAGCTTCTTAAGCATTACTGCTTGGGGCTTAGACTTGGATTACCATGATATTGAATGGTTTCCCTTTAAACAAACAGAGATCATTCTATCATTTTTGAGATTGCATCCAAGTACTACATTTTAGACTCTTTTGTTGACTATGAGGGCTGCTCCATTGCTTCTAAAGGATTCTTGCCCACAGTAGTAGATATAATGGTCATCTGAGTTAAATTCATGCATTCCAGTCCATTTTAATTCACTGATTCCTAAAATATCGACATTCACTCTTGCCGTCTCCTGTTTGACCACTTCCAATTTGCCTTGATTCAGCACCAAAGATTCCAGGTTCCTATGCAATATTGCTTTTTACAGCATTGGGCCTTGTTCCATCACCAGTCACATCCACAACTGGGTGTTGTTTTTGCTTTAGCTCTGACCCTTCATTCTTTCTGGAGATATTTCTCCACTGATAACAGTAGCATATTGGGCACCTGCTGACCTGGGAGTTCATCTTTCAGTGTCCTAACTTTTTGCCTTTTTGTACTGCTCATGGGGTTCTCAAGGCAAGGATAATGAAGTGGTTTGCCATTCCCTTCTCCAGTGGACCACATTCTTTCAGAACTCTCCACCATGACCCTTCATCTTAGGTGGCCCTACACGACATTGCTCATAGTTTCATTGAGTTAGACAAGGCTGTGATCCATGTGATTAAGTTGGTTAGTTTTCTGTGACTGTGGTTTTCAGTCTGTCTGCCCTCAGATGGAGAAGGATAAGAGGCTTATAAAAGTTTCCTGGTGGGAGAGACTGACTGAGGCGGAAACTGGGTCTGCTTCTGATTGTCAGGGTCATGCTCAGTAAATTGTTAATCCAATTTTCTTTTGATGGGTGGAGTACAGTCTAGACTGAATGGCATTCAGTTTAAACTAAGTTTAGTAAATAAGGGTATTAAGGACAGCCTCCACATGTTTGTATTGAAATTTATTACTTTTCTGTAGTATGATATAACAAATTTTGAAATGAGAATACACTGAAAATCTTCTTTGGGGCAAATCACTCCCACAGTCCTTGAAGGAGTTACTTGTGAATTGCAATAAACTGATGATTTCACCCCACCATTGCTAATGTAAGATGACATACACCAGATTATATTTAATTTGATGGTGTTGTGTTCATTCAGCAGTCCTAATTAACCATCAAATAGTTGAAATGTTGCTTCTCCTCAGGCAAAGCTACAAAATCTTTGAGGGAAGAGAAAGTTGTTAGCTGTCACTGAATTTTGCTTCTGATGTTTTCCTTTGCTCTGTCAAATGTCAGAGCTATAAATCAGGAATTGAAAACCACATCGAAGAAAGGTGAGCCCATGTTACGGCAGGCTTGGGCCAACACCGCGCCAAGATTCCCACCAGCACAAAATCTCCTCAGGTGAGGTGCTGTGCAACCTTCCATTGAGAGACAAGGTATTGATCCAGTTTTTTTGTCATTTGTGTTCAGCTGGTGCCCATTAGGTGTAAAGTTCAAATGACAAAATAAGCCTCCAATCATGGGTGGCTAAAGCACAGGTGCATCAGTATGTCCAGTGTCTGTCATTTTGACAGGGCTTGTCACTCCAGGGTAAAGATTGGTATTAACAGACATTTCAATAAATGGCTTTTAAAAAAAAGTTCTTCTCTGGATACTTTCATAGGAGAGAATCAAGGACAAACAAAGGTAAATTTTTTAAACTGATGCCGGGGTAAAATATTGATTTGGAAAAGAGAAGTTTTCTTATAAGTATTTGTGAAAATGGTGATCACTCTCTCACTAACCTTCCTGAAAGCTCCACATTGGTGAAAACAAATGCAAACCGAAGGTGTATTTTGTTGGTAGGGCCCCTCCTGAACTAAGTCACACAAGCTTGTTTGTGTGTCTGTCCTGTGCATCGTCTCTCACTCAGCCCTATATTCTCTGTTCTTTCCTTCCCCCTGCTAGGTATCTGTTAAGCTTCAAAAGGGTAAAAGAAAACAAAGCTGAAAATCAACTTGAGTGTCAGCTTTTCTTCAAGCAGTATAAGAGGCATAGCAATGAGTTCATGAGCACAAGGCCTAAATCTTTATATGGGATTTGACTCTCCTGTTGTTGTTCAGTCACTCAGTTGTGTTAGACTCTGTGACCCCATGGGCTGCAGCACAGCAGGCTCCCTGTCCTTCATCATCTCCTGGAGCTTGCTCAAACTCACATCCATTGAGACGGTGATGCCATCAAACCATCTCATCCTCTGTCATCCCTGTCTCCTCCTGCCTTCAATCTTTCCCAGCATCAGGGTCTTTTCTAACGTATTGGCTCTTTGCATCAGGTGGCCAAATTACTGGAGCCTCAGCTTCAGCATCAATCCTTCTAATGAATATTCAGGGTTGATTCCCTTTAGGATTGACTGCTTTAATCTTCTTGTAGTCCAAGAGACTTTGAACAGACTTCTCCAATACCACAGTTCAAAAGCATCATTTCTTCAGTGCGCACCCTTCTTTATGGTCCAACTCTCACATCCACACATGACTACTGGAAAAAGGATAGTGTAGGCTATACAGATCTTTGTTGGCATAGTAATGTCCTTGCTTTTTAATACGCTAAGTTTGTCATAGCTTTCCTTCCAAGGAGTAAGTGTCTTTTAACTTCATGGCTGCAGTCACCATCTGCAGTGATTTTGGAGCCCCCCAAAATAAAGTCTATCACTGTTTCCATTGATTCCCCATCTATTTGCCATAAAGTGATAGGACCAGATGCCATGATCTTACTTTTTTGAATGTTGACTTTTAAGCCAGCTTATTCACTCTCCTTTTTCACTTTCATCAAGAGGTTCTTCAGTTCCTCTTTGCTTTCTGCCATAAAGGTGATGTCATCTGCATATCTGAGGTTATTGTTATTTCTCCTGGCAATCTTGATTCCAGCTTGTACTTCATTCAGTCCAGCATTTCTCAAGATGTACTCTGCATATAAGTTAAATAAGCAGGGTGACAATATACAGCCTTGGCGTACTCCTTTCCTGATTTGGAATGAGTCTGTTGTTCCATGTCCAGTTCTAACTGTTGCTTCCTGACCTGTATACAGATTTCTCAAAGGGCAGGTCAGGTGGTCTGGTAGTCCCATCTCTTTCAGAATTTTACACAGTTTGTTGTGATCCACACAAAGGCTTTGGCATAGTCAATAAAGCATAAATAGATGTTTTTCTGGAACTCTCTTGCTTTTTCCATGATCCAGCGGGTGTTGGCAATTTGATCTCTGGTTCCTCTGCCTTTTCTAAATCCAGCTTGAACATCTGGAGGTTCTCGGTTCACATACTGTTGAAGCCTGGCTTGGAGAATTTTGAGCATTACTTTGCTAGCCTGTGATATGAATGCAATTGTGTTGTAGCTTGAAGATTCTTTGACATTGTCTTTCTTTGAGATTGGAATGAAAACTGACCTTTTCCAGTCCTGTGGCCACTGCTGAGTTTTCCAAATTGCTGGCATATGTAGTGTAGCCTTTCACAGCATCATCTTTAGGATTTGAAAAGCTCCACTGGAGTTCCATCACCTCCACTAGCTTTGTTTATAGTGATGCTTCCTAAGGACCACTTGACTTCACATTCCAGGATGTCTGACACTAGGTGAAATGAATCTGCTGTAGTCTAGAGTTCCTTCCCAAACAGACATTCCAATGACCTCTTCCTCCACAAGAAGAGGAGCCAATCCAGGGTTAACCATTCCATCATCTACCTTATTAAGTTCAGGTCAGTCACACAGTCTTCTCTGACTCTTTGCCACCCCATGGACTGCAGCACACCACACTTCCCTGTCCATCAACTCCAGGAGTCTACTCCAACTCATGTCCATTGAGTTGGTGATGCCATCCAACCATTTCATCCTCTGTTGTCCCCTTCTCCTCCTGTTTTCAATCTTTCCCTGCATCAGGGTCTTTCCTAATCAGTCAGTTCTTCGCATCAGATGGCCAAAGTATTGGAGTTTCAGCTTCAGCATTAGTCCTTCCAATGAATGTTCCAGACTGATTTCCTTTAGGATGGACTGGTTGGATCTCATTGCAGTCCAAGTGACTCTCAAGAGTCTTCTCCAACACCACAGTTCAAAAGCATCAATTCTTCAGCTCTCAGCTTTCTTTATAGTCCAACTCTCGAATCCATACATGACTACCGGAAAAACCATAGCCTTGACTAGATGGACCTTTTTTGGCAAAGTAATGACTCTGCTTTTTAATAAGCTGTCTATGTTGGTCATAATGTTCCTTCCAAGGAGGAAGCATCTTTTAATTTCATGGCTGCATTCACCATCTGCCGTGATTTTGGAGACACCCCCAATAAAGTCTGTCACTGTTTCCACTGTTTCCCCATCTATTTGCCAGGAAGTGATGGGACCAGATGCCATGATCTTAGTTGTTTGAATGTTGAGTTTTAATCCAGCTTTTTCACTCTTTCTTTCACTTTCATCAAGAAGCTCTTTAGTTCCTCTTTGCTTTTTGCTGTAACTGAAGTGATGTCATCTATGTATCTGAGGTTATTGATTTTTCTCCTGGCAGTCTTGATTCCAGTTTGTGCTTCATCCAGCCCACCGTTTCTCATGATGTACTCTGCATATAAGTTAAATAAGCAGGGGGACAATATACAGCCTTGACATAGTCTTTTCCAAATTTGGAACCAGTCTGTTGTTCCATGTCCAGTTCTAACAGTTGCTTCTTGACTTGTATACAGATTTCTCAGGACGCAGGTGAGATGGTCTGGTATTCCCATCTCTTGAAGAATTTTCCACAGTTTCTTGTGATCCACACGGTCAAAGGCTTTAGTATAGTCAGTGAAGCAGGAGTAGATATTTTTCTGGAATTCTCTTGCTTTTTCTATGATCCAACTTATGTTGGCAATTTGATCTTTGGTTCCTTTGCCTTTTCTAAATCCAGCTTGAACATCTGGAAGTTCTCCATTCAAATAGTTTTGAAGCCTAGCTTGGAAAATTTTGAGCATTACTTTGCTAGCATGTGAGATGGGTGCAGTTGGGCAGTAGTTTGTGGCAACCCACTTTGGTATTCTTGCCTGGAAAAATCCCAGGAGTGGAAGAACCTGGTACGCTACAGTTCATGGGGTCACAAAGAGTCAGACACGACTGAGCGACTTCACTTTCTTTCACTTTCTTTGAAGATTCTTTGGCAGTGTCTTTCTTTGGGATTGGAATGAAAACTGACCTTTTCCTGTTCTGTGGCCACTGCTGAGTTTTCCTAATTTGCTGCCATATTGGATGCAGCACTAGCACAGCATCATCTTTTAGGATTTGAAAGAGCTCAGCTGGAATTCCATCACCTCCACTAGCTTTGTTCGTAGTGATGCTTCCTAAGGCCTACTTGCCTTCACATTCCAGGATGTTTGGCTTGAGGTGAGTGACCACACCATCACGGTTATCTGAGTCATTTAGATATTTTTGTACAGTTCTTCTGTGTATTCTTGCCACCTCTTTTTTAATATTTTCTGCTTCTGTTAGGTCCATACTGTTTCTGTCCTTTATTGTACCCATCTTTTCTGAGAATGTCTTACTGAAAACTCGTTGAAAAGCGGCATGTTGCATTGGCATACTTATCTTCATGCTATTTCATGAATTCCACCATTTATATCTGCAAGACCAAAATGAACCTTGAGCAGGTTTTGGCCAGCCAGAACTTTTTTGAAACATGCCCTAACTGCCATGTTGTATGAGAGACCAGCAAAATAATGTCATCACAGTCTAGAATAGAAAATGTCTGTCCTTAAAAATGACTTAAGTTCAGCACCATGATTCTCTAAAATAAATATGATTTTTAAAATATATCTGTGGCTGAATAAAAAATAACTCCTTTAAGTAAAAGGAGTCTAAATACACAATGTGTGTGTCTAACTACACAATGATAAAAAAATAAAATTATATAATAATTAGATCCAACCAGTCTATCCTAAAGGAAATTAGTCCTGAATATTCATTGGGAAGACTGATGCTGAAACTGAAACTCCACTACTTTGGCTACCTGAAACGAAGAACTGACTCATTGAAAAAGACCCTGATGCTGGGAAAGATTGAAAGTGGGAGGAGAAGGGGCCAACAGAGAATGAGATGGTTGGATGGCATCATTGACTTGATGGACATGAGTTTGAGTAAGCTCTGGGTGTTGGTAAAGAACAAGTGCGCCTGTCATGCTACAGGCCATGGGGTCACAAAGAGTCAGACATGACAGAGTGACTGAACTGAACTGCATTGATATGAAATTTCTAATATTCAACACTTTTAAAAAAAATTCCAATTTCATGTGGTTTCATCTAATATTAAATTGTTATCTGTATGAATAATAGCCTCAAAGATGATGTATGCATCCATCCTTATCATTCACTTTCATCATTTAATGTCCAGATATGTCATTATATTTTTAAAATCTTCTGAAATATTAATTTTGATCAAGTTATTTATAGAAATGCTCTACTTTATTTGTTTTGCTCTTTTTTTTCCTCAGCATTTAGAAATTGTGTTTAATTCATATAGTATCTCACTCATAGAAAAGAAATACCTATTTTGTACAACTTAAGAAATACACCTCAGTTTTGCTGGGAATTTGAATATTGTTAGTGAAAGTTTATTTACCAAAAATGAGGTAAACTTCCCTCAGAAGTCAAAGCTCAAGCCAATTATGCTGAAAACACAATCCTATAACCAGAGCAGTTACCGCTGAAAGGTAATTAGGCCTCTGGTCTCTGACATCCAGCGCAGTGGTTGGAAGTAGGCCTTGCAAAAATGGCCTTCTGATACCCCAACCTTTTATTACTTCACGAATAAATGTTAACCCCTGACAAGAGTGCTCTGTGGGTGATGTCTTCTATTTAATGTGGTCACTGCATAACCAACAGGAATAAAAAGTTCCCCTTGTTTCACATCACACTAATTCAGTTACCAAGTAAACACAACAAAATGTGAAATTATACAATGGATGTGTGAAGTTCAGTTCACAACAATGTGAAGCTCTGGTCTTATGGTACAATGAGCAATGTGAAGAGTAAGTTACATGCTATGTGCATACACAACTTTATATATAAATGTCATATTATCAGAAATGTTACATATTGTAAGATAGAAATATTAATAAATTAAGGATACCTCGCCTTGTTATTTATGTATTTTCAATCTCTTGTGAAACCTCACATCTGACTTCTGTAACTTTTTACAATAAGAAAGTTAGTTGCACAGTCATGTCCAGCTCTTTGCAATCTCATGGACTGTAGCCTGCCTGACTCCTCTGCCTATGGAATTCTCCAGGGAAGAATACTGGAGTGGGTTGCCATTTCCTTCTCCAGGGGATCTTCCTGACCCAGGTATTGAACCCAGGTCTCCTGAATTGCAGGCAGTATTTTTATCAACTGAGCCATAAAGGAAGCCTGCTTTTTACAATATAGACATTAATTACACATCTACATGTTTATTATTAAAAAATAATATGTTTTTTAATTTTCTAATTTGTTCTCTGCAAATAATAATATGGATTTCTACTCACAAAGGCTCACCAATCTATGGCTACTAATGAATGCTCCATTCACCAAACAGAGATTGACATTGAGTCCCCAATATGGCTTCTTGGTATCAGACTGATTACTCTGAACCACTTCCACTATGGAAAGTATTTTGTTCTTATTGGAATAGACATTTACTCTGGATATAGATTTGCCTTCTCTGCATGTGGTATGTCTGGTATAACTACCATCCTTACCCACCATCATGATTTTCAATTATGCATCATGATTTCTGATTCTTTATATGTATACTAATTTTTTTTATAAGATACTGGATACAGTTTGGGGTTGTGTTTTCATTATTCTTCTTCAAAGCATATTGAACATTTGCTTGCTTATTTTTCCAGGCAGACATTAATTTATTTTGGTTTGCAGCTTAATTTTTCAATCATTACCTTACTTCCAGATCATCTTGACAATGATGATGATGGCAGCTTTATTCTAAAGTAACTTTTTGCCAGCAAGAAAGTTTAATTCTCCTCTTCTCCTCTGGAGAAGGAAATGGCAACCCACTCCAATATTCTCGCCTGAAGAATCCCATGGACAGAGAAGCCTGGCAGGCTACAGTCCATGGGATCACAAGAGTCAGACATGACTTAGCCACTAAAGCACCATCACCTTTTTTCCAGCAAGAAAATTTAATTCTCCCCTTAAAGGAAAGAAAAAAGAGTTTAGGATTCTTCACTAAATGTCTCAGGTGTTTAACAAGGTCTCTGTTTTGTCAGATCTCGAATACCTCCCAATCCTGTGCAAGTTATAGGAAATGTTCCATTCATAAATTATTGACAATTTTTTTTTTCTGGTCATTTTTCTTTCCTGACTACCTGGAGTCTTATCTTCAAATGCCCACATCAGGACTGTGCAACAATTCAAAGGAACACCTATGCAGATTTGATAGTTACTTTTCTGTGTATCTTCCTCTTGTAAATACTTTTCTACTGTAGTTAACCTACACCCTAATCTCTGTCTCTGCAGTCTCTCAAAACCAGTTTTCTGCATGAATCCCCCTTCCTGTCTGTGCTTTGGTAAAATCCTCCTATCAAAAAGTTAGCTGCAGGGCTTACATCATTTGTTCTCTATTCTGAGGGCTCATAGTCTTATGTTGTCTTTGTTCAATGCTGGAAAGCAGGATTTATTTTTCATTTATTTTGTTCAAATTTCTGGTTGTTTATGAGAAAAGACTAGTTCAGTTAATCCTTATGGCCAAAAGAAGAAGTCCTGGAGAACAAATTTTAAATGACAAATTCCAACTAGATAGGTCCCTTCGAAGAAGTACAATTTAAAAGAAGGTTTAGGGTAACAAAATGAGAAAATGTGATAGGTATAATCTGAATAAATGTTAAGTGATTAGTTAAAAGTGACTTAAGTCATTTGATAATGTTTATTTGGCATGACTAGTTAAATCCATCCTAAGTGGTTCTTCCCTTCTTCTGTGTGTTAGCTCAAATTTATTCTTCCTTAAAGGTATTAGTAGATATCTTAATGAAGCTATTAGATAGCATAGTTATTTCAGTTCAGTTCAGTCACTCAGTCGTGTCCTACTCTTTGCGACCCCATGAATTGCAGCACGCCAGGCCTCCCTGTCGATCACCAACTCCAGGAGTTCACTCAGTCTCACATCCATTGAGTTGGTGATGCCATCCAGCCATCTCATCCTCTATTGTCCCCTTTTCCTCCTGCCCCCAATCCTTCCCAGTATCAGAGTCTTTTCCAATGAGTCAACTCTTCACATGAGGTGGCCAAAGTACTGGAGTTTCAGCTTTAGCATCATTCCTTCCAAAGAACATCCAGGGCTGATCTTTAGGATGGACTGGTTGGATCTCCTTGCAGTCCAAGGGACTCTCAAGAGTCTTCTCCAACACCACAGTTCAAAAGCATCTATTCTTTAGCGCTCAGCTTTCTTCACAGTCCAACTCTCACATCCATATATGACCACTGGAAAAACCATAGCCTTGACTAGACGGACCTTTGTTGGCAAAGTAATGTCTCTGCTTTTCAATATGCTATCTAGGTTGGGCATAACTTTTCTTCCAAGGAGTAAACGTCTTTTAGTCAACATTAACAGCACCAGAGATAGTGCTCAACATGTAATTGGCCTTTTGCTCAGTGAAATGTAGTTGCTCAGTCGTGTCCAACTCTTTGCAACCCCATGGACAGTAGCCTACCAGGCTCCTCCGTCCATGGGATTTTCCAGGCAAGAATACTGCAGTGGGCTGCCATTTCCTTCTCCAGGGGATCTTCCCAACCCAGGGATTGAATTTGGGTCTCCTGCATTGCAGACAGACGCTTTACTGTCTGAGCCACCAGGGAAGCCCAAAAGTTATTAGTAGATAACTTAATGAAGCTATTGGATAGCATAGCTATTTAATCAACATTAATAGCACCAGAGATAGTGCTCAACATGTAATTGGCCTTTTGCTCCAGAAAAAATGTGGCAAATTGAGAACTATTAATAATAGTGCTTCTAGTATTAGTAATCACTTTAATAACATCAGGGCTTCCCTGGTGGCTCAGAGGTTAAGGCGTCTGCCTGCAATGCACGAGACCTAAGTTCGATCCCTGGGTCAGGAAGATCCCCTGGAAAAGGAAATGGAAACCCACTCCAATATTCTTGCCTGGAGAATCCCATAGACAGAGGAGCCTGGTGGGCTACGGTCCACAGGGTCGCAAAGAGTCGGACACAACTGAGCAACTTCACTCACTTTAATAACATCATTTGGATAACAAGTTCTACTCTTCAAAGTGATTATATATATATATATATATTATATATATTCTACTATATATATATATATTCTACTCTTCAAAGTGATTATATATATATATATATAATGTTTTATTGGTCTGCTTGGGTTGTCATGACAAAATAACATGGACTGGTCGCTCAAACAAAAGAAACTATTTTCTCAGCCTGATGATTGAAAGCTCAAGATTATGACACTAACAGACTTGGTTTTTGGTTAAGACCTTTCTTCCAGGTTTGCAGAGTGCCACTTTCTAGATATGTTTGCATGACCTTTTCTCTGAGAATGTGTGTGAGAGAGAGCTCTCTCTAGTTTTCTTCCATTTCTTATAAGTACACCAGTCTTGTGAGATTAGGGTCAAGCCTTTATATCTCATTTAACCTTAATTACCTCCTTAAAGACCCTATCTCCAAATGCTGTCAAGTTGAGGATTAAGGCTTCAACATATGAATTTTGAGAGGACATGGTTCAGTCCAAACAAATACCTTATTTAAGGGTTATATGTTATATTTAATATATGGGTCTGTATTTAATACAATTAAATAGTTTTTACATCATCAAACAAGTATAAAGAATCCATTTTCAAAAATACTACATTGATTGCACAGATATTCCTTATTTTCAACCTGAATAATAATGATTTATACAGAAAACTTGCATGAATACTATATGTAGTATTTAAAGAAAGATACTAATATGAACACTGCTGTTATTCTGCTGATTAAGAGACAGAACTTTTGTGTTGCTTAGATACCACATCATCCAATTCCAAGCCACTGTGTTCTCCCTCAACCCTATCACATCTCTTTTTTCCCCAAAAATAACTCCTATCTTAAATTTTGGACTTCCCTGGTGGCTCAGGCTGTAAAGATTCTGCCTGCAACACAAGAGACCTGGGTTTGCTTTGTAGGTTGGAAAGATCCCCTGGAAAAGAAACTAGCTACTTACTCCAGTATTCTTGCCTGGAGAATTCCATGGACAGAGGAGCCTGGCAGCTCAGGCGGTCGCAAAGAGTTGGACATGACTGAGCAACTAACACTTTCACTTTTTTCATCTTAAATTTTATAATAATAATTTTCTTTATTTCTATAGATTTGCTGCATAAATATGTAGACATAAACAAAAATTAATGTTGCTAATACCTAATTTTTATTAATGGATTAATAGTGTGCATATTTTTCTGAGGATTTCCATTTTGCTTGACATATTTTTGATATTCATTCTTTCTATCTCATGTAGCAGTAGTCATTTATTTCCAATACTATTAATATATAATATTCTGTTGATTGTGTACATTGTCATTAATTATTTTAACCCTTATGAAGATTTGGGTTGTTTTTGCTATTGCTTCTGTGATGAATCTGCTCCTATAGGTCCCCTGATGCATTTGAAATAATTCCTTTAGGGTCATTTCATAGGTAGAAGTTGGATTTCTGAAAACTGGTGATACACATGAATCCGAAATTGTCTCCAGTATGGTTACCAATCTGCACATTCACCAGCAGCACATGAAATCCAATTTATAAAATCAAGTCTTTCTGAAACTCCAATGGCATCTATGATGAAACTCCTCTTCCTGTGTATGATAGGGACTTCTGTGTATTCCATGAATGGCTTCAAGATCAGTCCATTATTCACATCTATCTTTGACACATTTATACTTTCTTCTCTTGAGTTTAAGTTGCTGAGTAAATCTATCCATTGAGTTTCTATTGTTAATACCATGATGTATATATATGAATATATTTAACTCTTGAAGATCTATTTGGGTCTATTTGAAATTTGCCTTCTTTTACTTTTCACTATCAATATACCTCAATTTTATTATTAAAGGCTATCTCCTGGCTGTTTTGGATGCTTTGATTGACTCTCTTTTTGCTTTAAATTGATTCTTAATTCCAAATAATGTGCTTCATTTTCTCTTAATTGTCTTTTTTGTTTTTAATATGATCCCATGCAAGTAATTTCACACTATTTTCTCTATGCTAATAATATTCCTTAATTGCCTCAAGATATTTTGTCAAGTACTTCTGTTTCTACATTTTCTCATTAAAATTTCCTCTTATTAATATTTAGTGTTCTATTAAATTTGCTCAGTAAATTCACTCTGAAATTTTAAATACTTTTAAAAAGTCTTAGTCTCATTTAAGCTATCGGTTTCATTTTGGTTAACATAAAAATAATCAGGTATCTATCTATCTTTATATCATTTTTAAATTTAGAATCTAAAGCATTTCCTTCACTCCTAATATGGATTATAGGCATTTTCATTAAAAAAAAAAAAAAAAGGCCTTCCAACAGGTGTCATTTCTTTCATATGGTTCATCTGGAAATAATACTACACTTTTCTAACAGTATGCAGAATTGGTAAGGCTTTGAAAGATTTGTCATATAATACTAAATAAATTGGACATTTGTTAGACAGGTATATGCCCTGTTTATAACACTACTCTAAGTAACCAAATAAGACATAAGATGATACTTAATTACATATGCTCCCCTTCTGAGATAAGAAAAATATTGCCAATGAAGGTAACTATGTTGTGTCTGTGCTATACATTTAATAAAAGATTAAACAGTAGATTGGTGAAGAAAATAGACACTCAAAATGACAGATTTCTAGGGTTAGCAACATAGTTATTTTTGTTGCTTAGAAATAATAAAACCTAACATACCACTTCACCTTTCATTGTTTTTTTAGTCAATATAGTTCACAATTTTGAAACCTAAAAATTATTATGATAGGTTAATCAATAAAGTTGCATTAAAAATGAATCTCAAAATGCATAACTCAGCAGCTGATGTGTCAGCATGTGGTTAATTCAAAGGTTTACTGATTTGAGGCAGACTTTCCTATGAAATTGGATGACAGGCCCTTGTAAAGTAACACCATTTTTTGGTGAGTGTGATTTGAATCTATACTTGATAATAATCACTGTGTCCAAGGGTAATTAGAGTAGACATGAAAGCTGTAAAAGTAAGCACAGGTTCAAAATGTTGGTAATTTAATCATATTGTAAACTTAATTGTTTGCTAGTTTGTCCACTCATTCATCGTGTATCCCTTCTATAAAAGTAGCATACCTCAATCAGGCAGAATAATGAAGACATCCTAGCATATATATTCTAGTTTTTATAGAATCCTTTGCTATTGAATCTGTTTGTTAAAGACTCATGAGATATTCTTCCTTCCATACTTTTACTACATCATCTTTGATTAATGAGATCATTAGTATGACAAGTGTTTTAATATCAGTTATGCTTAAATGCAGGAGAAGGCGATGGTACCCCACTCCAGTACTCTTGCCTGGAAAATCCCATGGATGGAGGAGTCTGGTAGGCTGCAATCCAAGGGGTCGTGAAGAGCTGGACACGACTGAGTGACTTCACTTTCATGCATTGGAGAAGGAAATGGCAATCCATTCCAGTGTTCTTGCCTGGAGAATCCCAGGGACGGGGGAGACTGATGGGCTGCCGTCTATGGGGTCACACAGAGTCGGACATGACTGAAGCGACTTAGCGGCAGCAGCAGCATGCTTAAATGCATAGCTTAATATCTTCATGGTGGAAATATACTTTTCTCTTAAGCTAAAAGCTTTGTTAAAATTACATACAATTACCTGAATGCTGCTAAGTCACTTTAGTCGTGTCTGACTCTGTACGACCCCATAGACGGCAGCCCACCAGGCTCCCCCGTCCCTGGGATTCTCCAGGCAAGAACACTGGAGTGGGTTGCCATTTCCTTCTCCAATGCGTGTAAGTGAAAAGTGAAAGTGAAGTCACTCAGTCGTGTCCAACTCTCTGCGACCCATGGACTTCATCCCACCAGGCTCCTCCATCCATGGGATTTTTCCAGGCAAGAGTACTGGAGTGGGGTGCCATTGCCTTAATATAGCTAAGCAAAGGCAGTAAGAAACAATCTTCTCTGCTATAATATGTCAGATTACTATGGAGCAAACAAATTTCTCATTGAAATACATAAAAATATTCTTTATGATTTTCAAATGCACCTTCACCATAAACATTGATATTTCTGTCAGGTAAGTTACCATGTTTTGCCCTTTGACCAAATTACTTCTGACAATGAAGGTGAGCTACTCATTAAAGTTCAACGTTTTTTAATAGACTGATCAAATTTAATTTAGAAGGGATTTCCCTGGTGGTCCCTTGTTAAGAATACACCTGCCAATGCAGGAGAGACGGGTTTGATCTCCAGTCTGGGAAGATCTCACATGCTGCTGAGCAACTAAGCCCATGCACCACAACTGCTGAGCCTGCGCTCTAGAGTCTGTGCTGCACAACGAGAGATCAGATCAGATCAGTCGCTCAGTCGTGTCTGACTCTTTGCGACCCCATGAATCGCAGCACGCCAGGCCTCCCTGTCCATCACCAAATCCCGGAGTTCACTCAGACTCATGTCCATCGAGTCAGTGATGCCATCCAGCCATCTCATCCTCTGTCGTCCCCTTCTCCTCCTGCCCCCAATCCCTCCCAGCATCAGAGTCTTTTCCAATGAGTCGATTCTTCGCATGAGGTGGCCAAAGTACTGGAGTTTCAGCTTTAGCATCATTCTTTCCAAAGAAATCCCAGGGCTGATCTCCTTCAGAATGGACTGGTTGGATCTCCTTGCAGTCCAAGAGACTCTCAAGAGTCTTCTCCAACACCACAGTTCAAAAGCATCAATTCTTTGGCGCTCAGCCTTCTTCACAGTTCAACTCTCACATCTATACATGACCACAGGAAAAACTATAGCCTTAACTAGATGAACCTTTGTTGGCAAAGTAATGTCTCTGCTTTTGAATATGCTATCTAGGTTGGTCATAACATTCTTTCCAAGGAGTAAGTGTCTTTTAATTTCATGGCTGCAGTCACCATCTGCAGTGATTTTGGAGCCCAGAAAAATAAAGTCTGACACTGTTTCCACTGTTTCCCCATCTATTTCCCATAAAGTGGTGGGACCGGATGCCCAGAAAAATAAAGTCTGATACTGTTTCCACTGTTTCCCCATCTATTTCCCATGAAGTGGTGGGACCAGATGCCATGATCTTCGTTTTCTGAATGTTGAGCTTTAAGCCAATTTTTTCACTCTCCACTTTCACTTTCATCAAGAGGCTTTTGAGTTCCTCTTCAATTTCTGCCATAAGGGTGGTGTCATCTGCATATCTGAGGTTATTGATATTTCTCCCGGCAATCTCGATTCCAGCTTGTGTTTCTTCCAATCCAGCGTTTCTCATGATGTACTCTGCTTATAGGTTAAATAAACAGGGTGACAATACACAGCCTTGACGAACTCCTTTTCCTGTTTGGAACCAGTCTGTTGTTCTATGTCCAGTTCTAACTGTTGCTTTCTGAGCTGCATACAAATTTCTCAAGAGGCAGATCAGGTGTTCTGGTATTCCCATCTCTTTCAGAATTTTCCACAGTTTATTGTGATCCACACAGTCAAAAGCTTTGGCATAGTCAATAAAGCAGAAATCCCACCACAATAAGAAGTCTTCACATCACAACTGGAGAGAAGCCCTCATTTATCACAATTAGAGAAAGCCCAAGAAGCAATGAAGACCCAGCACAGCCAAAAATAAATAGATTAATACTTAAAAATTAGATATAAATTCTAAGATGATTATAAAACACTGCTTAAATATTTTATACATCATAGCTGATTTAATAAAAGTCTTACAATCAAAATAGTTGTGCAAATAAGTTCTATTTGCTTAAAAGTAGGCAATTTCTATGGAGAAGTCACATAATAGTAAATGTATTTAGAGTTTTTATTTACAAAATCTACCTCGTGTTGGACAAGTCAACATGAGATTGAGCTGCTAATTTCCAGTGAGATATCAAGGGCAGAAATAGGACAAATTTTGTATGCCAGGACTGGACTACTGTATCGTGACTGTGGAAATGTTTGTATATTGCCTGCCCATGCTATCTATTCTTGGCACCAGTGAATACAATAAATCTTCACCTCAGAGACTCTGAAATGCATTATATAGCTTCTCTTTAAAAAATACTGCCACAACTTCCTATAAAATAGGCCTGCTTGTAAAACCTGAATGTTGCAGAAACAATAGACTTCCTGCCAAAAAACACGTGACCAAGAAAAGAGTAATTGACTTCACTAGCAATGGACTGAGCTTTGGATTTATTGTATTTGTATGCAGACATTTGAACCTTCTTCTCATAAACACATTTAACCAAATAAAGTTTATTGAAGAAATGCCTTTATTGTGATAATTTGGGAAAGATTTAAAAAAAATATTCTAATAGAATTATCCAGGGCTTCCCTGGTAGCTCATCTGGTAAACAATCCACCTGCAATACAGGAGACCCTGGTTCGATTCCTGGGTAGGGAAGTTTCCCTGGAGAAGGGATAGGCTACCCACTCCAGTATTCTTGGGCTTCGCTGGTGGCTCAGATGGTAAAGAATCCACCTGCAATGTGGAAGACCTGGGTTTGATCCCTGGGTTGGGAAGATCCCCTGGAGGAGGGCAACCCCCTCCAGTATTTTGCCTGGAGAATCCCCATGGACAGAGGAGCCTGGCGGACTACAGTCCACGGAGTTGCAAAGAGTCAGACAGATTGAGCTATTAAGCACAGCACAGAATTATCCAATGTTTAGAAAATGAATTTTACTTCATTCTGAACTTTTAAAAATGCCTTAATTTTGGTACCTTATGACTGCATAATTTATACACTGTGATTGGATCTATTATGCATTCCAACTCTTCAAAGGCTTAGAAATGTCATGAGCATTACTCTGATTAATAAGCAAAGGAAAACCCTCTCTACCCATTATGGAGAATACTTTTCAATAAATTTTGTAATCCATCTGTGTCACAACTTCACTAAGAAAGGGCAAGCTTTCATCTGTGTTCTTTCTTCAATTCTGTCCATTGTCCATTTTTTAAATAGACATGTGCTATTATTACCATCAGCCTACTCATTGGATAAGTCCCTGATGCTGGAAAAGACTGAATGCAGAAGAAGAGAGCATCAGAGGATGAGATGGCTGAATAGCATCACCAATGCAATGGACATGAACTTGGGCAAACTTCGGGAGATGGTGACAGACAGGAAGGCCTGGCGTGCTGCAGTCTATGGGGGTTGCAAAGAGTCGGACACAACTGGGTGACTTAACAACAAATTATTACCATCATCCAGACCTTTTAGGGTTAACATGTAACTGGCATAATAACATATGTATCCAGTTCCAGTTCCAGTTCAGTCACTCAGTCCTGTCAGACTCTTTGGACCCCATGAATTGCAGCACGCCAGGCCTCCCTGTCCATCACCAACTGCCGGAGTCTACCCAAACCCATGTCCATTGAGTCGG
>NW_011495076.1:5010288-5023130 GCF_000754665.1 Bison bison bison | reverse complement strand
CCAACCATCGCATCCTCTGTCATCCCCTTCTCCTCCCACCTTCAATCTTTCCCAGCATCAGGGTCATTTCCAATGAGTCAGCTCTTCACATCAAGTGGCCAAAGTATTGGAGTTTCAGCTTCAAAGTCAGTCCTTCCAATGAACACCCAGGACTGATCTCCTTTAGGATGGACTGGTTGGATCTCCTTGCAGTCCAAGGGACTCTCAAGAGTCTTCTCCAACACCACAGTTCAAATGCATCAATTCTTCTGTGCTCAGCTTTCTTTATAGTCCAACTCTCGCATCCATACATGACTACCGGAAAAACCATAACCTTGACTAGATGGACCTTTGTTGACAAAGTAATGTCTCTACTTTTTAATATGCTGTCTAGGTTGGTCATAACTTTCCTTCCAAGGAGTAAGCGTCTTTTAATTTCACAGTTGCAATCACCATCTGCACTGATTTTGGAGCCCCCAAAAATAAAGTCAACCACTGTTTCCCCATCTATCTGCCATGAAGTGATGGGACCGGATGCTATGGTCTTAGTTTTCTGAATGTTGAGCTTTAAACCGACTTTTTCACTCATATGTATAACCTTTTAAAATATTCTTCATTATCTGCAGCAAAGTCCGGTGTTTTGTGTTTAAGAGAGGAACCAGATTTTTAAAAAATAATGTATCCTTCAAAAACACTTCCATCACTAATCATCTATGATATTAAATGTAGATGGCATGTCATTTACACTTAAGCATCATTATGATGCTGTTCTTCAGGTGTGAGTGAAGGTTGCTCATTATAGATAATATCTAGTATTAGGGAAATTAGTAATGATGTTTTAAAAATTCTATTCTCTCACAAGTAGATACGTGGCAAGTTTTAAGCATAACTTTCTGGTATGGTGAGATAGAATAAAGTTTCTTGAGATATTTTCTGGTTATATGGCATCTTGTACCATATATGTAAATATTGGAAATGTCTGGAAGTGAACTAAAGAACTGTTTTCCACCTTAAGGCTGAACAATAGCCATCTTGTGAGCCACGGACATGTTTCTCAGAAGGAGCATATATTTGAGGTATTGAAAATTATGTATTAGATTACATTAAATCAACAAGTTCATGGAGCTCAGAGTAGGTTCTATCTCTTTCCCCTGAAAATGCTAGTTGAACAGCTGATAATACTCTTTAACAGATATTTGAAGGCAAAATGTTAGATGGTGGTTGACACAATCCTCAAGATTTTCTTTTCAAGTCAGAATGATTGACAAGGTTTTTGATTGCAAGTGTTGATTTAAACTTTGAGACTGCCTAGTTATTAAAATAAAGGCAGAATCTAACACCTTTTAATAGAGGGAAATGTGAGAGCAAGACAGTTGCAATGTAACAAATATTCTTGGCAGCTCAGACACTCATTTTTCTTCTATTACAACCAACAGCAACATTTTAGTCAAATAAAAAAATATTTTATCACTTTTCTTGGTTGAAATAATTTAGACTTCATTTTTTTATAAAAGTGATTATAAATGTTAATCTCCCTGATGAATTCAGAGATAATTTGCTACTCAGAATTATCAGTCACAAGTGATAATTTAACTTCATTGGATTTGATGACATTGAATCCACTGATGCTTCACTAATAATATTTTAACAAAAGATGGAAGAGTGACCTAAACTAATTATAGAAGAACAGTTCAAAATTGAATGATATTAGAGTTCTAGCAAGGAAGTATATGATATTACAATATAGTAACTGTTAAAGAATTGTTAACTGGGAACAAAAAATCTACAGTTTTCAGACCCCCAGTGAAATGTATATGCATAGTGTAGATGTATGAAATGCAGATGCATAGATCTTGCAGATCTATACAAAATTGGTATGTTATTGTCATGGTAGATCACTTTTTACACTTAGGTAGAAGTAGGTAGAAAAAGCAAACATAAAACACTGGATCGAATTTTGTCCTGGTTTCAACTTTCATATCATTTTCATTTCAAGCAAGTGATTTGCCTCTTACCCAATGGCCAGTTTCCTTATCTACAAATAGAAAATAATGCCTACTTTATTATATGAACATTTCAATTTAATATATTTCAGAAGTATTTTTAAGCTAAGTTATAAGTTATTATTATTATTAGAGTTGCCAATTTTATACTTAGTGAAATAGTAAGACACAGGTGGTCAGATATTACTGTTACTCCAAAATACATTGCTGAAAATGATTCTACTCTAAACTGACACGTAAACATTTTATTTTAGCATAGATAAATGAAACTGTGATATTATTTAAGTATTGACAGCAATAGAACATGAATACTATAATAAATTTATATCACCATCATTCATTTAAAGTATACAAGGGGACTTCCCTGGTGATCCGGTGGCTAAGACTCTACGCTCCCCATTCAGGGGACTTGGGTCTGATCCCTGGTCAGGTAACTAGATTCCACATGCTACAATTAAAGACCCTGCATACAACAACCAAGACCTGGTGCAGCCAAATAAATAAATAATGAAAGTGAAAGTGAAGTCGCTCAGTCATGTCCGACTCTTTGCAACTGCATGGACTATAGTCTACCAGGCTCCTTCCTCCATGGGATTCTCCAGGCAAGAGTACTGGAGTGGGTTGCCATTTCCTTCTCCAGGGGATCTTCCCGACCCAGGGATCGAACCTGGGTCTCCTGCATTCCAGACAGACGCTTTAACCTCTGAGCCACCAGGGAAACCCAAATAAATAATAAAAAGTATTAATTTATTTTTAATACCAAATTATTATTTAATAGGAAATTTTATACCATTAATTTTGTCTACTTGAATTTTTATTACCATTCTAATTCTGCAACATTAATTTATCCTAAAGTATGATTTTAAACTTAGTATTCTATTGACCATCTTATTGTATTTTTCTACAGATATTTATTTTTAAATTTAAATATTATGTAGCCATAAAGCTCTATATATCTCTTAGAGTGACTTTTTATTGAAGTATTATTTGTACTTGATTTACTTAACACAGGAAAAATATAATGAATTTTAATAAATACTATTTTTATAAAGTAAAATTCATTTGAGATGGTCATGGATTACTTGAAACGGTTGTGGAAACGTTCCTATATTTGCCATTCTGGAGATTTTTCCACATCAGGACAAGCACTGGAGGGAGTTTTGAGACTGCCATATGCTTTTTTAAAAAATAATAGTGAAAAAGATTATTATGTAAGGGGGAAGAGAAAAGAAAAACCTTCAGGGCAGACAACTTTTTAGGTGAATCAATTTTATAATAGACTACAAATATAACTTAAGAATACTATATCTGATTTCTTTAAAACTATTAATACTTTAATTTAATAGCCCTTTGTTAAAACTTTGGGAACTGCTAAGAGTACAAATTAGAAAACGATTTTCCTAACACTCCGTTGCCCCCTCAAAACATCAAACCTCTGACACTCTTTATTGATTCTGAGTAGTCAATCATATTTCCAGTCTGTTTCCTTCAGTGACTGAAATTGTCTTAACAGTAATTGAAATGGAAAAAACATAATTCAAGAGCGGCCAGGTGGACCTAAGTAAGGCTAGCCTAGGTAGAATCTAGTCAGATCACCTATGGAGAGAACATTTGTGTGTTTCCATTGAAAGTTTGACTGTGAAGAAAGCTGAGCACCAAAGAATTGATGCTTTTGAACTGTGGTGTTGGAGAAGACTCTTGAGAGTCCTTTGGAATGCAAGGAGATCCAACCAGTCCATTCTAAAGGAAATCAGTCCTGGGTGTTCATTGGAAGGACTGAAACTACAATACTTTGGCCACCTCAGAATGCGAAGAGTTGACTCATTGGAAAAGACCCTGATGCTGGGAGGGATTGGGAGCAGGAGGAGAAGGGGACGACAGAGGATGAGATGGCTGGAAGGCATCACCGACTTGATGGAAATGAGTTTGAGTGAACTCAGGGAGTTGGTGATGGACAGGGAGGCCTGGTGTGCTGTGTGATTCATGGGGTCACAAAGAGTCAGACACAACTGAGCGACTGAACTGAACTGAAGCCTAGCCTATTCTCTCTAGTTTTCTCTAGCTCAGAGAATTTAAAGTCTCTGACATACAGGGGTGGAAAGAGCCACCAATGTAATTAACAGAAGGCAATGGCAACCCACTCCACTACTCTTGCCTGGAAAATCCCATGGACAGAGGAGCCTGGTAGGCTGCAGTCTATGGGGTCGCTAGGAGTCAGACATGACTAAGCGACTTCACTTTCACTTTTCACTTTCATGCATTGGAGAAGGAAATGGCAACCCACTCCAGTATTCTTGCCTGGAGAATCCCAGGGACGGGGGAGCCTGGTGGGCTGCCATCTATGGTGTTGCACAGAGTCGGACACGACTGAAGCGACTTAGCAGCAGCAGCAGCAGTATTTATTGCACAACCTATCACGGAGGTGGATTGGCATGAGGCTTTAAAACCCTCAGGTTTTAAATCAATGTAGAGAGGCGAGAAACTAACTTTATGACATTGAGTCCAGAGAGCAGCCTGTGGTGAAGAAATCTCCAAATACCCAGTCTCCTCAGCAATAATTTCATATTAATAATTTGCTAAAGAAAAAACCGAATTTAAAACCACATACCCATTAGTTCTGTTTGTTTGTTTGCTTGTGTAGCTCAAGCAGAGAGATTTTGAACTCAAGTTTAATTACCTTGACAGAGGAAGCCAAAATGAAGGAAGAAGCTCCTTTGTAAAGTGTTTTCAAACCTCTATCTTCTGTAAGACCTTTGAATCACCCTAATTAAGGGCATTGTATGCTCTTTTGTGGCTCTTGATTTATATTCATAGATTTTAGAGTAAAACACAGGAAAAGAGCAATCACCTGCACCCACACTTTTATTTGAAAAAGATAAAACAGTAAACCTGGGATAGTAAATACCTTCTCCAAGATCACACAGGTAATGTCAAAACATCTCAGTTCAGTGCTTCTCCCCTTTGTTTTCAGGCTAAGGTAGTGCTCAAAGTATGGTCTCTGGATGAGCAGCATAAAAGTCAACTGGGAGCTTCTTAGAAAAGTTAATTTTATAGCTCCAGACTGTTGGATCCAAAACTCTGGGTCTGGTACCCAATAATCTTTATTTTTGAAAGTCTTCTAAGTGATTCTAATGTAATATAACATTTGCGAACCACTGTTTAGAAACTACAGATCAAAACTTTAAGTTCTAACGGTGTTGTCTTAAATGGCCTCGGTTTTGGTTCAATGGAGCAATGTCTGTGTCCTGATTCTGGAAGGGTGTTGATCACCATCTTATCACAAAATAGAAGTTGTACCATGTAGTATTCAAATTTTGAGCTATAAATATCAGTTTCTATGTCCACCTCTCAATTTCTGTATTATCTTGGTAAAAAAGATTTTTAGATTTTGAATTTTAATAAAGTTTTTTGTAAAGATCTATATAGTGAAATTGCTCAGTCGTGTCCGACTCTGTGACTCCGTGGATTGTAGCCTATCAGGCTCCTCCCTCCATGGGATTCTTCAGGCAAGAGTACTGGAATGGGTTGCCATTTCCTTCTCCAATATGAAGAAGAAGTAATAGAAACAAACAATAGCTAGAAGACAAGGAAGACTACTTCAGCTCTTAACACGTAAATATAATAGGTTATTTTCTATACATGATAAAAGAAGAATCAACTCTACTACTAGTCCTTCACAAAGGGCAGCCTTATGCTCACAACTGAGAAATATTTCAAAAAGCTATATGAAGGGGAAAATCTGATCATCCATATGTTTGAATAGATCAAGTTTACTTTTTAAAAGTTAAAAATAAATGTATTTTGAAAAGCTAGTTATAGTAATTGTTCAAATAAAAAGAAGGTGAGAATGATATGGAAGTTCTATGAAGGATCCTGATTTAGAATGAATTTTATGTTTTTCAGAATATGTAATTCGAAGTAAGTTTGCTTATAGAGGGACTAATTTCCTCACCAAGGTCCAAGGAATAGGTATACAGTATTGAGAGAACAGAATGAAATATTTTAAGGAATGAACGGTTGTTTATGTAAAGTGCAATAATCTCTGATACTCAGCTACTCTATAATCACATTTATAATCCAATACAAAATTTAAACTCTTGTTTTCAAGTCTTTACTTAATTTGCTGAATTATTCCTGTTGCTCAAAGCAAATATACCATAACAAATTATACCATCATTTCACAGAATAATCATACAATTAGTATACAATACAAATGGGTTATTCATACATTAAAAAATATTTTAAAATTGTTAACAGGTGACAATTTACTATTTTCTTTATAGCCAAAAAATTTTAATCATGAAACTAGTTGTAATTCAACAAGTAAATTATTTGAGAATGCTTATAAGAATTATCAATTTTTACTAAACAATGAACACATCCATACACCTTTCTCAGTCCTATTTATTTTTATTGTTCAATAAATTTAAGGCTACATAAAGAAGAAATGAATACAGGCTTTCTAACCATCTTTCCCATATGCTTCCAATATACAATTTGGAAGGTAAAAGAGTGGTTGGTAGCTAAATTACCAAATATATTTCCTTGCAGTAAAAAGAAAAGTGCCTTTGTAGAAATGCTGTGGAATTTTCCTATTAAACATGGTGGAATAATTTCTTACCATCTGTAGCATCCATTTAAAATATGTAAACAGTGGTATATTTGCCATCTGTTTGAAGGAGTTTTTATGATACTTTTGAATCTGTCATTCAGTGATATCACCAATTTTATCATCTATGGATGATGCTTAAAACTATGATCAATGACATTTTTGGTAGCCAGACTTGCCTGCTGTGGAAATGAAGCAGCAAAGGACTATAAAAATGGCCAGTAACAACCATAAGAGTTCTGTTAACACCAATAAAACAGTACAGAGCAGCTATTTAAAAACATTTAACATCTTGCTGAAGGTGAAGAGAATAATATCTGCAGAATGAGTGCTGTGTATCAGCTTACTCCAGGTAGCTATTAAACAGGTACATTACAATCCAAGCCCTTCCCACATCCTTGGAAACGTGTTGAAAAATGATTCTGCCCACAGAAGTTCTCACCAGGTTTTCTACCCAGCCTAATGTTCCGAGATAATTAGTGAGTTTCTCTACATGTCTGAGGAAGTAAAATATGGACTAATTAACAGTTTACTGAATAAAAACAGAATAGATAGATGTAGACATTTATCTTCAAGAAAATGCCAATGAATCCATTAGGATTTCCTATGCTGAGGTGGCATAAATACTCAGATATTCATAGACTAAGTTTTCAAGGTAAGTTAATAGTTTTCATGGAATTCAAAGACCTACCAGGTTCTGAGGCTTGGAATATTTAGACAAGAGTAAACAAAACCAGTTCCTTATGATAGCACATTATTTAAGAAGAAAAGTTATTCTAAGATGTGTTTTCTTCAAATTAGAAAAATTTCACTAGTTCTTGGGTGGTTCTTCACCACCTACTATTTTTGGCCTGGCACAGGGTAGTGAGACAAACAAATTAAAGTCAGTAAAATTACAGGAAAGAAGGTTGTATCCTTAGTGAACTTCACTTAATGGTAAATACAGCTTTAGCCTATATTGACTGATCTTCAAAATGATGTCTGGATTTTTTTTTCCAGTTTTGAATATTAGACATCTTTCTAAAATTCTCTGTTAAAGGTGAACTTTAGAGATTCCTCTTCTATATGCTTGGTCCTTTCCTGAAGTTAAGGGACTGGAGGGTGAATCAGATGCCCGTGGCCAGTAATTAATTGGCCATGACTATGTATTGAAGGGCTTCCCCGGTAGTGCAATGGTAAAGAATCTACCTGACCATGCAGGAGACACGAGAGATATGACTTTGATCCTTGGGCCAGGAAGCTTCCATGGGGAAGGAAATGGCAACCCGCTCCAGTATTCCTGCCTGGAAAATTCCACAGACAGAGGAGCCTGGCAGACTACTGTTCAGGGGGTTGTAAAGAGTTGGACATGACTGAGTGACTGAGCACATGTATTGAAGCCTCTATAAAAACCCAAAATGATAGGGTTTGGAGAACTTCTGAGTTGGTGAACACATAGAGTGTGAGGAGAGGGTTAGCTGCTGGAGAGGGCATGGAAGCTCCTCACTCTTCCCCCCACCTTGTCCTGTGCATCTTCTCTCTGGCTGTTCCTAACTTAGATTTTATTTATATAATAAACTGTCAATCTAGTTAGTGAAAAGATGTTCTGAGTTCTGTGAGCCATTACAGAAAATTAGTTGAACCCAAGGAAAGATTGATTGTGGGAACTTCTGACTTATAGCTAGACAGTCAGAATTGCAGGTAGCAACATGGGCTTGTGACTAGCATCTGAAATGGGCCTTGGAAAGCCTCATAAGACTGAACCCCTAACTGGTGGAATGTGATGCTCTCTGAGGAAGATATCAGAATTGAGTTGCATTGAGTTAAATTCTTGCATATACTATTGGTGTCTGAGAGTTGCTTGTTAGCATGAGAAAACCCTCCCTTCTATACCTCCCTCCACCCCCGCCACCTCCACATAGGACTTGACTCCAGAACTCTTTTAATGAGGTGTGAAAGGAATTTTCTCATTCTATTGGCTTTTTAAACACACGATAATTTAAACACTGCAGTATTGTCATAAGATTTGAAAAGTGGACAGAATATAAGAAATTGCCTCCAAATGGATATTAATATATATAATATAATATTTAAATAAATAAACATGTTTAATAATATAGGGGAAATTGTGCTATATTAAGAAAAGAAATAAATCAAATCTTCACCAGAAACCACACAAAACAAATCTTTGACAGATATAGTTAGTTAAAACCATAAAAACCCTTAGAAGGGAGTGTTAGATGATCAGTTAAATTCCCACTGAGGTAGAATTTTCTGAATATGCCAAAGAAGCTATTCAATAATATTAAAACTGTTTTCAATTATAATACATTAAAATATACCATAAAAGCAAAAAAGAAAAGCTAGTAAGCATATTTGCAATAAATATGACAGCATATTACTTTGCTTAATATAAACAGACTTTTAAGAGTCATCAAGAAAGTACTATAAGAAGTAGTGTCAGCGTGAAAAAATAATTCAAAGGAAAAATGGGAAATAAACAAGAAAAAGCATGTAATTTTATTGGTAATTAAAGAAATGGAGAAGACTCATGAGAGTCCCTTGGACTACAAGATCAAACCAGTCAATCCTAAAGGAAATCAACCCTGAATGTTCCCTGGAAGGATTATTGCTGAAACTGAAGCCCCAATACTTTGAACACCTGATGCAAAGAGCAGACTCATTGGAGAAGACCCTGATGCTGGGAAAGATTGAAGGCAAAAGGAGAAGGAGGCAGCAGAGGATAAAATGGTTAGCATCACTGGCTCAAAGGACATGAATTTGAGCACAGTCCAGGAGACAGTGGAGGACAGAGGAGTCTGGCCTGCTGCAGTCCACGGGTTCACAAAGAGTCAGACATGATGTAGTGATTGAACAACAACAGCAAAGAAATGGAGATTATAACAGTGAATATGTGTGTGTTAGTCACTCAGTCATGTCTGACACTTCATGACTCATGGACTGCCAGGCTCCTCTGTCCATGGAATTCTCCAGGAAAGAATACTGGAATGGGTTGCCATGCCCTTCTCCAGGGGATCTTCCTGACCGAGGGATCGAACCTGGGTCTCCCGAATTGCAGGCAGATTCTTTACCATTTGAGCTACCCAGGAGGCCTTTTTTTTTCCCTTGTCATATTATAAAGGTTTAAGAATTTGGCATGCTAGGCAATGGCACCCTACTCCAGTACTCTTGTCTGGAAAATCCCATGGACAGAGGAGCCTGGAAGGCTGCAGTCCATGGGGTCTCGAAGAGTCGGACACGACTGAGCGATTTCACTTTCACTTTTCACTTTCATGCATTGGAGAGGGAAATGGCAACCCACTCCAGTGTTCTTGCCTGGAGAATCCCAGGGACGGGGGAGCCTGGTGGGCTGCCGTCTATGGGGTCGCACAGAGTCAGACACGACTGAAGCGTCTTAGCAGCAGTAGCAGCAGCAACAATCTAGTAATTTCAGTTTTAGCAACCTTCTCTAATAAGCTAAAGATCCAAAACTCATTGCCATATTAGGGAAAAATTCAAGACTCTTAAGGTATCAAAGACTAAAAGAATGAATTTAAAAAACATGGCACAAACATAGAAAATAATACAGCTGTTAAAATTTGTAATTTTGGCTTCTCTTCATCTTTCCTTCTATTCATGAACAATTTGGACTCAAAATCATGAGACAGGGAAGAGAAAGGTAGGCATTTCAATATCTGTATATTGAAAACTAAAATTTTGTTCCAGTATCTTCAAATCTAGTCTAATACCACAGAGTCTATTTTACTTTATCCCTTTCCAATTTTTTTAGTCCCTTTTCCTTAGGTGAAAAATCAACTTTCACTGTCCTTCACAGATATACTTTCTGTATTTAAGTGTGTACCATGGTGAGAATTTTAGATGCCCTGAGTGGGATATTGGTAACCAAGTAGGAGGGGAAGGCATGTTTGTTTGGTGTCAGAGCCTGGATAAGGTAAGATTAGTAGGGTGTTAGAGCTGGAGTAGGATAAGGAGAACATCCATGTAGTGGGTCAGGGCAGTCATGTGTGAAGAGTTAGTGTCCAAGTGTGTGAGAAGGGAACCTATCTCAGGCTGCTGGAGCCTGAGCAGGGTGAGCAAGTCATCCTTGTAAGGGAAGTAGATACAACAGAAAGTGTAGCTGTGAGGGATAGTGAACGCTGGTTTCTCACTGAAGGAGAAGGCATCGCCAAATCTGCAAAGGGAGAAAAGCAGAATAAATTACTGGTATTGGATTAAGATTGAAGGTATTGGTATGAACTTGTAGTTTTCAACATATAGATATAGAGAAACATAGGAATAAGGTGTGTGTGTGTGTGTGTGTGTGTGCTTGAAGTAGAGAAAGAAAATGGAATGATTATACTGAATTTGTGCAGAAGACCATTCTTGTTTGTAGAAAAAATATAAAGAAATTAGGAGGTAATAGGATATCACATCAACACTATCCTTTTTAAAATACATTAAGATCTTTTAAAACATTTAAAACTTTGATTTGTATAAACTTAAGATTGTTTCAAAAATTTGCAAATATAATTTCAAATAAGCAAAGTATCATATACACATAAACACCCTTATATATGTGTGCGGGGGACATTAGAAGTTAAAATGATGGATGTAGTTTTCCATGTAAATGATCAGAGCTTTGGTTCTCTGTAAACTTACAGCAGTGATGAGTGTTAAGCAGCAATGCCATATGCATTATTAATAAAACTGTTAGTTCATGAGTATGCTTCACATTTCCCTTCAGCTGTGTTGTAATTATGAATTCTTACTCTACAGACCAAACTTTGATGAGCTACAGTTTGAGATTTTCAATTTGAGTTGATGGATTTACCCAAGACTAAGGATATGATTTTTGTTTATTTGTTTGGAACACCAAGAAATTAACTACAGACAAAATAGCAAATGGGTTAAGAGCACACAATGTGGATCCACTTAAAACTAGTTTGAAGTACTAACATCAGCCCTTAAAAGCCATGTGACAGATTAGAAGAGGAAAGTTAATTTCTCAGAGGGGTTAATAAAACCTTTGTCATAGGCTGTGAGAGAATTAAATTTGCTAATACATGGTATCTGTCATACGATAAGTACCCAGTACAATGCTGTTATAAATTACTACGATCTCTGTATGAATCAGGGAAGGTTAGTTGCTGTAACAACTGTCTCAGAGGTTTAACATGACAAAATAAAATTATCCCTTATTTTATAGTCTGACTAAAGTCAGAAAGGAGGCATTGCTCTGTTCAATCAAGAGCCTACTAGACTCTACTCACTAAGCACTTTTGTCATTTTCTGAGGTCTTTGCTTCTTTGTGTTTGCTGACGCACAAAAGAAAAAGAGCAGAACATGTGGCAGGTATATCCCCTCTTAATAACTTTGGTAATTGTTAGCACATAATTTCAGCCATGGTCTATTCATGAGAACTAGTCACAGAACTTCACATAGTTGCAAGAGATGTGAGAAGTGGTGTCTACTGGTAAATTGAGGACAAAGACAAAGATGGATATTACAAGCATTTGTGGTCTTTGTTACCATCTGCCTTTCTGGTCTCCAAATATGAAACTCCCTTCTTTGCAGAGAGAGGTCATCTCAGTTCAGTTCAGTTCATTTACTCAGTCGTGTCCAACTCTTTGCCACCCCATGAGTTGCAGCACGCCAGGCCATCCTGTCCATCACTAACTCCTGGAGTTCACTCAAACTCATGTCCATCGAGTCAGTGATGCCATCCAGCCATCTCATCCTCTGTCATCCCCTTCTCCTCCTGCCCCCAATCCCTCCCAGCATCAGAGTCTTTTCCAGTGAGTCAACTCTTCGCATGAGGTGGCCAAAGTACTGGAGTTTCAGCTTTAGCATCATTGCTTCCAAAGAAATCCCAGGGCTGATCTCCTTCAGAATGGACTGGTTGGATCTGTACCACAATGTTCATCGCAGCACTGTTTATAATAGCCAGGACATGGAAGCAACCTGGATGTCCATCAGCAGATGAATGGATAAGAAAGCTGTGGTACATATACACAATGGAGTATTACTCAGCCATTAAAAAGAATACATTTGAATCAGTTCTAATGAGGTGGATGAAACTGGAGCCTATTATACAGAGTGAAGTAAGCCAGAAAGAAAAACACCAATACAGTATACTAACGCATATATATGGAATTTAGAAAGACGGTAATGATAACCCTGTATACAAGACAGCGAAAGAGACACTGATGTATAGAACAGGCTTATGGACTCTGTGGGAGAGGGAGAGGGTGGCAAGATTTGGGAGAATGGCA
>NW_011495076.1:4987825-5010188 GCF_000754665.1 Bison bison bison | reverse complement strand
AGAGGGATGGTATGGGGAGGGAGGAGGGAGGAGGGTTCAGGATGGATTTTCTTTTAAAAATTTAGAAAACAACAACAACAACAACAAAAAAACAACAACAACAACAAAAAAAGAACACCCAGGACTGATCTCCTTTAGAATGGACTGGTTGGATCTGCTTGCAGTCCAAGGGACTCTCAAGAGTCTTCTCCAACACCACAGTTCCAAATCATCCATTCTTTGGTGCTCAGCTTTCTTCACAGTCCAACTCTCACATCCATACATGACTATTGGAAAAACCATAGCCTTGACTAAACGGACCATTGTTGGCAAAGTAATGTCTCTGCTTTTGAATATGCTATCTAGGTTGGTCATAACTTTCCTTCCAAGGAGTAAGCGTCTTTTAATTTCATGGCTGCAGTCACCATCTGCAGTGATTTTGGAGCCCATAAAAATAAAGTCTGACACTGTTTCCACTGTTTTCCCGTCTATTTCCCATGAAGTGATGGGATCAGATGCCCTGATCTTCGTTTTCTGAATGTTGAGCTTTAAGCCAACTTTTCACTCTCCACTTTCACTTTCATCAAGAGGCTTTTTAGTTCCTCTTCACTTTTTGTCATAAGAGTGGTGTCATCTGCATATCTGAGATTATTGATATTTCTCCCGGCAATCTTGATTCCAGCTTGTGCCTCTTCCAGCCCAGTGTTTCTCATGATGTACTCTGCACATAAGTTAAATAAGAGGGTGCCAATATACTGCCTTGACGTACTGCTTTTCCTATTTGGAACCAGTCTGTTGTTCCATGTCCAGTTCTAACTGTTGCTTCCTGACCTGCATACAGGTTTCTCAAGAGACAGTCAGGTGGTCTGGTATTCCCATCTCTTTCAGAATTTTCCACAGTTTACTGTCATCCACACAGTTAAAGGCTTTGGCATGGTCAATAAAGCAGAAATAGATGTTTTTCTGGAACTCTCTTGCTTTTTCCATGATCCAGCGGATGTTGGCAATTTGATCTCTGGTTCCTCTGCCTTTTCTAAAACCAGCTTGAACATCTGGAAGTTCACAGTTCATGTATTGCTGAAGCCTGGCCTGAAGAATTTTAAGCATTACTTTACTAGCGTGTGAGATGAGTGCAATTGTGTGGTAGTTTGAGCATTTTTCGGCATTGTCTTTCTTTGGGATTGGAATGAAAACTGATGTTTTCCAGTCCTGTGGCCACTGCTGAGTTTTCCAAATTTGTTGGCATATTGAATGCAGCACTTTCACAGCATCGTCTTTCAGGATTTGAAATAGCTCAACTGGAATTCCATCACCTCCACTAGCTTTGTTCATAGTGATGCTTCCTAAGGGCCACTTGACTTCACATTCCAGGATGTCTGGTTCTAGGTGAGTGATCACACCATCGTGATTATCTTGGTCTTGAAGATCTTTTTTGTACAGTTCTTCATGTATTCTTGCCACCTCTTCTTAATATTGTCTGCTTCTGTTAGGTCCATACCATTTCTGTCCTTTATAGAGCCCATCTTTGCATGAAATGTTCCCTTGGTATCTCTAATTTTCTTGAAGAGACCTCTAGTCTTTCCCATTCTGTTGTTTCCTCTATTTCTTTGCTGTTGCTGCTAGCCATCCCTAAAACAGACAACTCCAAATCCCACTGTGTTACTCTCCATGAGTATCTCATGTTGCTGCACATCTTGTTTTGGCCTTTGTTCAAAAGTTGTTATGTTCCAAACTGTTAAGAGTGTTGTAGAGCACACAAGTTGGGGAGACAGAGACAGTGTCTCCCTTCAGGCCAGAGGTCAGAATTGTTTGCTTTCCAGAAGCAAATACAGGTTAATTATCATTATTATTATTATTATTATTTTGTTTACAAAACTTTGCCTAGTATTTATTTCTGCATAGCCTTTGGGATAATGATACTTTCCTATCTCTTGTGGTGGATAAAGCAAATAAGTGTTAATTTTATAAGTATTATTCTGTACCATATGTACATATTTACTCACTTTTATGTAAGCATGTTACCTAATTTTATTAATGAAAAAATACTGGTAAAAACATATGTATTTCTCCACAAATGCCAGTCAGTAATACTTTGCATAATCTTTTTTAGTTAAAAGGACAAAATCCACATGTTCCTATCAATAAATGCAGAAAAATCTGTTGATAATTTTTAACCTTCATTCATGATAAAGTAAATCATTTGTTGTGAACTAAGATTACAAATGATAACTCTTCAGCCTATTAAGATTATTGATCAAAAACCTCAACCAAACATTATATTTTAATGATAAAAGTCTTTAAGCCTTTCCTTCAAAATCAAGAACGGAATGAGACAAAGTGAAAGTTGCTCAGTCATGTCTGACTCTTTGTGACCGCATGAACTATATAGTCCATGGAATTCTCCAGGCCAGAATACTGGAGTGAGTAGCCTATCCATTCTCCAGTGGGTCCTCCCATCCCAGTAATTAAATCAGGGTCTCCCACACTGCAGGCAGATCCTTTACCAACTGAGCTATCAGGGAAGCCCAAGGAATGAGACAAAGACACTGCTGATCACTGTTCATATAAATATCATACTAAAGAATCTAGTTAAGGAAATATAATTAATACATAAAAGATGAGTTTAAGTAAATTATATTAGCAAAGCTAAAGTGCAATTTTAAAAATGAATTTATTTCACAATTAAAGATTAAAACAAAAATCTTTGCCTAGAGTTAAATATAACAAAAATGTTGGTGAATTCATGGAGAAAATATTAATAGTAGAATGTAATGAAAAACATTAAAGGAATACAAATAAATTGAGAGGTAAGGTATTAAGTTGAATTATATGCTTGAGAAACCTATATGCAGGTCAGGAAGCAACAGTTAGAACTGGACATGGAACAACAGACTGGTTCCAAATAGTAAAAGGAGTATGTCAAGTCAGTATATTGTCACCCTGCTTATTTAACTTATATGCTGAGTACATCATGAGAAACACTGGGCTGGAAGAAGCACAAGCTGGAATCAAGATTGCTGGGAGAAATATCAATAACCTCAGATATGCAGATGACACCACTCTTATGGCAGAAAGTGAAGAGAAACTAAAAAATCTCTTGATGAAAGTGAAAGAGGAGAGTAAATAAGTTGGCTTAAAGCTCAACATTCAGAAAATGAAGATCATGGCATCTGGTCCCATCACTTCCTGGGAAATAGATGGAGAAACAGTGTCAGACTTTATTTTTATGGGCTCCAAAATCACTGCAGATGGGGATTGCAGCCATGAAATTAAAAAACACTCTTTGGAAGGAAAGTTATGACCAACCTAGATAGCATATTCAAAAGCAGAGACATTACTTTGCCAACAAAGGTCCGTCTAGTCAAGGCTATGGTTTTTCCAGTGGTCATGTATGGATGTGAGAATTGGACTGTGAAGAAAACTGAGCGCCAAAGAATTGATGGTGTTGAACTGTGGTGTTGGAGAAGACTGTTGAGAGTCCCTTGGACTGCAAGGAGATCCAACCAGTCCATCCTAAAGGAGATCAGTCCTGGGTGTTCATTGGAAGGACTGATGCTAAAGCTGAAACTCCAGTACTTTGGCTACCTCATGCGAAAAGTTGACTCATTGGAAATGACTGATGCTGGGAGGGATTGGGGGCAGGAGGAGAAGGGGACGACAGAAGATGAGATGGCTGGATGGCATCACTGACTCAATGGACATGAGTGAACTCCGGGAGTTGGTGATGCACAGGGAGGCCTGGCATTATGCGATTTTGGGGTTGCAAAGAGTCAGACACGACTGAGCGACTGAACTGAACTGAACTGAACTAATATGATACTGCTGTTTTGTTAGGTCAGATTTGGTCAGATATCAGCAATTTCATATGGTTCAACTCAATATATCCCTGAAAAAGACACAATGTTATGAAACTGATATTTTCCCAACATTAACATATACACACATTTCTTTTCCCATGAAAAACCAATGTAACATAATTATAAAGTCTGTAAAATTTCAAGAATATATTTTTAACACTATAAAAGGATATTATGTAGCCCTACCAAAATTATAGTAAAATTGTAATTATAGCTAAACAATAGTATTTGTATATGGATAATGAAATAGCCAATGATCATATATTAAGATCCCAGAAGCAGATTCTTAGTATTGCAAATCTTGGTATCAATCTGATTTGCTTCTAAAGATCAGCTGGAGACAGAATGGACCATTTATTGAAGGATGATTGCGCATTTAGCAAAAGATAATTTTGTAACCCACTTTAGACAAAATTGGAGTGGGTACCCGTTCCTTTTTCCAGGGAATTTGCTCAATGCCAGGGATTGAACCCAAGTCTCCCACATTGCAGGCAGATTCTTTACCAGCTGAGCCACCAGGGAAGCTCAAGAATACTGGAGTGGGTGGCCTATCCTTTCTCCTGCAGGTCTTCCTGACCCAGGAATCTAACGGGGGTCTCCTGCATTGTAGGCTGATTCTTTACCAGCCGAGCTACCAGGGCAGCCCATAGGTTGTATAGAAAAATTAAATCCAGATAATGAAAATTTGAAAATGTGAAAAACTTTTAAGGCTAATGTAAAAGTAAATGTAGGAAAAAATGTCATGAAATTAAGGTAATAATATATTAAACAAGATATAAAAAGTACAACTCATGATAAAAAAGATTACATACTTAAAGCCTTCACTAATCAAAGAGAAAAATTTTAGATTAAAAGCTGCACATTGAACATATGTCTTTTAACATACAATACTGATAAAGGCATTGTATCAGAATGTATCATTTACTGTTTCAAATTAGGGTGTGAAATTAACCAAATTAAAAATTGGGTGAAAATCAATGCCATTTATTTTAAGTGAGAGAGGCACACATAACATACACAAATATGAAAGCATGGTAAATTCATGGGAAACTTTATGGAAATTGCAAATTAAAACAATAGTAAAGTACAATTTCACATGAATCAGATTGACAGAACTTTTCTTTGCCTATTTTAGGGGTTATTTTTGGATGTGGGGCATTGAGAACTATCACACAGAGTTGGCAGGAATGTAAATTTGAAAACTACATTATGGATAAACCTAAATTCAACCAGTTTATGATGTGAGTCTTATGTCCCAGCAAGTCCATTCCTAGGCATATACCCTAGAGAAATTCTATCCCAAACGCCCAAGGAGTCATATAAAAGAATTTTATTGTAGCATTGTTCATGATGTCCAAAAAACTAGGAACAATCAAAATCTTCATCATCAATGATACTTTTCACATAAGGCCCCAAAACATGCAAAACTAAATAATATATATTTTAAGAATACATACATGTGAAACAATTCTTTTGGAAAAAATCTATGATAAATACAAAAGTATGATTCATGGTTTTCACAGGGAGGAGGAGAAATGGACCAGGGTCAGGGAGGAGTATACAGAGTGTTTCCCTAGTATTGATAATTCAATTACTTGGATTATTTTAATATTTTGCCTTATAAAGTTATTAATCGAGCCCATCTTTGCATGAAATGTTCCTTTGGTATCTCTGATCTTCTTGAAGAGATCCCTAGTCTTTCCCATTCTGTTGTTTTCCTCTATTTCTTTGCATTGATCGCTGAAGAAGGCTTTTTTATCTCTTCTTGCTATTCTTTGGAACTCTGCATTCAGATATTTATATCTTTCCTTTTCTTCTTTGCTTTTCGCTTCTCTTCTTTTCACAGCTATTTGTAAGTTCTCCCCAGACAGCCATTTTGCTTTTTTGCATTTCTTTTCTATGGGAATGGTCTTGATCCCTGTCTCCTGTACAATGTCACAAACCTCATTCCATAGTTCATCAGGCACTCTATCTATCAGATCTAGGCCCTTAAATCTATTTCTCACTTCCACTGTATAATCATAAGGGATTTGCTTTAGGTCATACCTGAATGGTCTAGTGGTTTTCCCTACTTTCTTCAGTTTCAGTCTGAATTTGGCAATAAGGAGTTCATGGTCTGAGCCACAGTCAGCTCCTGGTCTTGTTTTTGCTGACTGTATAGAGCTTCTCCATCTTTGGCTGCAAAGAATATAATCAATCTGATTTCAGTGTTGACCATTTGGTGATGTCCATGTATAGAGTCTTCTCTTGTGTTGTTGGAAGAGGGTGTTTGTTATGACCAGTGCATTTTCTTGGCAAAACTCTATTAGTCTTTGCCCTGCTTCATTCCATATTCCAAGGCCAAATTTGCCTGTTACTCCAGGTGTTTCTTGACTTCCTACTTTTGCATTCCAGTCCCCTATAATGAAAAGGACATCTTTTTTGGGTGTTAGTTCTAAAAGGTCTTGTAGGTCTTCATAGAACTGTTCAACTTTAGCTTCTTCAGCATTACTGGTTGGGGCATAGACTTGGATTACTGTGATATTGAATGATTTGCCTTGGAAATGAACAGAGATCATTCTGTCGTTTTTGAGATTGCATCCAAGTACTGCATTTCGGGCCCTTTTGTTGACCGTGATGGCCACTCCATTTCTTCTGTGGGATTCCTGCCTGCAGTAGTATATATAATGGTCATCTGAGTTAAATTCACCCATTCCAGTCCATTTTAGTTCACTGATTCCTAGAATGTTGACAATCACTCTTGCCATCTCTTGTTTGACCACTTCCAATTTGCCTTGATTCATGGACCTGACATTCCAGGTTCCTATGCAATATTGCTCTTTACAGCATCGGACCTTACTTCTATCACCAGTCACATCCACAGCTGGGTATTCTTTTTGCTTTGGCTCCATCCCTTCATTCTTTCTGGAGTTATTTCTCCACTGATCTCCAGTAGCATATTGGGCACCTACTGACCTGGGGAGTTCCTCTTTCAGTATCCTATCATTTTGCCTTTTCATACTGTTCATGGGGTTCTCAAGGCAAGAATACTGAAGTGGTTTGCCATTCCCTTCTCCAGTGGACCACATTCTGTCAGATCTCCACCATGACCCATGGGCATGGCTTAGTTTCATTGAGTTAGACAAGGCTGTGGTCCTAGTGTGATTAGATTGACTAGTTTTCTGTGAGTATGGTTTCAGTGTGTTTGCCCTCTGATGCCCTCTTGCAACACCTACCGTCTTACTTGGGTTTCTCTTACCTTGGGCGTGGGATATCTCTTCACAGCTGCTCCAGCAAAGCGCAGCCATTGCTCCTTACTTTGGGCGAGGGGTATCTCCTCACTGCCACCCTTCCTGACCTTCAACATGGGATAGCTCCTCTAGGCCCTCCTGCGCCTGCGCAGCCAGGGCTTCTTGGACGTGGGGTTGGTCCTTCCAGCTACTGCCCCTGGCCTCAGGCATGGGGTTGCTCCTCCTGGCCACCGCCCTTGGCCTCGGGTGTGGGGGTGTGGGGTAGCTCCTCCCGCCCGCCACCCCTGGCCTTGGGCTTAGGGGTGTGGGGTAGCTCCTCCCGGCCACCGCCCCTGACCTCAGACGCGGGGTATGCTTACTCCTTGGAAGGAAAGTTATGACCAACCTAGATAGCATATTCAAAAGCAGAGACATTCCTTTGCCAACAAAGGTCCATCTAGTCAAGGCTATGGTTTTTCCAGTGGTCATGTATGGATGTGAGAGTTGGACTCTGAAGAAGGCTGAGCGCTGAAGAATTGATGCTTTTAAACTGTGGTGTTGGAGAAGACTCTTGAGAGTCCCTTGGACTGCAGGGAGATCCAACCAGTCCATTGTGAAGGAGATCAGCCCTGGGATTTCTTTGGAAGGAATGATGCTAAAGCTGAAATTCCAGTACTTTGGCCACCTCATGCAAAGAGTTGACTCATTGGAAAAGACTCTGATGCTGGGAGGGAATGGGGGCAGGAGGAGAAGGGGACGACAGAGGATGAGATGGCTGGATGGCATCACTGACTCTATGGACGTGAGTCTGAGTGAACTCCGGGAGTTGGTGATGGACAGGGAGGCCTGGCGTGCTGCGATTCATGAGGTCATAAAGAGTCGGACACGACTGAGTGACTGATCTGATCTGAAGATATTAATGGACATGGAACCACAGACAGTTTCCAAATAGGAAAAGGAGTACATCAAGGCTGTATATTGTCACCCTGCTTATTTAACTTGTAAGCAGAGTACATCATGAGAAACGCTGGGCTGGAGGAAGCACAAGCTGGAATCAAGATTGCCGGGAGAAATATCAATAACCTCAGATATGCAGATGACACCACCCTTATGGCAGAAAGCAAAGAAGAACTAAAGAGCTTTTTGATAAAAATGAAAGAGGAGAGTGAAAAAGTTGATTAAAGCTCAACTCTCATAAGACTAAGATTATGGCATCCGGTCCCTTCACTTCATGGCAAATAGATGGGGAAACAGTGGAAACAGTGACAGACTTTATTTTGGGGGGCTCCAAAAATCACTGCAGATGGTGACTGCAGCCATTAAATTAAAAGACGCTTGCTCCTTGGGAGAAAAGTTATGACCAACATAGACAGCATATTAAAAAGCAGAGACATTACTTTGTCAACAAAGGTCCATCTAGTCAAGGCTATGGTTTTTCCAGTAGTCATATATGGATGTGAGATTTGGACTATAAAGAAAGCTGAGCGCCAAAGAATTGATGCTTTGAACTATGGTGTTGGAGAAGACCCTTGAGAGTCCCTTGGACAGCAAGAGATCTAACCAGTCCACCCTAAAAGACATCAGTCCTAAATATTCAATGGAAGGACTGATGTTGAAGCTGAAACTCTGATACTTTGGCCACCTGATGTGAAGAACTGACTCATTTGAAAAGACCCTGATGCTGGGAAAGATTGAAAGCAGGAGAAAAAGGGGACGGCAGAGGATAAGATGGTTGTATGGCATCACCAACTCAGTGGACCTGAGTTTGAGTAAATTCTGGGGGTTGGTGATGGACAGCGAGGCCTGGCGTGTTGCAGTCCATGGGGTCGCGAAGAGTCAGACACAACTGAACAAGTGAACTGAACTGAACTGAAAGGTATTAAAACATCCCCAGGTATTAATGAAATGTTTCACAATAAATTCTAAGACAGAGAATGAATTACTCCCCAGAAGCCCAAAGTGGGTTAGGAGACAACAGTTTCAAGTCATTTTAAATCAATTCCACTTTCTTGGATCTCATAAATCCAGCTGTCTTTAAGCATGATTTAAAATCCAGGCCAGCACCATCCCTGCCGTTGCACACAGAAGCACTCATATGTCTGTTGCTCTACTCAGTTAGACTTATAAGACTCTTAAAATATAATCTTAAAGTAACTCTGTCCCCTTTGTCTTTTTTAAATTAACTCAGTAGGTGATACAATATCTGAAATTTGCTTCAATAAAGCCAAAACTGGTGGTATAGATGAAACAGGCCGGGCATAAATTGATGCCTGTTCTAATTGGTACTAGGCTCGTGTGAGTTCATTGTTTACTCTGATCAAATGTTTGAAATTTTCTGTAATAAAAAGTAGAAAAAAGTCAGTTTTCAGATTTTTTCTTTGCATGTACATGAAAACTCAGTCCACTGGCTTTTCTGAATACTCATAGGTAATAAAATCATATGACTGTTTTAAATCAGGAAATAATGTCTCAGTTCAAAAATTATAACTGTAAGACCTATATGATTAAACTCTTATATTATACAATTAAATCTTCCCCTTCATAGTTATGCTACTCTACAGGCAAGAGGCCAGCAAATAGTGTAGGGTGGTATTGTGGTTCATTTTTATTTTCCCATTCGATTTGCCCACTTGCAAAAAGAGAATTCTGATGGCTCTTGGGTTTAGTGTAGAGAGGAGAGTAAGGGGGAACAGGAAAATTCTTGACTGGTGCTGGTTTTTCTATGGCTTTACAGTCTCTGGGCACTGTTGGTATTTGAAGCTAACTCTTTTAGGGCACTTTTTAATGGATTTTTAGAGGTCCCACTGAGAATATCCACTGCACTGCCCACAAAACATTTTCTGCTCACTTTTACTCCTCTCCTCATTTTGTTTCTTGCTGGTCAATTCTACAGAGACTCCTTTCAGACTAAAATACTACCAGGCCAACCATCACCCCCTTGTAGCCCACCACTCATTCTGGGAAACATTCACATACTTTCTGCTCCAATGAACTCTGAAAATGCATACACCTCTGGATCAACTCCTCTATCAGATGCTAAAACATTTTAACCCTTGTATTTTTCAAGTAGAAGCTAGACAGAAGCCCACCATTCAATATTGTAAGTCATGTTATTAAACTTTCTCAGAAGTTTGTTGAAAAGTCTCCACACCAGGCTTGATCAAGTTCCACTGTTACCCTACAGGTCTCAATGGCTATCTCCAAAAAAATCCTCTTCATAAATCCACCTTTTTTTTTTTCATCTCAATGACATGAACAATGGCTTTTGATGTGCAAAAGCCAGTTTTGATTTTATATTTTGAAAGCATCTATAACAAAGAGACCCCACAGTCAGTCAGTTCAGTCGCTCAGAAATGTTTGACTCTTTGCGACCCCATGGACTGCAGCATGCCAGGCTTCCCTATCCATCACCGACTCCCAGAGCTTGCTCAAAATCATGGCCATAGAGCAGGTGATGCCATGTGATGTGAGAGACACCCATGATGTCTAATCTTTTTCAATTTTCTGTTTTATAATGAAGAGACATACTGAGGTAATCTAGGCGCTGAGTTGGATGGTGTTTGAAAGATGAAAGTGAATGGAAATATAGTCAACACAATTAAGATTAGTAAATATCATGATTATTATTTTTAAATGAGCTTTCTGAAACAAGAGCTAAATGGTAAGAGTTGCTTGTTGGAATTGCTAGAATGGATTGGCAAACATATTTTGATTATAGTTAGGCAATAAAATTTTGAGGATGAGGAGCCAAAGTGGGCTAGTATTAATAGAAAGAGATGTATTCATATATATAGATCTAAATATAGATATTTGGCCAGTGAAAACAGTTATGTTGTCATGAGATTCGTAAGGCATTTCACAGTTTCTTTGCTACCCTCAGTTTTCAGATTAGGCCTAATATACGTGCTGAAAGACAGCGTATGAGGTGCTTGTTTAGTATTGTCATAAAAAAGTTAATCTTAATTATGTCAGAAAAGAAGGAAGTCACCCATGGAATACTTAAATGGTTACTTTAATTGGTGATTTAGGTAGAAATATAGATAGATAGCTAATGTGCAGATAATACATTAATAGATTTTTATTTTTATGTAATGTGTAACTTCATAACTAAATTACCAATTAAACTTCATTTTCCATCATTTGTTGTTTTGCCCTTGACCTTCGAAACTTACAATTTAAAATGGCAAATTACCTCAAACAGCAACGGTTGAGTAATTAGTTTCACATACATTATTATATGATTAATCCATACTATTAATAAGCATGTGTTTCTCAAACATTCTGGAAATCAAATTTTTAGCTCAACTATACAATAACAAACCCAAATGTGTGGTGATATAGCAAAAAAAAAGTTAATAAAAATGAGACTTGAAAATGAGCAAAGGTATTTTAACGAAGTATGTCCCTTCTGGAATATGGGGCACAGAGTACTTTGGAATGCCATGTGATAGAGCTTATTATTAAGGAAAACCCAATAGTAATAGATGATACCTCTCCTTTTAGTCAGTAAGGTTTTCTCCAAGGTGTTTGTACTCTAATTGAAAGTCATAGACCATATGGCATTTAGACTACCACAGCTAGTTATCTTTATTGCTCTGCTGGGAGCAAAACTAAGCACTTCCTCTGAGTCTTTTCCAAATCTAAGTTCAGACAAACCTTAGGCATTTTTGAAAACTGAGGTAACAGAGCAAACTTTCAGGAGGAGAAAAAAGCCCCACCCCGTATTTCCTCTTATCTAATCAACATTCTTCCACAAGCCCATCTATATCTGAATTTTATAGCATTTAATAGAGCAAGTTAAAATAAAAAGAAGCAAGAAGATGACTAAAGTAATTTAAAAATAATTTTTAAAAGTAGAAGTGGCAGCAGAACAACCAAAAAAAGAAAAATGCTCAAAATTTATCAATAAAAATCTCTAGCAGTACCTAGGGAGGAAAACCCAAAGCAGAAATGTGTCTTTACTTTTCATTTCTCTTCACATAGCTTCCAACTCACGGGCTGAGCCTACTTCTAGATGAACAACAACACGAGACCCTCACATGTCAGGATTTCTAGTGACTTCTGCTGTTCTTTTAAAGAGTGGTAATTGTGCAATTGTGCTTTTTAAGTTAGAAAACTGTATAGTCAGCTATGTTCTAATCTAAAATTCAGTGTCCAAATCACCTCACATTGCAGACTTTTTGAAAATGGAAGCTTATTATACAGTGAGATCACAGTCCAATTAACATTGAAAAGTGATATCATTTTAATCAACATTTTCCATCTGTCTATCAGGCTCTGTGTGTGTAAATGTGTGTATGTGTGTGTGTGTGTGTGTGTGTGTGTGCATGTCTGTGTGATTGGCATCATCTCATTGCCAAATTATCTACATTTAAAAGTATACTTAGCTCAAGAATAAGAAAATTAAAAACTTACTGTGTCAGAAAGTTATATCTCTGAAAATCCTAGTCATGTGACCATAACTCATAGGTATAACTCCAACAAAAAGGAAATAATTAGAATGTTAGATAAGAGCCAATATACACTAACACAAGAATATCCTGAAATGCCATAATCAGGGTCAGTGTTGGGAGAGGGGTTAGCCGGAGGAGATATGAGGCAAAACAGGTGCTAAATATATTGTAGGCTCATTGAAATAAAATATTTTTAATTAAATTCTGCTTGATAATAAAATATATTATAGAAAACTTACACCTATCTGGTTAAACCAAATAATAGTAAGAACTTCTTCTGGGTAGAAAGAGAAGTTTATTTTGAATTTCTGTTTTTGTGGATTCTAAAAATTCAAAAAATCTGTCCCAAATTGTGCTAAAAAATAGATAAGAAGGAAGTATCAAGAAATATGCTGTGAGAAAGATTAATATATGTGGGATTTAAGTATTTATACCATCAGATTGTTCTGTGTTGGGACTGGACCACAGGATCTAATTGTCAAGTTTAAATTAAACGAAATAACTTTAGCAATACAGTCCACATGAACCAAATGGCTTGGCAGGCAGTAAGAGTGTTAATATATGGACTTTAAATTTCCCAGTCCTTAAATTCCCTGGAATAAAAGAAACCTGAGTGAGACCATTAAAATTCATTTCTGCACTTAATCTGATCATGAACTCAGGAAAGAAAAAAACAAACCACTATGAATCTGTGTTCTTTAAGTTAAGCAATAATTTAATGTAACCTGTTCATTAACTCTGAGGTTTCTGACTTTCAAACTTTTCTAACCACAAACTAAAAGAGTATGTCTTCTCAGAATCCAGTGCATATACATGTGCGCACACTTACTACTGAAAAACATTGTCATGATATGTGTGATGCTTTCTGTGATGAAGAGTGTGACTCAGCTTTTGATATTTGGCTACTGACAGCCTCCGTGCCCCAACATACTCCCTTTTTCTCTTATCTCACATCTGGGGAAACTAATAAGTTCCCTCCTTTGGAGCTAAGAGAGGTGTGGGAATTCAAGCCACTCAAGGTCCAGTTTGCTCATGGGAATTTTTGCCACATCTCCACTCCTTAACACCATGAAAACCCCACAACTACTCCCCTTACATAACTCTCTGAAGTCATTTTTTTAGCCTACTTCAAGTTGCTCTACTCTCCCCAGAAAGCCTATTATGTGGGTAATATATTTTTTCATACTTTCCTGGCATGGGTGGCATCATCAATCACTACATCTGAACCAAATTTGGGGGCCATTCCATGTCTACAGGGTGACACAGGATTTACTAACCACGTGTAATGAATTTTCACATTTTCTACTTCATTCTATGCTATTTCATTTAAAATAATACTGATCGTAACTTTCTGCACTGATTTTACAACAATTTCAAATGAAAATTCTAGTTCAAGATAAGAAAAGCATAAAAGTTCTGACAATGATTTTTAGGTCCTTTGAGTTTTTGCATATACTTGGATAACAGTAACAATGACTCACATTCCAGACACATTCCAAGGAAGGCATCTCTAAGCAGAGCAAGACTCCAGTTTTCCCACCTCATTCCTATGACTCCGGTCACATTGTACCTGGTGTGGAGGTTACAGAGCAGTGCTTTTCAGAAGTTCATAACGTACCAATCACCTGCTGACCTTATTAAGAGGCAAGTTTTTGAACGTTAGATCTTAGGTAGGACCAAAAGTTCTGCTTGTCTAATGATTTTCCAGCTAGTGTCCATATTTCTCGTCCATGGAGCATACTTTGAGTAGAAGGTCAGACAGGATCCCTATGGAAATCTCCCAGACTGTGTGCTGTCCTAATGCCTATGCCTCCTCAGTGCCCTAGTGCTGAGTACAGTTGTCCTAAGCCCTTCCTTTCTGATATGTGGGCATTTGTATTGTCATTCCCCTTATTTCTCTGTCCATACATCTTTTATAGTATCTAAATCGTTTAACAGTAAGTGTTGCACATGTGACACTCTTTTACCCCTAAATACTTCAGCATATATTTCCTAAGACTCACAAAATTCTCACACGTAGTTAATTCAGAAAACTGACATTAAATCAGCACTGTTATCCAATTTACATTCCTTATTCAAATTCCAATTGTCCCACTAATGTTCTTTATGGCAAAGGAAACAAATTTCAGGTCTAAAATTCAAGCCAGGACCACATGTTGCATTTAACTGTCATTCCTCATTAGTCTTCTTTAATCTGGAACAGTTCTTTAGTCTTTCTATTGTGTCCTTGACCTTTTTAAACAGCGCAAGCTCTTTATTTATAGAACTATGTCTGAGGTATCCTCAAATTTAAATTCAAGTTACACATTTTGGGGAGGAACACCAGAAAAGAAATGTTGTACTTTTGATTAATCATTCATTAGGAGGCAGTTATCCCATTATTGTTAAAGTTAGTTATGATCAACCTGGCTATGGTGGTGTCTGCCAGGTTTCTACATGGCAAAGATTCTGTTATTGTGCTTCTAATTAATTAGTATTTTATGGGAGGTACCGATGATACTCTGTTTCTTACAATTCTCTCAATTTAGTAACTATCAGTACCTCTTGTCTAAACAATTATTATTGTGGTTGTTGCCAAATCGTAATTTTCATATTTCACATCTCTTCTGCCTCAGTTGCTATTTTTACTGTCAATAGCATTTCAAGATGACAATGCAGCAAATTTGAAAATTGTTATGAAATTTTCACTTTTACTAATTATCATACATCTAATCATGTAGTAACCAACTGAATCATGCACAGCACATAAAGAAGGTAAGGTATTTCCATTGCTATGAAATCAATGTTATATGGAAAATTTTAACTGGCTTTTGTTAAGTCACAGGGCATAGATGATTTTACACCATCAGCTATCTGAGAAAACCTGACACTTTGTTGAAGAATCAGCAAAGCAGCTAAAGAGTTATTATCTATGAAATGGATCATAATCAAAGGATTGGAGAATCTGAATCCTTTTACCCTATTATATCCTTCACACAGAGTACTCATCCTTATCTATGGTGGGAGGGTCATTAGATGTGCCCAGAGCTATACTTTCCCTCTTAGACACTAAACTGAGAATTGATTTTACCATATGTGTGCAATTATTTATGAAATGCTCAAACCTTCATATCGCAGCCTCTGAATGTTTTCAAAGATTACAAATCATATCCAACTCATTGTTGGATGAGAAAGAATCATCATTGGTTTAACTTAGTAGTGAGAAAAATCTCTCTAACAGATACCCCCAAACAGCCATTGCCAATAGAAATAACACTTAAGAGTTACCAGAATGGATTTTCTCTCCTCATCATGACTATCTTAGGTTTAATTCATTGAAAAGCATCCTCACATATAAAGAAAAAAATTCTCAAATTTTCCTCCAGTAGCTCATATATTGGATTGGCCAAAAAGGTCCTCCATGGTTTTCCATGACATCTTACAGGAAAAACTCAAACACAGTTTTTGGCCAACCCCATAAAATGGTCACAGAGCTGTAACATCTGCTTGGCAGTATTAACATAATACATTTGAAAGTCAAGTTATCAGAGGCATTTCTGCCTACAGTTGCATTGTTTTTCTTGTTAATGTCCTATAGCTGATAAATATTTTGTCCCTTAAAAAGCAAAGCTCAGGTTATCTGATTAAGTTTGGCACTAAGAAGAATAATGATCTGAATTATTTGAAGGTACGTTGATGCCTTTGTGTATCACCATCCACCTGTGTAATACCATGACCACGTGCAAGAAGGAGGCCCACCAGTCCAAGTCCAGCGGGCACTTGGTGCACTGCCTCTTACTGCCACACCCTGCGTCCTGCCTGCCCCAGTGAGGCTCTCTAGCCCTTGACTTACCCTCTAAGAGTTTCGTGGAATTCTTGGCTTATGTTTACTCTCAGCAAATAGCTGATTGTGATTTCTGTTGAGTGTTCATTAAAAAAATAATAAAAATAATAATATTGTTAAATTCATCTTTGTTTCAAAATCACAACCTAAGCATTATAGCATATGAAGTAATGCATATAGAACAAAAAAACTATGTGGCATTTCGCTTACTAGACAGACAGCTAGCTAGGTTTACTCACTAGCTAAATGTGCCTCTCACAAATTATCAGGGAAAATGCTAAATCTGCAATGTGCAGTTAGTACTAAGATCAGTGTGATAATCATCTTTATTTCTTTTCAGCAGATAGTGAATTGGCTCTAGAAGGCAGTGGCCTTCTTTTTGAGTCTTGTGCAGGAAACCTGGGTTTGATCCCTGGGTCAGGAAGATTCCCTGGAGAAGGGAATGGCTATCCACTCCAGTATTCTGGCCTGGAGAATTCCCTGGACAGAGGAGCCTGGTGGGCTACAGTCCAGGGGGTCACAAAGAGTTGAACACAATTGAGCGACTTTCACTTCATACTCCTTTTATGACATTTGGTCCACGTTCATCTATAGTATTCCCCAACCTTTCACAGCTAGTAAGTATTCTGAATCAGACTTTCAGTTCTCTTATTCAGTTTATCGCACCTAACTTCCTTGAGAAAGCACTTCACCTTTCCTTAAACAGATTATGTTTATTTCAATCAAGGTTTTACTTATTTAAATGATTATTCCACTATCACCATCTGGGATGCTCAAAATTTTATATGCAATACAAAAAACTTATTGTAATATAATTATTCTGCACTAATAACTTTTTAATGCTACTCCACCCAGACTACTCAAGACTGCGCCCTTTCTTTTCTTTTATTTCTTTTCTTTTCTTTTATGTTTCAAAAAACATCTCAAAAATAATTAGCTACGAAAGTTGTGCTTGACAATATGAATGGGTTCTTTCAAATGTAAATACTGAATCTTTACACAAATTATCTTTTTTATAAAGGAATAGTTGTAAGTCCCCTTTTATAAGTCAGAGAATGAGGAGAAGATGGAGTAGGTAATTCGCCAAGTATCACTCTATCTACCTGCCATCTAACCAGTCTTTTAGGAGACTATTGGCCACGGATTTTATTTTTTAATTTGAATTTGCTTCTAGTCCTGCTTTATTTACAAACTGTACAACAAAAGCCACATGTGAATAGTAAAGCTTACCAGATGCAAACTAATATTTAGTGTCTCAGAATAAAAGGGGGAAAAGATAAGAAGCACATTTAACTTTCACATTATTTAAATGATGGCCCTAAGTATTCATTCTGTGTTAATTGGCCTACCTATTAGGATATGTTTGAAAACTATTAACTTTAAAAGCCCAGACCATTTTAAATCTTCTATAAAATGTATTATTACATCCAATTTAGATATTTAAATGCTCATGCATTAGTGATCTTTTGCACCTTATGAATCAATCATGCCTTTAAAACACCTGATTTCATGGTATGAATCTAAATGTCAGATTCTTATATTTAATTTCATTTATCCTTTCAAAGACAAAGAAGATGTTGGAGTGGGAAGAACACAGGCAAGAAGTCAGGACACTTCTTGCTGCTTTTAACTACAGTATAAAAAATGTCACATCATCTCTAATGGTATTTGTCTTTTTCCCGCATGTAAACAAGTAAATTAGTGCTAGAGTATTTCTAAGCTCTCTTTTGTCTAATCAATTATATAAAATTATTGTGTCTACATAAATGCACATCTTTCTTGGTAAACTATCACCCTATCCTAAAACTTGTACTTTAAAAAAAAATCAATTTCCTTTCCTTTTTTACTTTACAAAAGGATAAACTACAGAGATCCTTCTACATCTGTCTCTGGTAGGGTCCTTACTTTATTTATAATATTTGTGATTTAGACACAGCTTTTTAGTATAACTATCCATCAAACTGCACCTGTTGTAATGATAATTTTGCCTGTTTTCTTTTATGGCTTGGAAGAGAAATAGAATAAGAATCTCATGTCTTCTTACTATCACTCATGACCTGCTTCATGAATTAAAAGAAGTCACTTATGACATTTTAGTGAAGACTACACTTACTGCACCATTTCCTCTGATTGAAATATGCTCCATTTCTTCAAAATGAAATACAGTAGCCATCCTGTGAAGGCAAAGAACTGTGGCTAAGGATAATGAATCCAAACGCAAGATACGTGAGAGTATATCTGTAAATTGTTCCCTTTTGATTTTGAAGATGGACACTTCTTCACTGATCTGCAGTTATAATGATAGAATCTACTTGACCTTTGATGAGCAGAGAGGGAAGCATTAGGTGAACATCAGAAAGGGGTTTACGGTATAGAAAGTGCCCACTCAGGATGACAAAGCACCAATGTTGACATAATTATTTTCATCTGCTCATTGTTGCTAAGTCATGTCCAACATTTTGTGACCCTATGGACTGCAGTATGCCAGGCTTCCCTGTCCTTCACCGTCTCCTGGAGTTTACTCAGATTCATGTCCACTGAGTCAGTGATGCTATCTAACCATCTCATCCTCTACCACCCTCTTCTCCTTTTGTCTTCAATCTGTCCTAGCATCAGGGACTTTTCCATTGAGTCAGCTCTTTGCATCAGGTGGCCGAGGTATTGGAGCTTCTGCATTAGTCCTTCCAATGAATATTCAGTATTGATTTCCTTTAGGATTGACTGGTTTGATCTCTTTGCTGTCCAAGGACTCTCAAGAGTCTTCTCCAACAATTCAAAACCATCAATTCTTTCGCACCTCATTTTGTGGTCACCAGTTAGTTGTGGGCTATATTAGCAGGAAAACTGGTTAGAATCACCGTAGGACATTTAATACTGATGGCTGCCCATCTCACCTCCGCAGACCAGATAAATCAGAAGCACTGGGCTTGGGGCACAGTAGAGTAGACTTGAAATGTCCTCAGGTGGTTCTAATATACAACTGGAGTTAAGAACTAATGCTCTAGAGAAGTGGTTTCCAGACTTGACTGTGTATTAGATGTTCCTGGGGAAACAGAAGCAATACCAAGTCCCTCCAGTGAGGCTCATTGTTTAGGAGTGGCCAAGGAAACTGAAATTTTGACAAGCAGACCAGGTTCATCATGCAGGTGATTCATGGACCTCACATTAGTCCAGCACACTGTGAGGTAAGTTTCTGATAACAAAGAATGCAAGAGAGTACATGTTGACCAGTCTATACAGTCAGTTCCTAGACAGGCAAAATCACAGGTTTAAATAAAGCCAGGTATAGTGAATTTATCTATAAATGAACAAAGAATAATCCATTTGAAAAATAATATTCCTGGAAAAATCAGCCTTTGGGGGTTTGGAGCATTGGAATCTGTATTTTTATGTTTCTTAAGCATTGAAAATATGCCCTGGTTTTCTTATGCACTGGTCTACACCCAGTGCTTCCTCTCAGACACTTAAATGACTTTTTGAGTAATTGTAAGGAAGCAACCAGGGTGGCTAGCCTTCCTTTGTAAGAAGAATATAAAATAAAACAGTCAATAGCTCTTATTTGAGATCTCTATTCTTATAAAGACCTAAATCCTGAAAGTGACTAACTTCTCTGGATATACTGGTCTTTGGTTGTAGGGATCAGGAAATGGGTCTGTGCTTAGGGAAAGTTGTGAATAGGAGGATCTAAAGATAGGAGAAAGGGGAATAAAATTCTAAAACACTACCAGGCCTGATTGGTCTAGACCTCCTGTGTGTATTTGATTATGATTAATTCCAAGGGGATGTATTAAGGATATGCATTCCTAAGTTATGTCACAAGATCAAGGCCAATATCTGTAAACTTTAATATAGGTATATATAAATCACTCAGTCATCTTTTTATTTATTTTAACTTTTAATTTTATATTAGAATATAGCCAGTTAACAATGTTGTGATAGTTTCAGGAAGACAAGCAAAGGGACTCAACCATACATACACGTGTATCCATTCTCCCTCAAACTCCCCTCTCACCCAGGCTCTCAAACATCTTTTTAAATTGCAGATTCTGACTCAGCCTGTCTGGGATGGATCCTTAGAATGCTCTCAATTATTGTTGATAATGCTGGTTCATGGACGGCTCTTTGAGTTACAAGGATCTAGGCAACTTTTGGATCTAGGCAATTTTAAAATGGCTGTCTGAGGAGGCCTTATAAATAGCTCTGAAAAGAAGAGAAGCGAAAAGCAAAGGAGAAGAGGAAAGATATACCCATTTGAATGCAGAGTTCCAAAGAATAGCAAGGAGAGATAGAAAGCCTTCCTCAGAGATCAATGCAAAGTAATAGAGGGGAAAAAAAAAAAATAGAATGGGAAAGACAAGAGATCTCTTCAAGAAAATTAGACATACCAAGGTAACATTTCATGCAAAGATGGGCTCAATAAAGGGCAGAAATGGTATGGAAGTAAGAGAAGCAGGAGATATTAAGAAGAGGTGGCAAGAATACACAAAAGAACTTTATGAAAAAGAACTTCACCACCCAGATAATCATGATGGTGTGATCACTCACCTAGAGCCAGACATCCTGAAATGTGAAGTCAAGTGGGCCTTAAGAGGCATCACTACAAACAAAGTTGGTGGAGGTGACGGAATTCCAGTTGAGTTAATTCTAATCCTAAATGATGCTGCTGTGAAAGTGCTGCACTCAATATGCCAGCAAATTTGGACAACTCAGCAGTGGCCACAGGACTAGAAAAAGTCAGTTTTCATTCCAATCCCAAACAAAGGCAATGCCAAAGAATGCTCAAACTACCACACAATTGCACTATCTCACATGCTAGTAAAGTAATGCTTAAAATTCTCCAAGCCAGGCTCCAGCAATACGTGAACCATGAACTTCCAGATATTCAAGCTGGTTTTAGAAAAGGCAGAGGAACCAGAAATCAAATTGCCAACATCTGCTGTGCCAGGGTCCAGCCCCGGCGGAGTCAGGGGTTTCGAAGGGGAGACGGCTTCGGCGATCAGGATACAATAGAATTAAAGATATAAAGAGTGGTTAAATAAGGATAGCTCAGTGAGAAAATTCAGTGGAGAAGAGAGGCTGAATAACTTGGTTTACGTGGAAAGCTAATAAAATTCCAAAATAAGGAATTTATGTCACCTACGTAGGCCGCAGGCATCCTCCCGTTCTCCCGAAGAAGAGGAGACACTAAGGCCTCCCCGGTCAGATCTTAGAAGCCCAGGCAAAATTAGTAGCCTAGACGAGCCTCCACGCCCTAGTTCTTACCCTAGCCAGAAGGTGAGACAAAGAACAACATGGGGAGACCAAGTTTCGGTGAACAAGGCCCACACTTTATTTTCCAAAGTAGTTTTTATACCTTAAGTTATGTGTAGAGGATAATGGGAGAAGGGGTAGAGTCATGCAGTAAGCCAGGCTTTCTTCCTGCAAACTTATCATATGCAAAAGTTTAGGTGATTTGCATCATCTTCTGGCCCAGAAGCCTGTTAACATTTTAAGACCCTTTCTTCAGAAAACTTATTTTTCTCTAAAGGTGATTATTCTAAAGTCAGGCACCACCCTCCAAAAGCATTAGATAAAGCTGAATTCCTATAGGGCAAAGGTGTGGTTGGCTATAACAAGAAAAAAATTAACTCAAGGGTCCAAGGTTACAAACATTAAAGCTACTATTTACATTCCTATATACCAATTATATTAATCAGTACACTGCCAGGGACACAGTAGGTAAGGGATATGCAAACTTAGCAAACATTGGCCCAACAAGTGAAAAACCCTTCACCAATACAATTTCTAATCAGTCTTTTAACTGCTCAAAGGGATCTGTATTTAGACAGTTTAGAACATCTCATGCCTCTCACGGTTGTGAACTAAAACACTCTTGTCACACCCAGGAACTTTATTAACTGGAGTTGTAAGTTAACTCTTTTTCAGAGAGAGGTGGCAGGGGACAGCTCCCGTAGTCAGAGGTGTAGGTGAGAGCACAAAGCAGTAAAGTAGGCAGACTCTGGTTTTCGGGGTAGATGCTCGAGAATTTCCAGGGGGACTTCT
>NW_011495076.1:4986827-4987725 GCF_000754665.1 Bison bison bison | reverse complement strand
TTTGCCACAGGCGGAATTCCTCACGCTGGCTCCCGGCACTGCTGGATCATCGAAAAAGCAAGAGAGTTCCAGAAAAACATCTATTTCTGCTTTATTGACTATGCCAAAGCCTTTAACTGTGTAGATCACAGTAAACTGGGAAATTCTGAAAGAGATGGGAATACCAGACCACCTGACCTGCTTCTTGAGAAACCTATATGCAGGTCAGGAAGCAACAGTTAGAACTGGACATAGAACAGACTGGTTCCAAATAGGAAAAAGAGTATGCCAAGGCTGTATATTGTCACCCTGCTTATTTAACTTATATGCAGATTACATCATGAGAAATGCTGGCTAGAGGAAGAGCAAGCTGGAATCAAGATTGCTGGGAGAAATATCAATAACCTCAGATATGCAGATGACACTACCCTTATGGCAGAAAGTGAAGAAGAACTAAAGAGGCTCTGATGAAAGTGAAAGAGGAGAGTGAAAAAGTTGGCTTAAAGTTCAACATTCAGAAAACTATGATCATGGCATCTGGTCCCATCACTTCATGGGAAATAGTTGGGGAAACTGTGAAAACAATGGCTGACTGTATTTTTCTGGGCTCCAAAATCACTGCAGATGGTGACTGCAGCCATGAAATTAAAAGATGCTTACTCCTTGGAAGGAAAGTTATGACCAATATAGACAGCATATTAAAAAGCAGAGACATTACTTTGTCAACAAAGGTCCATCTGGTCAGACTATGGTTTTTCCAGTGGTCATGTATGGATGTGAGAGTTGGACTGTGAAGAAAGCTGAGCGCCGAAGAATTGATGCTTTTGCACTGTGGTGTTGGAGAAGACTCTTGAGAGTCCCTTGGACTGCAAGGTGATCCATTCTAAAGGAGATCAGTCCTGGGTGTTCATTGGAAGGA
>NW_011495076.1:4977474-4986727 GCF_000754665.1 Bison bison bison | reverse complement strand
CTGACTCATTTGAAAAGACCCTGATGCTGGGAAAGATTGAGGGCAGGAGGAGAAGTGGACGACAGAGGATGAAATGGTTGGATGGCATCAATGACTCAATGGACATGGGTTTGAGTGGACTCCAGGAGTTGGTGATAGACAGGGAGGCCTGGTGTGCTGCGGTTCATGGTGTCACAAAGAGTCGGACACGACTGAGCGACTGAACTGAACTGAACTGAAAACATATAGACTGCCAGTTATTTCTCCAGAAAGGATGGGTTTATTTCAGATCATTAGAAAATTGCAGTGTGGGAATTGATACCATATTAGCCATTTTCAAGTCCTTGCAGAGCAAGGCAAAGAGAGGGGAAAAGGAAGTTTGGAGAGATACAGTAAACAGAGTTTACTTCTCTCTCTCTCTCTCTCTCTCTCTCTCTCTCTCTCTCTGGCTTTTCATAAGCTGAGTTTTTGCCAGAGAACAAGGGGAGTCTTTCTTCTTCCTGTTGGGTTCCAATATTGTCTCAAGGCTTGAGAACTTTTTCTGCTGATCTCCTGACTTTAATTACAGTTGTTTGTTAAATTTTTACAGACCATAGAATAAATTCCCCTGAGAGTATATATAAATATATATGCATTCCTGATGATTCAGCACATCATCCTCTCTTGGGCTGGGCTTCGATACTCCTCACCTCTAGGAGCCCCTCAGTGTTTTAGCATCTTAGCAGCCACTCAAAACAATTGATTTTACAAATATTGTCACATTTGTGATTTACAGAAACCATGGGAAGTCAATGCAACATTAGCAGCTTTACAAAAGAAAAATCAAGCTTCCAGAGAAGTTTCAAAATTTGTCCAAGGAATTTCCATGGCTCAACTCATAAAATGATAAAGATTCAATTCAAGGACCTTCAATATCAGGTTCAAAATTATTTTACCTAAAACCATAGTTTCCTGTGTAAAATACAATGTCCTAATTCTCTTTACCTATTTTGACAACATATCAGCAATATAAACAAACAGGACTCCCATGCATAACTTTATAGATTTGGATTTAAAACTCTACATAAATTTTAAGTGAACTTCACAATACCCCCATGCAGTACAATAATTTTCACATTAGTATAAGAGAGGAATGAAACAGATTTTGAAGTCATCTAGTTTGCCTGAGGCCAACAGAATGTGGAATACAATTTTTGATAAATTCAACTCAGTCATCACCTTCCATAGTCACACATTTTATATTAGAGAAATTATAACTGGTTCACAGAGGGATACCTGGAAACTCATTCTGTGGGTTACAAGGAGTGTTAGCTTACCTAATTAGCCCCTTTTAGAAGGAGCTGGTTATTGTACTCAATGAGTAATAGTGTCTGTTGCAATTTATTATGTAACACAAAAATGTAAACAAAACAACATTTTTATAAGAAGTAACATCTAGTACAATGTAATGTGATTCCTAATGGCTTCAGAAGAAGATGTGTTTTTAAAATATCAATATAAATTTAAAGAGAAATTATCCTCCACATTTTAATTATTTTACATTTCTAAAATCAATGGAATTCCTTAATTAGATACATGTTTCCCTCTGCAATCCCTGTGACCTGTGTTGGAATGTCTACTTCTCCTCTAGAGAAAACACACAGGAGGGAAAGGCAGAAGACTAGAAAGAATAACTCTGTACCAAATTATTATGGAGAAATAAAGCCTCATGAAACCTTTCCATTAAATTTAGGTCTTTTCAATATATCATCAAGCCAGTGATTTGAAGCACAGTTGATGATAATGATAATGTTTCATTGATGGTTATTTTTACCAGTTCTTAACACTGTCACTTCAGTGGCTCTGAGTGGGTGAGATTTCATATAATGTCTACAGAAAACCTTAATGACCAAATTTCTGAGACATTGTTCACATTATTTGAAGTTTATTGGCAAGGACTTCTTCCTTTCAGAAAAATGAGGAATGGGACATTAGCTATGTCCTATCCCTTGGTACAGTGACCTCCAAGTATTTTCTTCAATATGTTAATATTATCATTTTTAGATTTTTTTTTCTTTTTAGCAGACTTACTAAATTGATAATTGGAAAACATGAAAAATTATCTGAGACAACAAAGAGGGTATATTATAGATATATCATTTATATAAAATATAAATGACATGAAATAATATAAATAATGTAGGCTAATGTGAATTCTCAAAAAATTGAGGAGGTAAAATATATGTGTGTGATATCTGAAAAACATTTTATAATACTTCTGATATTATCTTCCTCTATTCCATTCTTCCTTTATTATTTTTGCTTTCATTTTGATCATATTACTTTAGTTTTATACTGAGTAGTTTTTCTATCATGTGAAAAGAAACTTTAAGTTGAAGTTTTTAAAAATATATGTCATCACAGTTACATTACATTGTGTAATTCAACCAAATTGCTTAATCAAATTCAAGCTGCTTTATTCCCTGAATCATTTAGTTAAGCATAAGGAAGTTAACCCAGCAGAATTGTACTTTACTTATGGTTTAAACACAGTTGAGACACTTTAACATTATCAAGTCTGTGGAAAGAATAATGGATTTTGCTTTGTTATGATGCTTTTCACTTCCAACTCCCAAGGACAATTACTGTACACTTTTGTTTATGATGTAGGATATTGTCTGTGACACTTGGCCATTTGGAACACTGCATTAAATTGAATATTTTAAATTATTTCCTTTATTTAGAGGAAAGAAAAAGACATTGAAAATACAGTATGAAGCCTTCTAGATAAAATGCGACTTTATGAGTTTGTTTCCTGTGTTCCAAATTTCTACACTTTTCTGCTATTTCATTTTAAAAGAGCTCTTGATTTAAAAGAGTAGATTCCATTTTGAAAATGGGTCTCTCGACCCATAAAAAAGCAAAAAGTCTTCATTACCTGAACACTGGCCAAAAGTGAAATAGCTGTAAAGGGTAATTATGTGGATTTGCTATAACACATATTTCTAGATTGATTCTAGCATAGGGCAAAATAAAATTTCTAAAATACATTTCATTCTGTATTTCATTGACTTCTTTATATGCTTCCTGCCAATTATCTCTTTGAAGAATGTTTGTTAGTTTGAATTTAATGCATATAAATAAACCTAATTTCTAGTGTCAGTAAATTGTATATCAAAATGTATTAACACCAAGAGAATTCAGAAACTTGACATGGTATTAGAAATAAGTAAATGCCATATTACTGGATGTCTATAAAAAGGCTAACTTTCTCCTAACACAGATGCTTGCATTACAAATAAAAATAATAGTTGGTGCTAAAATAGTCATCTAATGACTTAATGAAAATCTCAAATGACCTCAGTGTGGATCATGCCTCAAATAGAAGGGAGTTTGCTTACAAATTCCTGGTTCCAAATACATGAAGAATACTAATAAGTTACTTCATAGCAAAGGCAGATATAGGCCTTCCTAGTTTCTTTGAGTAATGTATGTGATCAACTTTTATCATGCCAGTCCCTAGAGCTATTTGGAGGAGATTGTTCTTTTTCTCTAAAATTCCGTATGATTCCTTTGTCTGTGAATACTAACCATGTTCATATATGAAGTTGCTAAACTAACTGTAGTGTTGGGCTTCTCTTTTTCTTACAGATGACACCAATTTCAGTCTTCTTGGGTAAGATGTAGATTAGATGGAGCCTGTCTCAAATTGCTAAAATACTATAAAATAAGTATCATAAACAATCCAATATGAAAAAATGGATATTATCTTGAATATCAGAGGACTTTGCATTAAGGTTTATGGCTCTGGAATAAAAAAATAATCTTCAAAATACAACCATAATTACTTTTCATGATGTGTCCCTGTCCACCTTTAAAAAACAGCTTTTCAGGGGGAAAAAAAAAACTAAGTGAATACTCTGCTCCTCCTCCTTTCTTTGCCTTCTGACTCACAAAACAAAGATGTCTAAAAACAAACCAAACAGGGGAACCCTTTCAACAGAGTGTAGAAAATGATTTTTGAGGCAGCTAGAGCACATGTCCCAATGAGATTTTTATCATTCATGGTTTGAACTATATGAAATTGCCTATATCTGAATGCTTTTTGGCTTCCCAGGTGGCACTAGTGGTAAAGAACCCACCTGTCAGTGCTGGAGATGTGAAAGACACGGGGTTCGACCCTGGGTGGGAAAATCCCTTAGAGAAGGGCAAGGCAGTCCACGTCAGTGTTCTTGCCTAGGAGAATCACATGGACAGAAGAACCTGGAAGGCTACAGTCCGCAGTGTCGCACGGAGTTGGACACAACTGAAGCAACTTCGCTCACATGCTCTTTGCCCAAATGGCAGAAAAATTCAGTTTAATCTAGTATGTCCTTTCAGAGACACCAACTTCCCAAAACCACAGGATGTGAAAGCAGAATAAGTGCTTTTAACCGTTTCATCCAGAGTCAGGCGATACCCTTGAATTTTGTTCAAAGTGGGTGTTTCTTTTGTTTTATAAATTTTAGCTTTCTGGGAGAAAGAAATTCATAAAGTTAGAAATAGAAAAACATATATGTTATAAATAACTAAAAATCTTGTTCATTTTTACAAAAAATACCAAGTAGGCAAACCACTTATCTAACCTAATCTATAAAAAAGTGAGAAGTCAAAAATATACATGGTTGGTATATTTTTTTTAAATATAAGAAATTAATTATGACATTACTTTGCAGACCTGTCTGCAATGAAATTAAAAATTATAGATAAAATGGATACTATCAAAGGAAGATATGATATTAGTCAAAATCTACCCCATTAAAGATAGAAAGTTCAAATAGACCAATATTCAATAAAGAAAATTTTATTAATGAACCACCAAAAAAGAAAAAAAGATCAGCAAGCCCAAGTAGATGCAAAAGGAAATACTACTGCTTCACCAATATCAGATTATTTCAATGCTACACAAGTTGTTCTAGAGATTTAAAAATGAAGGGAAATTTAGAAGCTCTATTTTTAATGAGTAAAAATAAAATGAGATTATGATCACATAAAAGAAATTAATTGGTCAATATAATTCATAAATACTGATCTTAAAAATTATATCATCACAGTAAATAATACACTATGATAATATGAAATTCATTTCAAGAATTAAAAAAAATTTTAATAGGTAATACATTAGTTCAATACATCAGAAAAAAGAATCAGTATGCACAAACAGCAACAATAACATATATATATATATACACACACACACAAAATTATAGCAAAACTGTCACATATCACTAAAGAAAATGTATCATTAAAAATCATTAATAAGTCATTAGAAACTAAGAAAGGAAAATTTTTAAGCACTGATGAAATGTATAAAAGTAAATTTGAACAGATGGAAAAATATCCTTTCCTTCTTAGATGACTCCATTTCATAAAGCAGTCAGTCTCTCCAATGTAACTTATTCATTTTATAAAATCCCAAAAGAAATAACACTTTTTGAAGAAAGCAGATAAATTGATGCTAAAGTTCATATAGACAGAAAAACAATCAATGATATCTAGAAAAAACAAAGGAGAAAAAAGCTATAGGGAGGGATAAGGGATAAGTCCTGCAGATACTAAGTATTTAAAAGCTCTGTAAATTATATAATGTAGTAATAATATGTGAATAGACAAACCAGTGAAATAAAGTCCATAGAGTGACCCAAATAAATAAATATATATATATATATGTAAGTTTAATGATAAAGAAGCCATTTCAGATCACAAGGGAAAAGATGAGTGTTTTAATACATGAAACTGAGGCAAAAGAATAGCCACTTGGAAAATAAGACAAATTAAATTTCATATCACATCACATCCAAGAATATGGTCCAAATAGGTCATTGGTTTAAATGTAACAAATGAAACCATACAGGCCCTAAAGAAAACACAGGTGTATTTTTCTATAATCTGGCACTGGGAAAAGTTTCTAACTATAACCTAAAATCCAGATGGACAAAGAAACAAAATATTTGACTAAATTAAAGTAATTAAAAATATCTTTGCTTAGGGAAAAAAAAAATCACAGACCAAGAGACTAACTTGCAAAAGTACTTCACAGACAGTGTTTATGACAGATATCATAGGAATAGAATACTATGCATAATGTACATTTTAATATAAAAGAAAACTACAAAAATCCTATAGAAAAATAAGCAAATGAAATTAACTCAAAATTTTAAGGAAAATATATTAACAGCATCATTGCTGCTGCTGCTGCTAAGTCGCTTCAGTCGTGTCCAACTCTGTGCGACCCCATAGACGGTGGCCCACCAGGCTCCCCTGTCCCTGGGATCCTCCAGGCAAGAACACTGGAGTGGGTTGCCATTTCATTCTCCAATGCATGAAAGGGAAAAGTGAAAGTGAAGTCACTCAATTGTGTCCAACTCTTCACGACCCCATGGTCTGCAGCCTACCAGGCTCCTCTGTCCATGGGATGTTCCAGGCAAGAGTACTGGAGTGGGATGCCATTGCCTTCTCCAAACACCATCACTAAACATATGAAAATATATTCAGCTTCACTCATTATAAGAGGAATACAAATTAAAACTACACTGAGACTTCAGTGTTTTCCCACCAAAATTGGCAGAAAATAAAAACAAAATTAAAGAAAAAAAAACACTTGAATATACCTTCTGCTTCTGAAGCTGTCATACATTGCTGGTGAGAATATGCTGCTGCTGCTACTGCTAAGTCGCTTCAGTCGTGTCCGACTCTGTGAGACCCCATAGACGGCAGCCCATCAGGCTGGGATTCTCCAGGCAAGAACACTGGAGTGGGTTGCCATTTCCTTCTCCAATGCATGAAAATGAAAAGTGAAATTGAAGTCATTCAGTCGTGTCCAACTCTTAGTGACCCCATGGACTGCAGCCTACCAGGCTCCTCTGTCCATGGGATTTTCCAGGCAAGAATACTGGAGTGGGTTGCCATTGTCTTAGAGTTTGAAAATACCTTTTGATCCACCAGTTTCTTTCACAGAGATTTTTTCTAAAGATTCAACCCTATCATAAGAAAATACAATTGCACAAGATAATTCATCGAAGCATTGTTTATATTTAAGAATATTGGAAATGACCTAAAAGACCATACTTGGGATATTGCTGGAATATCCTATGGTACAATGGAGCCCTAGGCAGTTATTTAAAAGAATGAGGAAGATCTCTATCGACTGATGCAGAAAGATTTCCAGGTTACACATTTTTTGTTTTTTGTTTTTTTTTTTTTAAAGTACAATACTGATTTCCTATCATGATAACTTTTGAGTAAAAAATGAAAGGTGAAAATAAAATTAAACATCCATATATCTATTCATCTATTGTGAAAAAGAAATACAAAGGATAAACTGGAAAATAAAGTTGGTTAATGTCAAGAATGGTGTGAAAGTGGACTGGTTGGTGGGTGGATCAAGTAGCTCTTTTTTAGTAGCATACATTTTGTAGTTTTTATATTGCAAACCATGGTACATTCTACATACTTAAAAAATCCTGAGTACAATGCAAACAGAAACATGAACCTAAACATATTGATAGCATGACCTTACTAAAGGGAGAGAAAACAGTACCAGCTGATGTAACTTTTGAACTCACTGTTTTGAGTCCATATATTCAACCTAAAGATGGGAAGCAATGTAAACATTGCATTTTTAACTGTAGATAGAATTTCTTTCCTCAATAGTATGGGTCAGCAATTCTGAAAATACATTTTGTGTATGGCTGTTGGAAACAGGTGATAAATATGTTAAGATCAGTGGGATCCTGGTTCCTCACTACCTGATAAGAATGTCATTAACATGGAGAGAAGATGGGTTGAAAGAACTTTGAGGTGTTAAATTGGGATTGGAGAGATCAGCATTGGCTCATGATTTGTGGTTTTAAGACAGATAGGTGATAGATAATGAAGATATATATATATCTTCTAGATTCATCTTCTAATTAGTCTAGAAACAAAAACATCACACAACAATGAGCACAGAAATTCATAGATCCGTTTTTATTTTTCTTTTTTAAATTTTATTTTATTTTTAAACTTTACCATATTGTATTAGTTTTGCCAAATATCGAAATGAATCCGCCACAGGTATACCCGCGTTCCCCATCCTGAACCCTCCTCCCTCCTCCCTCCCCATGCCCTCCCTCTGGGTCATCCCAGTGCACCAGCCCCAAGCATCCAGTATTGTGCATCGAACCTGGACTGGCGACTCGTTTCATACATGATATTATACATGTTTCAATGCCATTCTCCTGAATCTCCCCACCCTCTCCCTCTCCCACAGAGTCCATAAGATTGATCTATGAATCAGGGATCATTTGAAAAAATCGGTGATTCCAGAATTGACACAGGAAATTACAGACTATTAGAAGTAACCAAGAAAAAACAACAGTCACTTAAATACAATGAATTGTCAAATAATGAATAAAAAAATAAATAAAGCAGTCAGCACAGAAGAATATTTGAATTAATGACTTTGGAAAGTATATACTATGTATCCTAAAATTAATAACTTTCCTTTTTTCAAAAAAAGTTAATCTACAAGAGAAAAAAGAACAAAAGCATTTGGCTTGTGATTTCTCCTTAACAACAATACAAAGAGATAATGCAACAACACCTACAGTATTTTGAATTTAAGGTGGCTGAGTGCTAAGTCACTTCTGTCATGTCTGACTCTTTGTGACCCTATGGGCTATAGCCCACCAGGCTCCTCTGTCCATGGTATTTTCCAGGCAAGAATATTGGAGTGGATTGCCATGCCCTCCTCCAAGATATAAGTTATGTATTCTTTTTAATGGCTGAGTAATACTCCATTGTGTATATGTACCATAGCTTTCTTATCCATTCATCTGCTGATGGACATCTAGGTTGCTTCTATGTCCTGGCTATTATAAACAGTGCTGCGATGAACATTGGGGTACACGTGTCTCTTTTCCATCTGGTTTCCTCAGTGTGTATGCCCAGCAGTGGGATTGCTGGATCATAAGGCAGTTCTATTTCCAGTTTTTTAAGGAATCTCCACACTGTTCTCCATAGTGACTGTACTAGTTTGCATTCCCACCAACAGTGTAAGAGGGTTCCCTTTTCTCCACACCCTCTCCAGCATTTATTGCTTGTAGACTTTCGGATCGCAGCCATTCTGACTGGCGTGAAATGGTATCTCATAGTGGTTTTGATTTGCATTTCTCTGATAATGAGTGATGTTGAGCATTTTTTCATGTATTTGTTAGCCATCTGTATGTCTTCTTTGGAGAAATGTCTATTTAGTTCTTTGGCCCATTTTTTGATT
>NW_011495076.1:4976267-4977175 GCF_000754665.1 Bison bison bison | reverse complement strand
ATTTTTGAGATTAGTTGTTTGTCAGTTGCTTCATTTGCTATTATTTTCTCCCATTCTGAAGGCTGCCTTTTCACCTTGCTAATAGTTTCCTTTGTTGTGCAGAAGCCTTTGAGTTTAATTAGGTCCCATTTGTTTATTTTTGCTTATATTTCCAATATTCTGGGAGGTGGGTCATAGAGGATCCTGCTGTGATGTATGTCGGAGAGTGTTTTGCCTATGTTCTCCTCTAGGAGTTTTATAGTTTCTGGTCTTAAGTTTAGATTTTTAATCCATTTTGAGTTTATTTTTGTGTATGGTGTTAGAAAGTGTTCTAGTTTCATTCTCTTACAAGTGGTTGACCAGTTTTCCCAGCACCACTTGTTAAAGAGATTGTCTTTAATCCATTGTATATTCTTGCCTCCTTTGTCAAAGATAAGGTGTCCATATGTGCGTGGATTTATCTCTGGGCTTTCTATTTTGTTCCATTGATCAATATTTCTGTCTTTGTGCCAGTACCATACTGTCTTGATAACTGTGGCTTTGTAATAGAGTCTGAAGTCAGGTAGGTTGATTCCTCCAGTTCCATTCTTCTTTCTCAAGATAGCTTTGGCTATTTGAGGTTTTTTGTATTTCCATACAAATTGTGAAATTATTTGTTCTAGCTCTGTGAAGAATACCGTTGGTAGCTTGATAGGGATTGCATTGAATCTATAAATTGCTTTGGGTAGTATACTCATTTTCACTATATTGATTCTTCCAATCCATGAACATGGTATACATTTGAATCAGTTCTAATGAGATGGATAAAACTGGAACCTATTATACAGAGTGAAGTAAGCCAGAAAGAAAAACACCAATACAGTATACTAACACATATATATGGAATTTAGAAAGATGGTAACAATAACCCTGTGTACGAGACAGCAAAA
>NW_011495076.1:4957502-4976167 GCF_000754665.1 Bison bison bison | reverse complement strand
GGAGGGTAGGGGAGGGAGGAGGGAGGAGGGTTCAGGATGGGGAACGCGGGTATACCTGTGGTGGATTCATTTCAATATTTGGCAAAACTAATACAATATTGTAAAGTTTAAAAATAAAATAAAATTAAAAAAAAAAGATATAAGTTATGGTACTCCAAAATAAGATCATCTTACAATTATTAAGAAAAGAGAAAAAAATTTCCTATTCTATTATGTACATCATAAAAATTCTATATATGACCACAAGGAAGTATTAACTGACTATATCATTTTGGTTGTATCCACCCACCGTTTCATTCATCCAGTTCAATTCACTGAGTTCAATTCATTCACTCAGTCCTGTCTGACTCTTTGTGACCCCATGGACTGCAGCATGCCCTGTCCATCACCAACTCCCACAGCTTGTTCAAACATATCAGTTGAGTCGGTGATGCCATCCAACCATCTCATCCTCTGTCGTCCCTTTCTTCTCCTGCCTTCAATTTTACCCAGCATCAGCCTTTTCCAATGCGTCAATCCTTCACAACAGGTGGCCAAAGTATTAGAGTTTCAGGTTCAGCACCAGTCCTTCCAATGAATATTCAGGACTGATTTCCTTTAGGATTGACTGGTTGGATCTCCTTGAAGTCCAAGGGACTCTCAAGAGTCTTCTCCAACACCACAATTCAAAAGCATCAATTCTTCAGCACTCAGCTTTCTTTATAGTCCAACTCTCACGCTCATACATGACTCCGGGAAAAACCATAGCTTTGACTATATGAACCTTTGTTGTCAAAGTAATGTCTCTGCTTTTTAGTATGCTGTCTAGGTTGCTCAGAGCTTGTCTTCTAAGGAGTAAGCATCTTTTAATTTCAAGGCTGCAGTTACCATCTGCAGTGATTTTGGAGCACAACAAAATAAAGATTGTTACTGTTTCCATTGTTTTCCCATCTATTTGCCATGAAGTGATGGGACCTGATGCCATGATTGTAGTTTTCTGAATGTTGAGCTTTAAGCCAACTTTTTAACTCTCCACCTTCACTTTCATCAAGAGCCTCTTTAGTTCCTCTTCAGTTTCTGCCATAAGAGTGATGTCATCTGCATATCTGAGGTTATTGAAATTTCTCCCGGCAATCTTATTCCAGTGTGTGCTTCATCCAGCCTGGCATTTCTCATGATGTACTCTGCATATAAGTTAAATAAGCAGGGTGACAATATACAGTCTTGAAATACTTCATTCCTAATTTGGAACCAATTTTTGTTCCATGTCCAATTCTAACTGTTGCTTCTTGACCTGCATAGAGATTTCTCAGGAGGCAGGTCAGGTAGTCTGGTATTCCCATCTCTTGAAGAATTTTCCACACTTTCTTGTGATCCACACAATCAAAGGCTTTCGTTGTCAATAAAGCAGAAGTAGATGTTTTTCTGGAACTCTTGCTTTTTTGATGATCAGTTGGATGTTGTCAGTTTGATCTCTGGTTCCTCTGCCTTTTCTAAGTCCAGCTTGAACATCTGGAAGTTCATGGTTCACATACTGTTGAAGCCTGGCTTGGAGAATTTTTAGCATTACTTTACTAGCATGTGAGGTGAGTACAATTGTGTTGTCGTTTGAACATTATTTGGCATTGCCTTTCTTTGGGATTGGATGAAAACTGAAAATGAAAACTGAAAAATGAAATATTTTCCAGTCCTGTGGCCACTGCTGAGTTTTCCAAATTTGCTGGCATATTGAGTGAAGCAGTTTCACAGCACCATCTTTAGTATTTGAAAAGCTCCTGGAATTCCATCACCTCCACTAGCTTTGTTTGTAGTGATGCTTCCTGAGGCCCACTTGACTTTGCATCCCAGGATGTGTGGCTCTAGGTGAATGATCACACCATCTTGATTATCTGGGTTATGAAGATCTTTTTTGTATAATTCCTCCGTGTATTCTTGCCACCTTTTCTTAATATCTTCTGCATCTTTTAGGTCCATACCATTTTCTTTCCTTGATTGTGCCCATCTTTGTATGAAATGTTCCCTTGGTATCTCTGATTTTCTTGAAGAGATCTCTAGTCTTTCCCATTCTATTGTTTTCCTCTATTTCTTCATACTGATCACTGAGGAAGGCTTTCTTATCTCTCCTTGCTATTCTTTGGAACTCTGCATTCAAGTGGGTATATCTTTCCTTTTCTTCTTTGCCTTTAGCTTCTCTTCTTTTATTGGCTATTTGTAAGGACTCCTCACACAACCATTTTGCCTTTTTGCATTTCTTTTTCTTGGGAATCATCTTGATTACTGCCCCCAGTACAAGGTCATGAACCTCCATTCATAGTTCTTCAGGTACTCTATCAGACCCACCATTATGTGGCTTAATTGAATAGTTACACACAGTATATGTTAAAAGTATAAGGAAAAATATAACCTTATGAAAACAATGGCAGCATTCTATTAAAAATAAGTACTATTATTTATTAAAAAAATAACCTGCTTCATCTGCTTCATTTTTTTCCTTAATTCCAGTTAATACATTTCCACCTTCTTTTTTTTTTTTTACATCTCCACCTTCTAAAAGATTATATTATTGTCTTTCTGAAGGGTAAAGATAGCAATTCTGAACAGATCATTTAATAAAAATGCTTCTGTCAATTCAATAAAAGGGAAAATAGAAAAGAGGAAAGATGAAAGTAGGCAACAATATATGTGGCAGGTATAGGTATGATTTCATTAAATTATGATATAAATTTTCAAATTATATAACTTTTTAAAATAATTTAAAACTTTAAAAAATCAGTAAAATCCCAATATTATTACAGAAAAATATAAAATGGAAATAAACTATGTGAAAAATAAAGAAATAAAGGATGTAAAGAATAGATGATCATCTACCCAGAGCAAAAAGATAATCATTTAGCCAAGTGTGAGAAAGTTGCTGAATTCAAGAAGAACTACAGATCCATTAAGTTTCCTATTCACCAACATAATCAATAGAAAATATAATTTAAAATATCCCACAGTAGTCACAAAAATATATAGTACATAGTTATAAAGTAGAGAGTGTATTCAAACTAAATGGGAAAATACGTATATAAGTATAAAACCCAAATAAAATGTAGAAATATAGCATGTTCATGAATGGAGATAGTCAATATTACAAGTAATTATCCTCAAATTAATTTCTGCTATCAATGTGTCTCTATCAAATCCTGATTTTTATCTTACAGATGGTGACAAAAGCATAGACTATTCAATAATTTTCAAAAAATTTTATTTATTTACTTTTGGCTCTGCTGGATCTTTGTTGCTACATGGACTTTTTCTCTAGTTCGGTGAGCAAGGGCTACTCTCTCATTGCTGTGTGCGGGCTTCTCACTGCAGGGGCTTTCTGGCTGTGGAGCACAGGCTCTAGTGTGCGCAGCACATGGGCTCAGTTGTTGCAGCTCCCGAGCTGTCAGTAGTTGTGGCACATGGGCTTAGTTGCTCTGCAGCATGTGGGATCTTCCTGGATGAGGAATCAAACTCATCCTCTGTATTGGTAGGCTTTTTTTTTTTTTTTACCTACTGAGCCCCTCATTTTGCTATGTATTTGTCAGGTAAGTTCATATTCTGAATACAAAGAGGAACACTATGAAGTATTAGCGGAAAATATAAAATAATATCTATTAGACATAGGGTAGGAGGATTTTTTTAAAAGTAAGATTTAAAAAGCAAAACTTTTAACAATTTAGCTACATTAAAATTTCAAACAAATACTGTATATGAAAAAGCACCATAACCAAATTAGCTATAAACTTAGGAGAAAACAAACTTGAATCCAAAATTTATTTACAGCTAAGTTAAAGATAAGAAAACAAAAATTGCTAAGCATAAAACCAAAACAAGTTACCTATAAAAGTTGCAAATATACATATGAAAAAGTTGCTCAATCCAACTAGGCAACAATGAGCATGCAAATTAAAATATCTATTAAATAATATCTCTAACCCATTATGTTGGCAAAAATCAAAAAGCTTAAGTATATAAACTGTAGATAAATATATAAAGATACAGCCATACACTGTTAGTGGCTGTAGCACTTTAAGCAGTCACTTTGAATGGCAATCTAATGATATTTAAACATTTTAAATATGCATACTATATGACAATTCCTTTTAATTTTTTCTACTCCAAAGAAACATTCATATATACACCAACTGAAACACTTACAGGATATTAAACAACCCAAATTACTATCAGAAGAGAAAAGTCTAATTAAAATGTATTTTATACAGTGGAATAATACATAGCAGTTAAGAGCAAAAGGTAGATCCACATGTACCTCAGGTGGCGCAGTGGTAAAGAACCTGCCTGCTGATGCAAGAGACCCAGAGACACAGGTTCAATCCCTGGGTTGGGAAGATCCTCTGGAGGAGGAAATGGCAGCCCACTCCAGTATTCTTCCCTGGAAATTCCATGGACAGCCTGGTGGGCTACAGTCCATGGGATGGCAAAGAGTCAGACATCACTGAACGACTGAGCACACATACATACATAAATAAAACTTCAAGATATTGCTGCAAATAAAAGGCAGGTTGAAGGATAATTCATAAAAAAATAACACTTCTGAGAAACAAAAACACACCCAAACAGTCTTATGTTTTATGTGTATCTGTATATGTGCATGTGCATGTGTTAAAAAGTAGGTAATAAAAATAATGGTCTTGAGGTTAGCGATCCAAAGTCATATGTGCTTTATCTGTAGTACTTTATTCTTACAGCAGTAGTTATTCACATGTTAACTCATATATGAAAAACAAAGAGATAGTATACAAAAATAGAAATATGCATATTTTTATCAAATGTAATATATGCTTGTCACACATACTTGAAAAATGCAAATTATGTCAATCACACCTGTTTTATAATATCTATTTTTCATAAAGATTACAAACATTAACTATATGTTGGTAAAAGTTCTGTCAAGAGGTACTTTCAAACCGTCTTGGTATGAGTATATATTGCTGCATCTTCTTTGGAAGATGGCCCTCAGGGTAACTTACTCTTCACTGTATATCCACAATTATAGTTTTAGAGTTTTAAGTTTCTCCTTTTTACTACATGCATGTGTCAATGTTAACAGAAAATAAAAGAATTAGAAATTAACTGTTAAGTGTTTAAGACTAAAATTTAAATAAAGCAAGAGTTAATATATATTGCATAGGGAGGGATAATACCTTTAATCTGAAGATGATATAACCGAATCTTTAAAACCCAAAGAATCCATTAGTATTGTGAATGATTAAGCTTATCTCTAGAGTGACATGGTGACAAAGATACTTTGCTTGAACCAAGCTGTAGTCAAGCTCCTGATCCTCCTCCCAGTGTCGATCTGTGCACTTGGTTATAAAATCCAGTCTTAGCAAGAACTCTGCTAATTTAGTTTAAGCAGAATTCTTGCCCTGGATACCTGATCACCAGTAATATCTGATCAAATTCTTCATTCTCTACCACTCCCTAGGTGATGTCTGGTAGGTAGGTTTAGCTAGAATCTCTCATTACCCCTCAGGTTTTCTCTTAGTAGTTATGGAAAATGCGTCTGAAATACCATTTCAGACTTCAGAACTTTCAGAGGTCTACTAGAGGGATCTGAAAGACCTGCAGACCTTAGAGATACTGAGATAGTAAGTTTCAGATTGAACTATTTGTGTGACCTCATTCTTAGCCACAAGGTCTGAGGTATATAAGTATGTTGATGCTATTATTATTAATGACAACTTACTTCATGAATTGCTAAGAAGTAAAAGATAGATGATACGAAAGCTAAACAAAGGCAGCAAATTTAATATCCTGCAATTCTCTGAATAGTTAACAAAGTCTACATCAACTCAAATTGTACAGAGAAAAGTTAATCACCATAAAATTAAAGTCAAGCTTACTCATTTGCTCTGTTTTAGCCAGTGCTACACTCTTTCTGCCAGTGCAGCACACGTGTCAACAAGAGGGCAATGAGGAGATGTAACAATCAATACAAAAAGTAAGCAAATAGGTCTGAATGGAATCAAAGTGAATCATAAACTATCCTTTATGGTCAACAGTACATCAATGTGACAGTGAGGTGGTGTGTGTGAGTGCACGTGTGTGTGTGCACCTGTATGCACAAACACCCATGTGTTCATGTACATGCATGTGTGTAAGTGCAGAACAGGCTGCGGAAAATCCAAACATTAAGAATCATTAAATGACATTTATTGCTGATTGTCAAGACTTATTTTTGAAAGTTTCATAAGCTCTATTAGATATAGGGCATTTTTCTTTCTTCATTTGGTCCTGTATTTGGTATTTCCTTCCTTAATTATGTGTTATTTATAAAATAAAAATTACAATATGAAATCTGTTAGGTGCTATTTCAAAAAGAATTAAAATTATGAAATTAAGCCAATCAGAGTCCCAGGCAATGTTCCTGCCCTCATGGACCTTAGCAGTGTGTTCAGAGCCTCAAAGAAAGAATGACCTCTGTCCTCATAGAGCCACACATTCATATCCACACACATTGTGGCTTTGTGGTTATATAAACAAAACACATTTTTTTCAAGATGAATTAAAATGATGAGAACCTCTTTTGAGGTTAAGAACATATCAACAAAAATAGCAATGAAACACATATTCTCTTCCCTACAAAGTAGGAAAGAAGTGTGTTATAGTTCTCATTAGTATAAATTTAAATGAAATAATTTCAAAAAATACTATTTACATTAAATAAATAACTTCAAGTGAATGTGAATATATACAGTTTTACACTTTGTGTGTGTGTAAAGTAAGGGGTAAGAAAAGAAAGGACCAATAAAACACTGTGCAGTGCGCCTATTCCAAGCACAGTAGGTGTGTTTAGAACAGTTCTGTGTAATAACATGCATTACCTGCATTTTACAGATGAAGGAACACTTAGGTTGTGAAGACACTGTCAGTTTTACATTTCTAAAAATTTGTTTGAAAATATATTAAGTATTTCTTGTTAGCTTATAAAATGTTAATTGCAATACTGAAGTTGTAGAGTGATTTAAATTTGAAAGAAAATTACACATTTCTGCCTGATTTCACTCAGTGCTCTATTAAACTTTCACAAGTAGAAAAGGTCTGAGAAACCAAACAAACTTGAGTGCTAGGAGGAATAATTATTGGAAGGATTAGTGAAAGTAGTGTCCCAACTTTTAAAAAATCTATGTCCTAGAAAAACGGTCATATCTGTAATACATTGGTAGTTATCTCAAGGTTTTACCTAGCCAAAATCATGAACCTGAAGGTTTACAAGTACTTTAGTGTGATCATTCAAAAAGTTCTAAAAGAATATGCTTTTTTGATTGACCTACCAGATCCAACTACTTCAGTATCAGACTAAGACATTATGAGGACTTGGATTTTTACCCTTTTCCATGTTCACCCAATAGAAAGGATTGGCTTTAAAAATGGGTTTTAACCACGGATGGAGATGCAAAAATGTTGTCTCCTTAGAGTATTATCCTGGCACCAGCTGAGGGCAATGGCAACAAATAAGCAATATGACAATGCAGAAAATAAGAGAGATAAAAAGAGCAAAGTAGAAATAAGAGGCCACAACAAATAGTTCTCTTTAGGACAGGCTTAGAAGGGAGAAAGGTCGGAGAAAGGTCGGAGAAAGGTCAGAGAAAGGTGTGCTAGGACTAAATGCGACATAAAAATTGTAAGTGGAGACTGATTATGATAAAAACAAAAAAGTTTTTTAATGGCATCTTCGAGGAAAAATTAATTGGATTAAAAATAAATAACTGAGTGTTAAAATATTTGCCTTTTACTGTAAATGAAGTATCTGGAATTAAATAAACCAAATCTTTGGGAGAATGTCTTAGAGGGCATAAAAATGACTTGGAAACATTTAAAGTTAATGTCCTTATTTTAAAATAAAGATAGAGGAACAGTTTCCAATTAACACATGGTTGCCTTTGTAAGAAAGTGGATGAGTGCAAGTTATCTGATGATGATTGAAAAGTTCCATCTATGAAATAGTTTAAGAAAGCCTCCTACCAAGCTGTATTTGCTGTTAATTTGTTTACTAACTTTTTCTTTATTTGGCCAAAAGTTTGTCGGGATTTTTTAATAAAATGTTACAGAAAAACCCAAGCAAACTTTTTGGCCAACCCAATAGCTACGCTAAAGGAAATGCTATATAACCACTTTCAAAATTATAAAATAAAAATGGTTGAAATATAAATTAATGAGCTTTCATTTGTGACTCAGAATACAAAACTACTTAACTTCTAGAATAAGAAGATAATTTAATAAATATAGTAAAACTCTGGGTATTCTGCTGAGTGAGCTATGCTAAAAGACATTGCCATCACTTAAAAATGACAACAATTTTCTAAAGTCCTGTGCAATAAACATTTTAAAGATTTCTAGCAATTTATATTATTAGGTGAGAGAAAAACAGAGAAATAATCGGGAAGGACATAGAACTACACAGGAGTATGGAACAAAAACACATGTGCTTTGAAAACAGACAGACAGAAGTGTAGAAATTTGGATTTAACTTTTGTCTCTGTCACATGTGACTTGAAGGTGCATGGCATCTGAACTTCAATTTCCCCATTTTGTATTTAGGCATAGCCACTCCAGTTCAAGGTATTGCTTCCTTTAAAACAGTACTCTAAGTGAATTAATATCATTAATATCATTTCACTGTGCCTGTATCTCACAACTTGGAGTTATGGTAGTAGTATGAAGAAAAAGATCTTCTATTATAATTATCCTCTTTTATTTATTTATTTATTTACTTACTTGTTAAAAATTTTTATTCTTGAAATGACTCTTTACAATCTCTTGTCAAGACGTATTTCTTTTTTTCTAATGATGCATTTTAGAGACAACATTGGGGCTTTATAGAAAACCCATCAAGAAAAGAAGAAAGCCTATTTTGGCAATGGATATAGCAAGAGAAATTTAATTAGATGGATTCAAATCATCTTTTGATGCTAAACTCATAACTTTCTCTATGAAGTTTTCTCAGATCTTATTGGTTTGGTTTATTTGATTCAAAGTAAATAATGTTTGCTAAGAGGAACTAAAAAGCCTCTTGCTGAAAGTGAAAGAAGAGAGTGAAAAAGTTGGCTTAAAGCTCAACATTCAGAAAACTAAGATCATGGCATCTGGTCCCATTACTTCATAGGAAATAGATGGGTAAATAGTGGAAATAGTGTCAGACTTTATTTTTCGGGGCTCCAAAATCACTGCGGATGGTGATTGCAGCCATGAAATTAAAAGACACTTACTCCTTGAAAGGAAAGTTATGACCAACCTAGACAGCATATTCAAAAGCAGAGACAATACTTTGCCAACAAAGGTCCATCGAGTCAAGGCTATGGTTTTGCCAGTGGTCATGTATGGATGTGAGGGTTGGACTGTGAAGAAAGCTGAGCACCGAAGAATTGATGCTTTTGAACTGTGGTGTTGGAGAAGACTCTTGAGAGTTCCTTGGACTGCAAGGAGATCCAACCAGTCCATTCTAAAGGAGATCAGTCCTGGGTGTTCTTTGGAAGGACTGATGCTAAAGCTGAAACTCCAGTATTTTGGCCACCTCATGAGAAGAGTTGACTCATTGGAAAAGACTCTGATGCTGGGAGTGATTGGGGGCAGGAGGAGAAGGGGACGACAGAGGATGAGATGGCTGGATGGCATCACCGACTCGATGGATGTGAGTTTGAGTGAACTCCGGGAGTTGGTGATGGACAGGGAGGCCTGGTGTGCTGTGATTCATGGGGTCGCAAAGAGTCGGACATGACTGAGCAACAACTGAACTGAAGCTGAGTTGAATTGACACTTGAAATTGTTCCATTGACACTTGAAATTTTTCTGTCCATTGAAATGCAAGTCTAGGTCCAATTTGGGAATTCACATTCCCCCACTCTGATTTTCTCCAAACTTTACTGTTGCATATTGTCACTGATATCACAGAATGTATTTGTAGGCATATCTTCATGTGTATCAGTGGGAATTCAGTGGCCCATGTGCCCTGTTCTGATGTAATTTTCAAAATTTAAATAAAGGCATGTGAGAAAGAGCATGGACATCCCTAGAGAGATGAGCATCATTGAACTGCAGTTCTGTTTCACTCCTGAGGGGGAGAACTATTAATTACTGTTATGGAACAGATTTTCCAGATTATAAACCCTTGTCTGCTTCCGTTAGAGGTTTATTTACTGTGAAGTTAATAAAGTTTAAGCTTCAGGGATCCTCAGTTAACATGGTGTCTTCTAAGGCCTTGCACCTAATTTTGTTTTTTGTGATTTTTACTTTAAAAACAAACAAACAAAAAAACAAAATGAAAACCGATAATTGTGTAAGATTGTAGTTCTGTAACACATGGATCTTCCTGAAATACCAAATAAATGGTGCTTTTTCTGCAAAAGATTTCAGAAGCTGCTATGGCTAAAAATAACAATGATAACTATTTATAATTATAATTTTATTATCATTTCTCATTATCTATTACTGAGGCCCTTTCTTTTTGCTAACCACTGGGTAGATATTTTATAAACATTATGCCTAATTCTCAGAGTAATTGTGCTATGTGTGAAACTAAAGATAGACAAAGACTGGCGGACTGGCAGTGATTCAATCCATGGTCTGCCTTACTTTAAAATATTTTCTAGGCATTCACACCACATCATTCATAGGTGTGGTAAAAGTGGCTACTTTAAAAAAAAAATCCTTTCCGTGTCACTAGGCACTAACTAAAAATCAACAAAATAGCACAGTGAGTTGACATATAGCTTTTAAATTGTTTATTTAATTATAGGTCATGTTATGTCAAAACACTTCTGACTTTAAAACACCAAAAAATCCATTTACAAGTTGGGTAATAGTCTGTCAAGTCTGCATGCTGGAAACATTGGTGGAAGATGAATTAGCCAATCAACAAGGTAGTTAGACGCTAGTAGCATAAGATCTTAAAGGGTGAGTGTTAATTCAAATAATGTTAAATGGTATTCATGGGATAAGTGAACTAAGCCTAACACTGTAAAAATAACCCAACTATGGAATGGTTCAAAAATGCTTCCTCAAGGATGTTTGTGGAGACACTACAGTTTTATTTCTCAGTTGAGGTGTCTTTTCATTAAAGACATTGCACTCAATGTGTATGTGAACATTTTGTGAATCTGGCCAGTGGGAACGATTTTCCATAAATTTTCAAGAGATAAAAGCCCCTGAGTGTAAACTGATCTCATTCTTTCAGACTCAGAGAGCTCAGTAGACTGTTAGACTACTCTGAGTAGTCCCATATATCTGGAATAAATTCACATTTTTTAAGCTGAAGACATATATAAAACTAGCATGCAAATTAATTATGTTGCAATGGACATCTAAATGCCAAAATGGCTCTTGCAAACTCATGTCCTTTGGGTAGCCCTTTTTTTCCCAGTAGGAAGTTCCATAAAATCTGAATTATGAATAAAGTAAGAGTGAACTAAACATGGTATCAGAAAATGAGCAGCATTAGATGATTCTAAAATCTAGACTTAAACTTTCTGGTACTTGGTGCTTAATAAATCTTTTTGGTGAATTAGTGCAAGAATGAAAGACACTAAGATAACCCTTCCCTGCTATTTGTTTTTAATTGTTTTGTTTTGTTAATATAAATTCCCCCCAAAACCAGGTTATGAACAGATAATAAAACTCCTTTCCCTGAATGGTAATTGCAAAGTCTTTGTCCACACATGCTTCTCTGATTCTTTTCTTGTGCCTTTAAGATTCACTGACTCCCTTTTATGACTGCTGCATCCCTTCTTTCTGTGGGCTTCCCCGGTGACTCAGTGGTAAAGAATCTGCCTACAAATGCAGGAGACACAAGAGAAGTGGGTTCCATCCCTGGATCAGAAGATCCCCTGGAGGAGAAAATGGCAACCCACTCCAGTATTCTTGCCTGGAGTATCCCATGGACAGAGAAGCCTGGCAGGTCACAAAGAGCAAGACATAACTGAGACATGACTGAGCACATGCTTTCTATATGCTTCTCCCAAATCAGTTCCTCCTTTGACCCAAGGCTGGTCCTGGTACATATTCTATTTCTCAGTGAATGGAAGCTCTGTTCATGTTCAATTGCAAACCTGAGACTCAGCTTTGCTCTTTCTCTGTCATCTTCTAAGTTAATTTATTCCAAGGTTGTATATTGTTGCCTCATAAATATTTAAAGCATGTTCATTCCTTTCCATCTCTACCATCATCCAAATCAAGCTATTGTCTTATCTAAATTACCACACTGGCCTGCTAATTAAAGCTCCTTATATACTCTGCCCTTCTCTATTCACTTCCTCAGTGCCACTAGAGGGTCTTATTTTATCCCAAAGAAATAGTAAAGCCTGACATCTATTTTCCCAAACACTCTGATGGCTTCCATTGCTTTAGGATACATACATTCAGCATAGCCTCAGATGTTTTGTATGGGTTGGTTCCTACTTGACTCTCTCATTGCAGGTTACGCTTCACTCCTCCTTTCTCTCAGTGTCTCACTTCTCCTTTTCCTTCAGCTGCCCTCCCTTGTCATAGGGTCATTACATTCTGTAGTAGTCCCCCCGCCACTCACACACTTGTAATTAATTACTTATTAAAAAGGCATTCCTGGGTTGTAAAATGGGTAAAATACTTTAAAAGAGATTTACATTTCAGAGGTACAGAGGAAAAAATTACGATTATAGATTTTTCAAACTGAATAAGAAAAGAGAGGCCGGTGACTTAGAGGCAGGAATAATTCTGTCTAAAGTTTTGTCAGGTTGAGGAAAATGTTAAGGCTGCTTGGTCAATGAATTATTCACCTGATCAGATTGCCCCAAAAGCAATCATTCTTTCTTTCTTGTGTTATTTACTTATTTTCTTTTAAACTTATATTTACAATGTGTAATTTCATATATATATATATATATGTATACATATATACACAGATATATAATGTCTTACTCATGACATAAGTGAAATAGGTTATTTTTTCATTCAAAAACATGATGCATTTATCAACACACTTCATTATCAAAACCTTCCTTTTATAAATAGATTGCACCTATTACAGATTTGAAGTGAGAAACTTTAGGTGAGAATAAGCACTTAAATAATTTGAGTTTAATTATTAACCCAGTCCTCCACTCTTCAATATGTCAGCATATCTGGAAGACCCAGCACTGGCCACAGGACTGGAAAAGGTCAATCCTCATCCCAGTTCCCAAGAAGGGTAGCACTAAAGAATGTGCTAACCATCGGACAATTGCCCTCATCTCCCATACTAGTAAGGTCATGCTAAAATTCTTGCATGTTAGGCTTTAGCATTATGCGAGCCAAGAACTTCCAGATGTCCAAGCTGGGTTTAGAAAAAGAAACAGAACCAGAGATCAAGTTGCCAACATACACTGGATCATAGAGAAAGCTAGGGAATTCCAGGAAACCATCTATGTCTGAATTCATTGACTATGCAAAGCCTTTGACTGTGTGGATCATATTAAACTATGGAAAGCTCTTAAAGAGATGGGAATACCAGACTATTTTACCTGTCTCTTGAGAAACCTGTATGCAAGTCAAGAAGCAACAGTTAGAACCCTGTATGGAACAATTGATTGGTTCAAGATTTAGAAATGAGTATGACAGGGCTGTCTGCTGTCACTCTGTTTGTTTAATCTATATGCTGGCACATCATGAGAAATGTCGAGCTGGATACATTACAATCTGGAATCAAAATAGGCAAGAGAAACATCAACAATCTCAGATATGAGGATAATACCTCTCTAAATACAGAAAGTGAAGAAAACTAAAAAGCCTCTTGATGAGGGTGAAGGAGGAGAGTGAAAGAGCCAGTTAAGACTAAATATTTAAAAAGCTAAGATCATGGCATCCAGCCCCATTACTTCATGTCAAATAAAGGGGCAAAAGGTGGAAGTAGTGAGAGATTTCCTCTTTTTGGGCTCCAAAATCACTGCAGATGGTGACTGCAGCCATGAAAGCAGAAGATGATTGCTTTTTGACAGGAAAGCTATTACAAACCTAGACTGTATGTTGAAAAGCAGAGACATCACTCTGCCAACAAAAGTCTGTATAGTCAGAGCTATGGTCTTCCCAGTGGTCATGTACAGTTTTGAGAGCTGGACTGTAAAGAAGGTAGAACACAGAAGAATTGATGCCTTTGAACCGTAGTGCTGGAGAAGACTCCTGAATGTTTCTTGGAGAGCAAGGAGATCAAACCAATCAACCTTAAAAGAAATCAACCCTGAATACTCAGAAGAACTGATGCTGAAGCTGAAGCTCAAGTATTTTGATCATCTGATTCAAACAGCTGACTTATTGGAAAAGGCCCTGATGCTGGGAAAGATTAAAGGCAGAAAGAGAAGTTCTCAGAGGATGAGATGGCTGGATGGCATCATAGATGCAATGGACATAAACTTAGGCAAACTTCAGGATATGGGGAGGGACAGGAAAGTCTGGCATGCTGCAGTCCATGGGGTCATAGAGTAGGACACAACCGGGCAACTGAATAGCAACAACATTATCCCAGTAAACAAAAAGTTGAAATAATGTATGGAATACTAATTGTTCTTACTTCTTTCCAGATATTATACCAAAGATTACAGGCTGCCAATTGCTCAAAAAGCCTATTGCTCCACTGGTCATCTTTGGAGTGAATTGATATCAACAGCAAGTAGAACCATGCAGGCTGATCACTAAGCACGTTTAGTCTCTGCTATGGCTTTGTTGTTAATTACCTAGAAAAGCCTTTTCTATAGAAAACTATTGTCTAATATTGAAAGGTCCAGGTCAACTTAGTTGTCAGTTCAGTTCAGTTCAGTTCAGTCGCTCAGTCGTATCTGACTCTTTGCGACTCCATGAATCACAGCACGCCAGGTCTCCGTGTCCATCACCATCTCCCGGAGTTCACCCAAACTCACGTCCATCGAGTTGGTGATGCCATCCAGCCATCTCATCCTCTGTCGTCCCTTTCTCCTCCTGCCCCCAATCCCTCCCAGCATCAGGGTCTTTTCCAATGAGTCAACTCTTCTCATGAGGTGGCCAAAGTACTGGAGTTTCAGCTTTAGCATCAGTCCTTCCAAAGAAATCCCAAGGCTGATCTGCTTTAGAATGGACTGTTTGGATCTCCTTGCAGTCCAAGGAACTCTCAAGAGTCTTCTCCAACACCACAGTTCAAAAGCATCAATTCTTTGGCACTCAGCTTTCTTCACAGTCCAACTCTCACATCTATACATGACCACTGGAAAAACCATAGCCTTGACTCGATGGACCTTTGTTGGCAAAGTAACGTCTCTGCTTTTCAATATGCTATCTAGGTTGGTCGTAACTTTTCTTCCAAGGAGTAAGTCGCCTAATACAATTAAATATCATTAATATGTAATATTAGTGTTCTTGACATTTCCCAGATTACTCAAAGAGAAAGAAGAGAGTGTAATCATCATTTGAAATGGTGCTTAGATGATCTAGCTAAAAAAAATAACAGACGCATCACCTCTCTGACCTTTTGTTTTAACTTTTAGACAACCCCTTTAAATACCATGAAATAAAACAAAGCCAAACTTTACCTCATTCTGCTTCTAAGAGAGTTCAAGGATTGATTGATAGATTGTGTGTGTGTGTGTGTATGTCTGTGGTTGAGTGTCTGTGCTCAGTTGTGTCTGACTCTTTGCGACCCCATGGACTGTAGCCCTCCAGTGTCCCTTGTTGGGGAAGTTCCCGGTCAAGAATACAGGAGTGGGTTTGCTACTTCCTTCTCCAGGGTTCTTGCTGATCCAGGGATCAAACCCACATCTCTTGCGTCTCCTGCACTGGCAGGTGGATGCTTTACCACTGTACCACCTGAGAAATCCAGGATTGATTGTACTTTTCACTTCATGTAAGCTTTTCCTAAAAAGAAGATATGGATTCTACTCAAGGCTCTGCAAAATGAAGAACTTGAAGGAAATATGGTCATATGACCTACTTACCTTGAGTGCATCAAAAAAGTAAGGAATTCATAGATGGGCTGAGAGACTACTAGATGGCTAGATACATGATAAAGCAACTATAGTAAATTTCTGTTGTAGAATCCATATGGTGGCTATGTACCTGTTCATCATAAAAGTTCTATCAAAGTTTCTGTGTGTTTTAAATTTTTCATAATAAAATGTTGAAAAAGCCAAAAATGACAATATAGTTACTCTTAAGAAGATCAACAACTAGAAGGGGCACAAAGGAGTTTGGGAGATGCTCAGATTATTGTTTTTTGATTTGGGTGCTGGATAATGGACTGTGTACCTTTTAAGAACCTAGAGAACTGAATACTAGTGATATCTATTTCTGTATATATCCTATAGTGAAAAGTGAATGTGTTAGTCTCTCAGTCGTGTTTGACTCTTTGCGATCCCATGGACTGTAGCCCACCAGACTCTTCTGTCCATGAGATTCTCCAAGCAAGAATACTGGAGTGGGTAGCAATTCCCTTCCCCAAGGAATCTTCCTGACTCAGGGGATTGAACCCAGGTATCCTGCATTGCAGGTGAATTCTTAACTGTCTGAGCCACCAGAGAAGCCCAAATATTTCAATTAAAAGTTTAGAAGTAAAGAATCACAGTTAGTATCATTCTAAACCCATTGATAGCAAGTGACAGAAATCCAATCCTAAATAGCTTAAAAAATTATTCATGTGATTTAGGATACCTAGGTACAGCTTGGTTTAGACAAATCTGAATCATATGGAAGTGTCCAGGATCTGTATCTCCAAGCTTATTGATCTCTGTTTACTGGGTCCAGAGCCTCAAATGTTGTCACCGGGGCCCCTGCTCTCTTTCACTCTTGATCTCCAACTCTTAGACAGTAGTCTTTTTCTCTTTGCAGTCCAGATGGCTGTCAGTGGTCTCATATTTGTATCACATAAATTTAGATATTTTGGGCTAAAGACATTGTCTACTCTGATATGTAACTAATAAGTCACAGCAAAGACCCTGATTGAACTAAGTTGGTTCATATATCCTCACTGAAATAATTGGTAAGGATGATGAAGTTCTTTTATTCATTCATCAGTGATCATATGTTTGTATTTGCAGGCAAAGACCTGGAGATAGGCCTGGCAAAGTGACATCACAATAGGCTTACCATAGGAAAGAATCAAATCAATATCAGAGAAGAACAAGAACACGGACAGATTTGTAATAATATTCATCAATCACTGTGATACTGAATAAAAATCTGTAAGCAGTAGTAAGCTAAGGCAGGTGCATTAGAGAGAACAAAGATATGTTTGTTCAGTCTCTAAATCGGGTCCAACTCTTTGCAACCCCATGGACTGCAGCACATCAGGCTTCCCTGTCCATCACTATCTCCCTCTTGAATTTGCTCAAACTCATGTCCATTAAGTCAGTGATGACATTCAACCATCTCATCCTCTGACACCCTCTTCTCTTTTTGCCTTCACTCTTTCCCAGCCTCAGAATCTTTTCCAATAAGTCAGTTCTCATGGGGTGGCCAAAGTATTGGAGCTTCAGCTTAAGCACCAGTCCTTCCAATGAATATTCAGGACTGATTTCCTTTAGGACTGACAGTTTGATCATCTTGAGGTCCAAAGGACTCTCTAGAGTCTTCTCCAGCACCACAACTTGAAAACATCAATTCTTCAGTGCTCAGCTTTCTTTATGGTCCAACTTTCACATCCATACATTATTGCTGGAAAAATCATAGCTTTAATTGTATGGAAATTTGTTGGCAATTTGATGTCTCTGCTTTTTAGTACACTGTTTAAACTTCTCATAGCTTTTCTTCCAAGGAGCAAGTGTCTGTTACATAGCTGCAGTCACCATGTGCAGTGATTTTGGAACGCAAGAAAACGGAATCCAACACTGTTCCCACTTTTTCCTTATCTATTTGTCATGAAGTGATGTGAATGGATGCCATGATCTTTGTTTTTTGAATGTTGAGTTTTAAGCCAGCTTTTTCACTCTTCTCTTTCACGTTAAGAGGTTCTTTAGTTCCTCTTTGGTTTTTGCCACAAGGGTGATGTCATCTGCATATCTGAGGTTATTAATATTTCTCCTGGCAATCTTGACTCCAGCTTATGCTTCATCCAGCCTGGCATTTCTCATGATGTACTCTACATATAAGTTAAATAAGCAGGATGACAATATACAGCCTTGACATACTCCTTTCCCAATTTTGACCAGTCTGTTGTTCCATGTCCAGTGCTAACTTTTGGGGAGACTTCAAACCAGCCTATAATATTATCTCACTGTAGTTAGATAAAAACTAAAATGAAGCAAAACTTAACTAAATGTAGTCGAGATTGTTCTCTCTCTCTCTCCATGTGTGCATACATGTATGTATATGTGTGTGTGTATATATATATATATATACACACACGACTGAGTGACTGATCTGATATGATCTGATACATATATAACATATATGCAAATATACATATGAGTTATGATAACCGTAAATACTAAAATCAAGCATGTATAACAGTTCAGTTCAGTCACTCAGTCGTGTCCGACTCTTTGCGACCCCATGAATTGCAGCACATGAGGCCTCCCTGTCCATCACCAACTCCCAGAGTTCACTCAGACTCACGTCCATCGAGTCAGTGATGCCATCCAGCCATCTCATCCTCTGTCGTCCCCTTCTCCTCCTGCCCCCGATCCCTCCCAGCATCAGGGTCTTTTCCAATGAGTCAACTCTTTGCA
>NW_011495076.1:4953440-4957348 GCF_000754665.1 Bison bison bison | reverse complement strand
TGGAAAAACCATAGCCTTGACTAGATGGACCTTTGTTGGCAAAGTAATGTCTCTGCTTTTGAATATGCTATCTAGGTTGGTCATAACTTTCCTTCCAAGGAGTAAGCGTCTTTTAATTTCATGGCTGCAGTCACCATCTGCAGTGATTTTGGAGCCCCCAAAAATAAAGTCTGACACTGTTTCCACTGTTTCCCCATGTATTTCCCATGAAGTGATGGGACCAGATGCCATGATCTTAGTTTATATGTAATATCAAATATACAACAATATTTTATATGTGTGTTTATATATATATATATACACATATATATATGCACTAGTTTTTTACTCTTTATATTATCAAAAATATTCTGCTTATGTATGGCAGATAATATTGGAACTTGCAGCATGATAGATAAAAGGTTAGGCTCTCTTTCAACTGCACATTCTGTGAGTTGGTGGAAGGGAGAATAAAGACCCTTGAAAATATGTTCAAATCTAGAAAGGAAGTTCAAGCTGCAGAGGATTTATAAACTCTGAAATGAACAATAGATTGAACTTGAAAATACTCTAATTAGCTAGAGAGAAAATGACATAAAATTAATGTCTGTAGAAAATAAATAATGTGACTTCAAAAAGGAAGTAACACATCCTGGGATTCACAAATTAGACAAGTTTCAGCCAGCTGGAGTTGAAGAACAAAAAAGGCTGTTGCCAAATCAATCTTATAATGACTGTAATGATTTATTCTTTCACTATACAAAGGAAGTCAGATAACATTATCATTCCCAGAAAAAGACACATACAAGCCTGAGAAACTCATAGTACTATAGCACCTGTGATTTTTCCCTTTTTTATTATTTGGTTCTGATTGTTGTAGATGTGTTTTACACACATGCACATATAAGTAAATAATGTCATAACATATACATTCTTTAACAACTTATATTGTTATTCATCTTCTAGCTGTTTCCACTGCTATATGGCATCTCATTTTGTGGATATTCTATGCTTGAAATGTCCTGTCTGTTCTTTTTTGTTTATTAATTAAGGTGAGTAAGATTTGTGTTTTTTTTTTTTAATTTTGATTGGAGTATAGTTGATTTGCAATGTTGTGTTAGTTTCAAGCATACAATGAAGTGAATCAGTTATATGTATTTATACACATCTACTCTTTCTTAAATTTTTTTCACATATAGGTCATTACAGACCATTGAGAAGAGTTCCCTGTGCCATAGAATAGGTAATTATTAGTTATCTATTTTATATATAGTACTGTGTATATGTCAATCCCAATCTCCCAATTTATCCCTTCACTTCCTTCCCTACTTTCCCCGCTGGTAACCACAAGTTTATTTTCTACATCTGTGACTCTATTTCTGTTTTGTAAATAAGTTCATTTGTTCCCCTTTTTAGATTTCATGTATAAATGATATTATATGCTATTTGTCTTTCTCTTTTTGACTTAATTGTTATGATAGTCTCAGGGCCATTCATGTTTGCCTTTGAATTTGTTGAGATTTGTTTGTTGGATTTGTTTCTACAACTTATATTTATGATTTCTATTCTCTCTGAATTTTTTAATTTGTCCTTTTTCACCTTTTGTATATTGCTTGAGATTGGTAGAGGTTTTGTTTTCTTTTTTTCTTTCTGATTTGGAAAAGCATGATTTCTTCAATCTTCTAGTAGTACACCCTGATTGAACTGAAGTGAAGTGAAGTTGCTCAGTCGTGTCTGACTCTTTGAGACCCCATGGACTATAAACTACCAAGCTCCTCTGTCCATGGGATTCTCCAGGTAAGAATACTGGAGTGGGTTGCCATTTCCTTCTCCAGGGGATCTTCCTGACCCAGGGATTGAACCCAGGCCTCCTGCATTGCAGGCAGATGCTTTACCCCTGAATCACCAGGAAGCACACTCTGATTACTGCTTATTAATATGATATGTTACTTAAAATGTTCTCCTTCTTCAGAGATGTCTGTGGAGGATCTTTCAGTTTGTTAATGTTAGCAACAATCTCTCTGAATTTTGATTATCTGAAACTGGTCTATATTTCTACGTGTTCTTGAATATTTTACCTTGACAGAAAATCATACATTTTCAGTTATTTTTTTCAGCTCTTTTAGAATATTTATGTTTTGTTACAATTCTGCCCTAGGTCTAAGAACATTCTTTGTGATAGCATTCTCATTTTTTTTTTCTTTTCACTTAACCTTCAGTGTTATGCAGCATCACTGAAATGAGGTATAGGTTCATTTGTTAGAATCGAGTTCAGGATATTGTATGTTTTTTAAATCTGATGCTTTGTTAATTTTGTTGTTTAAGTGTCTTGTCTTGTGTTGCTCTCTTTAATTTCTGCTGACAATCCTCATAATATTTCCTCATATATCTTTGTAATTTTGAGTTGCTTACTAAAGCTTAGTGGACCTTCATATGCCACAGTAACATGATGCATTAATTGAAGGTTAGTTTCTCAATATTAGGTTTAATTTTTTTTTCCTGCCAGATAACACAGGAAAGCTACTATAAGAGATTCAATTTTTATTATCATTTACCAGTTTGAAGTTTCCATAATAACAGAAGTGGTATAAATGTAGACACATAACTCTGTGTGACAGCAAGCCTGTGGTTATGATTTTTAAGAGACACTATATTTTTCCATCCAGAACTCAATTTGAGATGGGAAAGAAAAACCTTTATATCTCATGTTGGCTTGTTTTATTATTTTTCCTAATCGAGTCTCTTTAGAGTTACAATTATAGATTATTCTTCAAACCATGGCTCCTCTTACCAACCTGCATTCTACTGTTAACTTTTGAGAGTCCTTAAAAAGTAGCTTTTGTATTTTGTTCAGAGTTCTAGCTGTAAGCAGAGGAATAGACAGGTTGTAAAGGGTTTCTTTCTTTCATTCTTTCAGCACAAGAAGTTCCTTAGCTGGCACTGTAAATTCCTGCTCCAAAAGCAGAACCACATATATTGATTCAGTTCAATTCAATCGCTGAGTCATGTCCGACTCTTCCCGACCCCATGAATCACAGCACGCCAGGCCTCCCTGTTCATCACCAACTTCTGGAGTTCACTCAGACTCACATCCATCGAGTCAGTGATGCCATCCAGGAATCTCATCCTCTGTCATCCTCTTCTCCTCCTGCCCCCAATAACTCCAGGCATCAGAGTCTTTTCCAATGAGTCAACTCTTTGCATGAGGTGGCCAAAGTACTGGAGTTTCAGCTTTAGCACCATTCCTTCCAAAGAAATCCCAGGGCTGATTTCCTTTAGAATGGACTGGTTGGATCTCCTTGCAGTCCAAGGGACTCTCAAGAGTCTTCTCCAACACCACAGTTCAAAAGCATCAATTCTTCAGCGCTCAGCCTTTTTCACAGTCCAGCTCTCACATCCATACATGACCACAGGAAAAACCATAGCCTTGACTAGATGGACGTTTATTGGCAAAGCAATATCTCTACTTTTGAATATGACATCTAGGTTGGTCATAACTTTCCTTCCAAGGAGTAAGTGTCTGTTAATTTCATGGCTGCAGTCACCATCTGCAGTGATTTTGGAGCCCAAAAAATAAAGTCTGACACTGTTTCCACTGTTTCCCCATCTATTTCCCATGAAGTAATGGGACAAGATGCCATGATCTTCGTTTTCTGAATGTTGAGCTTTAGGCCAACTTTTTCACTCTCCACTTTCAGTTTCATCAAGAGGCTCCTTAGTTCCTCTTCAATTTCTGCCATAATGGTGGTGTCATCCGCATATCTGAGGTTATTGATATTTCTCCCGGCAATCTTGATTCCAGCTTGCGTTTCTTCCAGGCCAGCGTTTCTCATGATATACTCTGCATATAAGTTAAATAAGCAGGATGACAATATACAGCCTTGACATACACCTTTTCCTATTTGGAACCAGTCTGTTGTTCCATGTCC
>NW_011495076.1:4953116-4953340 GCF_000754665.1 Bison bison bison | reverse complement strand
TGCTTCTCTTCTTTTCACAGCTATTTGTAAGGCCTCCCCAGACAGCCATTTTGCTTTTTTGCATTTCTTTTCCATGGGGATGGTCTTAATCCTTGTCCCCTCTACAATGTCATGAACCTCATTCCATAGCTCATCAGGCACTCTATCAGATCTAGGCCCTTAAATCTATTTCTCACTTCCACTGTATAATCATAAGGGATTTGCTTTAGGTCATACCTGAATGG
>NW_011495076.1:4952626-4953016 GCF_000754665.1 Bison bison bison | reverse complement strand
TTGAGAGTCCTTAAAAAGTAGCTTTTGTATTTTGTTCAGAGTTCTAGCTGTAAGCAGAGGAATAGACAGGTTGTAAAGGGTTTCTTTCTTTCATTCTTTCAGCACAAGAAGTTCCTTACCTGGCACTGTAAATTCCTGCTCCAAAAGCAGAACCACATATATTGATTCAGTTGAATTCAATTGCTGAGTCATGTCCGACTCTTCGCGACCCCATGAATCACAGCACGCCAGGCCTCCCTGTTCATCACCAACTTCTGGAGTTCACTCAGACTCACATCCATCGAGTCAGTGATGCCATCCAGGAATCTCATCCTCTGTCATCCTCTTCTCCTCCTGCCCCCAATAACTCCAGGCATCAGAGTCTTTCCAATGAGTCAACTCTTTGCATGA
>NW_011495076.1:4951114-4952305 GCF_000754665.1 Bison bison bison | reverse complement strand
TGTCATGAACCTCATTCCATAGCTCATCAGGCACTCTATCAGATCTAGTCCCTTAAATCTATTTCTCACTTCCACTGTATAATCATAAGGGATTTGATTTAGGTCATACCTGAATGGTCTAGTGGTTTTCCCTACTTTCTTCAATTTAAGTCTGAATTTGGCAATAAGGAGTTCATGGTCTGAGCCACAGTCAGCTCCTGGTCTTGTTTTTGCTGACTGTATAGAGCTTCTCCATCTTTGGCTGCAAAGAATATAATCAATCTGATTTCAGTGTTGACTATCTGGTGATGTCCATGTATAGAGTCTTCTCTTGTATTGTTGGAAGAGGGTGTTTGCTCTGACCAGTGCATTTTCTTGGCAAAACTCTATTAGTCTTTGCCCTGCTTCATTCCATATACCAAGGCCAAATTTGCCTGTTACTCCAGGTGTTTCTTGACTTCTTACTTTTGCATTCCAGTCCCCTATAATGAAAAGGACATCTTTTTTGGGTGTTAGTTCTAAAAGGTCTTGTAGGTCTTCATACAACTGTTCAACTTCAGCTTCTTCAGCGTTACTGGTTGGGGCATAGACTTGGATTACTGTGATATTGAATGGTTTGCCTTGGAAACGAACAGAGATAATTCTGTCGTTTTTGAGATTGCATCCAAGTACTGCATTTTGGGCTCTTTTGTTGACCATGATGGCCACTCCATTTCTTCTGTGGGATTCCTGCCTGCAGTAGTAGATATAATGGTCATCTGAGTTAAATTCACCCATTTCAGTCCATTTTAATTCACTGATTCTTAGAATGCCTACATTTACTCTTGCTGTCTCTTCTTTGACCACTTCCAATTTGCCTTGATTCATGGACCTGACATTCCAGGTTCCTATGCAGTATTGCTCTTTACAGCATCGGACCTTACTTCTATCACCAGTCACATCCACAGCTGGGTATAATATTTTCTTTGGCTCCATCCCTTCATTCTTTCTGGAGTTACTTCTCCACTGATCTCCAGTGGCATATTGGGCCCCTAGTGACCTGAGGAGTTCCTCTTTCAGTATCCTATCATTTTGCCTTTTCATACTGTTCATGGGATTCTCAAGGCAAGAATACTGAAGTGGTTTGCCATTCCCTTCTCCAGTGGACCACATTCTGTCAGATCTCTCCACCATGACCCGCCTGTCTTGGGTTGCCCCACGGGCATGGCTTAG
>NW_011495076.1:4940832-4951014 GCF_000754665.1 Bison bison bison | reverse complement strand
CCATTGAGTTAGACAAGGCTGTGGTCCTAGTGTGATTAGATTGACTAGTTTTCTGTGAGTATGGTTTCAGTGTGTCTGCCCTCTGATGCCCTCTTGCAACACTTATCATCTTACTTGATGGTATATATTGATATATTGATTAATAAAGTCTAAACAATGCATTTAATCTTAACTTTCAGTGACCGGTGACTACAAATGCAGGCTAAATATACATCTTATGTAAAGTCAACTGACTTTTATGTGATACATCCTTATGCTGGTTTGGATTAACAAACTACTTTGATACCAGACTTTCTGTAATTCTAATGTTCCAAGTATTCACCAGAATTTTTTTCCCCTAAATGTACATGCCTCCTTTTGAATGTCTCCATTGTTGGAAAAGGGTATTTCACAGTAGCTTGAAAACACAATGGAACTGATTAACTGATTATAAAAGACAGAACCCCTTTTAAACATTGATGATGAAGACTCTTTATTCACCATTTTCACTAAACTATGAGGAAATATTTTGAAAAACATAAGTTAGTGTTTTCACATTTTGCATTTATCTCACTTCATTCTATTGAAATTTTACTAAACACATTCATTCCAAGTCACTCTCATGCTTAGAGTTCAATACACTTCTCTGTAGCTTGATGAAGAGGGTATAAAGTTTTCACCTGTTCCTTTTATTTTGAGCAACTTAATAAAAAGCTAGAGGTGTCTCCTTTGTGTTGGTTTCTTTGAGTTTTTTTAATGTTCACCCAGTTGATTGTTTCTTTACATCAACATTCAGAAAACGAAGACCATGGCATCCGGTCCCATCACTTCATGGGAAATAGATGGGGAAACAGTGGAAACAGTGTCAGACTTTATTTTTTTGGGCTCCAAAATCACTGCAGATGGTGACTGCAGCCATGAAATTAAAAGACGCTTACTCCTTGGAAGGAAAGTTATGACCAACCTAGATAGCATATTCAAAAGCAGAGATATTACTTTGCCAATAAAGGTCCATCTAGTCAAGGCCATGGTTTTTCCAGTGGCCAGGTATGGATATGAGAGTTCGACTGTGAAGAAGGCTGAGTGATGAAGAATTGATGCTTTTGAACTGTGGTGTTGGAGAAGACTCTTGAGAGTCCCTTGGACTGCAAGGAGATCCAACCAGTCCGTTGTAAAGGAGATCCGCCTTGGGATTTCTTTGGAAGGACTGATGCTAAAGCTGAAACTCCAGTACTTTGGCCACCTCATGCGAAGAGTTGACTCATTGGAAAAGACTCCAATGCTGGAAGGGATTGGGGGCAGGAGGAGAAGGGGACGACAGAGGATGAGATGGCTGGATGGCATCACTGACTCGATGTACGTGAGTCTGGGTGAACTCTGGCAGTTGGTGATGGACAGGGAGGCCTGGCGTGCTGCGATTCATGGGGTCACAAAGAGTCGGACACAACTGAGCAACTGAACTGAACTGAACTGAACTGACTTGAATGTGGTTTATAAATGAGCGCAGAATAGAAAGGAAATAGAGATGGCCCTCGAAGAAGGCAATGGCACCCCACTCCAGTACTCTTGCCTGGAAAATCCCATGGACGGAGGAGCCTGGTGGGCTGCAGTCCATGGGTTCACGAAGAGTCGGACACAACTGAGCGAATTCACTTTCACTTTTCACTTTCATGCATTGGAGAAGGAAATGGCAATCTATTCCAGTGTTCTTGCCTGGAGAATCCCAGGGACGGGGGAGCCTAATGGGCTGCCGTCTAAGGGGTCACACAGAGTCGGACACGACTGAAGCAACTTAGCAGCAGCAGCAGAGAGCCAGAATACTAACCATGTGTAGGATCCAAAATCCCTGTTTGTCATCTGGGAAGCTTTTCTCCAGAAACCTCCGCCAAGAATCTGCTGAGTTAGAAGTGACAAAAATAGCATCAATCTAACAAAGTGACAAAAATAATCAGACAGGTGTTACATTTGTTGCCCCACATGATACAGGTGTGACTGCTCAGTTGCTCTCTCATGTCTGACTCTTTGGCACTGTTCCTGCAGTTTTCCAATCAAGAGTACTAGAGTGGGTTGCCATTTCCTACTCCAGCGGATCTTTCCAATCCAGGGATCGAACCCACATCTCTTGCATCTTCTGCATTGGCAGGTGGATTCTTTACCACTGAACCACCTGAGAAGCTTCAAGTGATAGGTTATCTAGAGAATTAAACAACCAGATCAATCACTTATCTTCCTTTCACTAAGGTCACTATTATCCTACTCTGAATATTTCATATATGAAATAGAGGCACAAAATTCCTGTTTTCAATTTATACTCTTTTTCTTAACACCAAAAAAATGAGGGGTGATAGAAGGTTGACTTAACCTAGTTTCTGTGCATGTTTTTACATTTCCTTTATGCTGCTGTGTACTGAGGTTCGGGAAATATTAGTCAAGATCATAATTGTTATCAATATAAATCACATATAAAAATTCACTGTCTTTCAAAGGAATAATTTTTTGGAATTTAAGAATAAATTTTGAGTTTAAGAAACAGACTTGTGGAGTAATTAGAATTGTAAAATATACCTTCCTCACTTAGAAACTTGAAATCTCTTCAGGGAGATCCTGTTAGGCTAAAAGTGTAAATAGCAAATAACATAATGGGAAACTCTTTAAGAGTGACTACATCTTTTTGCATTTCCACCACTAGTGTTTGAGAGTTGCAGTTGTTCTGTGTTCTTGCCAAAAATTGGCCTTATTATAGTTTTAACCATTTTTAAAATTTAAACTTTAATTCTCCCATCCTAATAAGTATGTAGTGGTATCTCTTAGTGGTACTGATTTGAACTTTTTAATTAATGATGACAAACATATTTTCATGTATTCATTTTTGATCCAAGTAATCTCTTTCATTCTTTTCTATGGCCAAATAATATATACCATATATATTTATAATTATGGATCATGGTTTTCTGTCATGTCTAAGAAATCTCTGCCTATACTCAGGTCTTGCCTATATTTTCTTCTAAAATTTTAATAGTTTGTTTTACATTTAGACCTCTGCTCCATTTTGAGTTGTGTGTGTGTTAGTCACTCAGTCGTGTCCAGCTTTTTGCAACCCCATGGACTATAGCCCACCAGGCTCCTCTGTTCATGGGATTCTCTAGGCAAGAATACTGTGGTGGGTTGCCAGTTCCTTCTCCAGGGGATCTTCCAGACCCAGGGATCGAACCCGGGTCTCCTGCATTTCAGGCAGATTCTTTACCATCTGAACCACCAGGGAAGCCCTCATATAAATTGTAATGTTTAGGTCCCCATTGTTCCCCCTCACCTTTTGTACTGAAATATAATTGAAAAATAACATTGTATAAGTTTAAGGTATACAATGTGTTGACTCGATACACTTATATACTGAAATATGATTACCACTGTAGCATTAGCTCACACCTCTGTTATGTCACATAATTGCCATTTCTTTTTTTTTAAGTTTTTACTTTATATTGCAGTATAGTTGATTTACAACGTTGTGTTACTTTAAGGTGTAGAGCACAGTGATTCAGATATACATATGCATGTATTCGAATTCATTTCCTGTCTGGGTTGTTGCTATTTCTTTTTTGTGCTAGAACAAAATATCTACTCTCCCATCAATTTTCAAGTGTAGAATACAGTACTGTCAATTGTAATTGCCAAGGTGTGCATTAAATTCCTCAGAACTTGCTCACTTTACCATTGTAAGCATATTCTCAGTAGGTCAGGTTCTCCCCCTAGCCCCCTCCCCCATACGGATGCCCAGTAGTTCCAACATCATTTAGTGAAAAAAACTATCCTTTCACCTTTCAATTGCTTTTGCACCTTTGCCAAAAATTGGCCATATTTTTATGGTTCTATTTCTGGACTCTCTTTTCTATTTAAATGATCTATGTGTTCATTGTTTTGCCCATACATATTGCCACAATTATTTTATTGTAACTGAAAAGTAAATCTTAAAATCAAACAGGATGCTTCCTCCAAGTTTATTTTTCTTTAATATTACAAATATGTCATTTCCTGTCTAAACTGATCTACAAAGCTAATATTAACTCCCGTAAAATATCAGATAATTTTGTTATTGTGGTTATTTGTTTTGTTTCTGTAGTTTTGGGGTTGGTGATATGGGTGTTAATGGCAATATAATTTAAAGTTACACTTTCACTTTTCACTTTCATGCATTGGGGAAGGAAATGGCAACCCACTCCAGTGTTCTTGCCTGAAGAATCCCAGGGACGGCAGAGCCTGGTGGGCTGCCATCTCTGGGGTCGCACAGAGTCGGACATGACTGAAGTGACTTCGCATAGAAGTTCTTGTGAAAAATAAACATGGGAGAAGAATGAGCAACATTTTGACAAAGAAATGAAATAGGTGTAGAATAGAACTACAAGCCATTAAAATGTATAATAAAACAAGAGGGAGGGGATATGTGTATGCTTATGGCTGACTGACATTGTACTAAAGAAACCAACACAACACTGTAAAACAATTATCCTCTAGTTAAAAATAAATTTAAAAAAATTATATTAAAAAAAGTAGTTTGTTGCTGGAGCAGGTACAGGGCTATGATGTAAATACCAAAACACATGAGAATTTTGAATGTATCTCAAATCAGTAGGAAACAGAGATGGTTGAACAAATGGACACCTAGCTCATCATTTGGAAAAACAATAATGCTATATGTGCTGGAGTTCATGGGTTTGCAGAAAGTTGGACACAACTTAGCAACTGAACAACAACAGCAACAGCAACCTCAGTAGCATCATCAAAATAAACCCAGGTAGGCAAGTGTTTGTATATAAAATACAAAACCATAAAGTTACTTGAAAAACTTTTACTTGCATATCAACATTGAATACAACTTTTAAATTATATTGTGGCAAAACCCAAACAAAAGGGGCCCCCAGCATCAGAAACAGTACTAAAGAACATGAGAAAAGTAATGGCACATATTGAGTGGCATGGGGCTAGCTCCCTGAATACTTTGTATTAGTGTGTCATTACAATAGCTGTGAGAGAAGTGAGTGGCAAAGGAGAAAAGGAAAGATATACCCATTTGAATGCAGAGTTCCAAAGAATAGCAAGGAGAGGTAATAAAGCCTTCCTCAATATTCAATGCAAAAAAATAGAGGAAAGCAATACAATGGGAAAGACTAGAGATTGCTTCAAGAAAAATAGAGATACCAAGGGAAAATTTCATGCAAAGATGGGCACAATAAAGGACAGAAATGATATGGATGCAACAGAAGCAGAAGATATTAAGAAGAGGTGGCAAGAATACAAAGAAGAACTATATAAAAAAGATCTTCATGACCCAGATAATCAAGATGGTGCAATCACTCACCTAGAGCCAGACATCGTGGAATGTGAAGTCAAGTGGGCCTTAGAAAGCATCACTACAAACAAAGCTAGTGGAGGTGATGGAATTCCAGTTGAGCTACTTCAAATCCTAAAAGATGATGCTGTGAAAGTGCTGCACTCAATATGCCAACAAATTTGGACAACTCAGCAGTGGCCACAGGACTGGAAAATGTCAGTTTTCACTACAATCCAAAAAAAAGGCAATGCCAAGGATTGCTCAGACAACTTCACAATTGCACTCATCTCACACGCTAGCAAAGTGATGCTCAAAATTCTCCAAGCCAGGCTTCAGCAATACGTGAACCGTGAACTTCCAGATGTTCAAGCTGGATTTACAAAAGGCAGAAGAACCAGAGATCAAATTACCAACATCTTTTGGATTATCAAAAAAGCAAGAAATCCAGAAAAACATCTATTTCTGCTTTATTGACAACCAAAACCTTTGACTGTGTGTATCACAACAAACTGTGGAAAACCCTTCAAGAGATGGTAATAAATTCCAGACCACCTGACCTGCCTCCTGAGAAATCTGTATGCAGGTGAAGAAGCAACAGTTAGAACTTGACATGGAACAACAGACTGGTTCCAAATCGGGAAAGGAGTACATCAAGGCTGTATACTGTCACCAGGCTTATTTAACTTATATGCAGAGTACATCATGAGAAATGCTGCAATGGTTGAAACACAAACTGGAATCAAGATTGCCAGGAGAAATATCAATACTCTCAGATATGAAGATGACACCACCCTTATGACAAAAAGCAAGGAACTAAAGAGCCTCTTGATGAAAGTGAGAGGAGAGTGAAAAAGTTGGCTTAAAACTCAACATTCAGAAAATGAAGATCCTGGCACCTTGTCTCATCACTTCATGGCAAATAGATGGGGAAACAATGGTAACAGTGAGAGACTTTATTTGGGGGGGGGGGGCTCCAGAATCAATGCAGATGGTGACTGCTGCCATGAAATTAAGACACTTGTTCCTTAGAAGAAATGCTATGACCAACCTACACAGCATATTAAAAAGCAGAGGAGACATTATTTTGCCAACAAAGGTCCGTCTAGCCAAGCTATGGTTTTTCCAGTAGTCATGTATGGATGTGACAGTTGGACCATAAAGAAAGCTGAGCACCAAAGAATTGATGCTTTTGAACTATGGTGTTAGAGAAGACTCTTGAGAGTCCCTTAGACTGCAAGGAGATCCAACCAGTCAATCGTAGAAGAAATCAGTCCTGAATATTCATTGGATGGACTGATGCTGAAGCTGAAACTCCAGTGCTTTGGCCACCTGATGTGAAGAGCTGACTCATTTGAAAAGACCCTGATGCTGGGAAAGATTGAAGGTGGGAAGAGAAGGGAATGACAGAGGACGAGATGATTGGATGACATCACTAACTCAGTAGACATAAACTCCAGGAGTTGGTGATAGACAGGGAGGCCTGGCGTGCTGCAGTCTCCGGGGTTGCAAAGAGTCGGACACGACTGATCAACTGAACTAAATCAAGTGTCTCATTGCTGCTGTAAGAGAATGCCACATAGTCAGTGGTTTAAGAGAAACAGAAATGATTTATCTTATAAAGACAGAGACACACAGAGTGATAACATGTGATGATAGAGGCAGAAACTGAAACTATTCAGCTACAAGCCAAGGAATGCCAAATATGACCTGGAAAACACTAGAAGCTGAGAATAGGCAAGGAAGAATTCTACTGCAGATTTCACGGGGAGAATAGCCCTGAAGACAGCCTGATTTGGGACATTTAGCCTCCAGAACTGTGAGGGTAGACATTTCTGTTCTTTTCCGCTACTCGGTTTGTGGTACTTTGTTATGGCAGTTCTAGGAAATGAATGCACTCATGTGAGTGTAAAGGGTTTCTTTCTAGGGTCTTTTTCAAATGGTTTGAGTGAAAAAAATCTATCCATTTGATTTGTAGTATAATAAAATATAGTAAACAAGAGCATGCTATTTAAATGTTTCTCAGGAAATTGCCTCTACCGTTGAATGTAGTTTTGACATTGAAGCTCATAAACAAGCCCTACAGAGCAATTCTATACTAGCATGTAGAAGCATATGTTACTTATACCAATTGCCATTTATTTGCTGATGTTTACAGGGGAAAAAAGAAAACAAAAAAAATTCATAAGCAATTTATTTCCATGACATTTGTTCACATAAATTGGCATTATGAGTAAATTAAATTTCTCTGAACCTGTGAGCAGGAATCATTAATTCTAGCCTTTCTATTTCTAGATGAATATTATTCTTCCATTAGTTAAAAAAAAATTATGACACCTAGGTATTAAAACACTGATTTTACAGCTCTCTCTCTGCAGCTTGTGCTAATCTAAGTTGACTCAGACAGGTAAATATTTAATACAATGTCATGGTTTTACTAATACTAATGATAAATTCTGCATCTTGCAATTAAAGCCTATTTCTTGTTCTGTCCTTGATTATAGAGAAGAATATCCAGTCACCCCAGATCAGGCTTTGTACATAGTAGTCAAACAGCAAATATTTAGTAAACTGAAAACAGTGCATCCCATATTTGAGTATCATGTATACCTGTTTCAATATGTCAACATAATTTCAAATATTACACATCTTTTTTAAATAAAATAACACAAAGCAGCATTGCAAAAGAAAATAGAAAGATTCATAACTGTACCAGTGATTTACATTTTTCATGTCACTTTTACAAAGAAAAGGCTACTCCTTAAGCTGATTATATTCAATTTGGTAAGAGAGATCTGCTCTCTCCCTTTTTCTGCCCTACTCAGAGTCTAGGTCACTGACCTCTGGCTGCATCACTGGACACCTTAGTGACTGATTTGCAATGTGATTTGGTCAATGGGAAGCAGTACCACAGGACATCAAGAGAAAAGGGAGATTAAGAGTAGCATACACTCTGGCTGAGTCCCTTCACCCGAAACTAGTACAACATTGTTGTCTATACCCCAATCCAAAATAAAAAGCCTAAAGTTTGTGAAAAAAAAAAAAAATAGTACGTACTCTATTTCCTCTTTGCTTTGACACCTTCCTTTGGTATCTGTTGAATTCCTGCTGCTGCTACTGCTAAGTCACTTCAGTCGTGTCCGACTCTGTGTGACCCCATAGATGGCAGCCCACCAGGCTCTCCTACCCCTGGGATTCTCCAGGCAAGAACACTGGAGTGGGTTGTCATTTCCTTCTCCAATGCATGAAAGTGAAAAAGTGAACGTGAAGTCGCTCAGTCGTGTCTGACTCTTAGCGACCCCGTGGACTGCAGCCCATCAGGCTCCTCCGTCCATGGGATTTTCCAGGCAAGAGTACTGGAGTGGGGTGCAACGACTGTTAACTCCCATTGGGATACCCCTCCTCCAGGGTCTTCATGGTAACCATTTCTGATGGCTACTGTTGACTAGAACTGATTGAGACTTCCCATTTCTATAGTCATGCACTCAGTAGTCCCCTCAAGTTTATTTTATTTGGATACACTATTAGTCTGGCCCTTATTTTAAGTATTCAGCTCTTATTTCCATAATGCAAACTCTCAAATCCCAGCACATATAATCAATCTTGATCTATTAAGGATAAGACCACCAAAATATGTTATGGTTTTGGGGGGTTTTTTTTTAAGACCCCCCCAAACCATAAAATATTCTAGAAAAATATATAGAATATGTTTTTAGATATTAGATAATAGATAACATCTATCAGATAATACATCTGTCTCATCACGCAAGGGCAACAAAAGCAAGAATAAACAAGTTGGACTGCATTAAGCTAAAAAGCTTGTGTACAGAGATGGAAACCATCAGCAAACCAAACAAACAAACAAACAACAACCTACCGAGTGGGAGGAGATATTTGAAAATGACATATCCAGTATGGGATTAATATCTAAAATACATAATGAATTCAAACAAGTCAACATAAAAATATGAATTAAAAATAGGAAGAGGACCTAAATAGACATTTTTTTAAGGAAGACATACAAATGGGCAACAGACACATGAAAAGATGCTCAATATCACTAATAATCAGGGAAAGAAAGTGAAGTTGTTCAGTCGTATCCGACTCTTAGCAACCCCATGGACTGTAGCCTACCAGGCTCCTGCGTCCATGGGATTCTCCAGGCAAGAATACTGGAGTGGGTTTCGGTTTCCTTCTCCAGGGGATCTTCCCAACCCAGGGACTGAACTGAGGTCTCCCACCTTGTAGGCAGATACTTTACCCTCTGACCCACCAGGGAATAATCAGGGAGATGCATATCAAAACTGCAATGAGATATCACCTCATATCTGTCAGAATCACTATTATCAAAAGATGACAAACAAGTGTTGCAGGGAATGTGGAGGAAAGGGAAGCTTTGTACACTGCTAGTGGGAATGTAACTGCTGGTGGTTCAACCACTGTGGAAATCAATTATGGTAGTTCCTAAAAAAATTAAAAATCTAACTATAGTGAGACCTAGCAATTCCACTTCTGTGTATTAGCAAAAACTTTCCTCAGCAACCAATGCAAAGAAATAGAGGAAAACAACAGAATGGGAAAGACTAGAGATCTCTTCAGGAAAATTAGAGATACCAAGGGAACATTTCATGCAAAGATGGGCTCGATAAAGGACAGAAATGGTATGGATCTAACGGAAGCAGAAGATATCAAGAAGAGGTGGCAAGAAATACACAGAAGAAGTGTACAAAAAAGATCTTCATGACCCAGATAATCACAGTGGTGTGATCAGTCACCTAGAGCCAGACATCCTGGAATGTGAAGTCAAATGGGCCCTTGCCCGGAGCCAGGACAGGAGATCCCACCCATGACAAGGTCATGCGGAAGAGACCTGACAGGCA
>NW_011495076.1:4938767-4940732 GCF_000754665.1 Bison bison bison | reverse complement strand
GATGGGCTCGATAAAGGACAGAAATGGTATGGACCTAACAGAAGCAGTAGATATTAAGAAGAGATGGCAGAAATACACAGAAGAACTGTACAAAAAAGATCTTCACGACCAAGATAATCACAATGGTGTGATCAGTCACCTAGAGCCAGACATCCTGGAATGTGAAGTCAAATGGGCCCTTGCCCGGAGCCAGGACGGGAGATCCCACCCATGACAAGGTCATGTGGAAGAGACCCGACAGGCATGGTGGATCAGGACTCAAGGGACTCCCTGGACCTGCTTGAGCATCTACCCCAAAACCAAAATCTGTCTACTGTTTACTATATTATGCCTTTCAACAACTCTTCTGACATTAGTAGGGGGCTATCCCCGGCCACCCTTCTCTGAACAAAATCAACTTAGGGTTCTAATTAATAAGTCTCCTGGGCATTAAAGGAATATTTCAATTCAAACCCCTCTGTTGGCATTTTAGCTTGCTAGACAGGTTTATCCATATTCTTGCAATTAACACACATGATTGTTCACAACTCCTCAGCCTTAAAAGGCACGGGAAGCCAAAACATTCTAAAAGTCCTAATGAGCACAGAGTCCTTTAAGGGGTGAAAAATTATTAGAATAGTACTGGTAAAGGGCTTCATTACTGGGCCAATGCTTCCTGCCAAGTGCCCATATCCCTTATCCATTGTGTACCTGCGAGTGTGTTAGTTAATGTAGTTGGAATGTAAGAAAAACAAGTAGTAGCCTTGGTACTAACCACATCAGACCTTTGAGCTAATAAGTTCTTTCTTTATTGTGACCTACTGCACCTTTGCTTTGTGAGAATGTAACTCTGTTTAGTACTTTCTGAGGCTGACACAGATTAGAAATATAAAGAAAAAAAAATTCAAGGGAAAACAAGTTTTCTGGTTGATCAACCTTTATCAGCAAAGAGTCATGAAATATTAATGGGCCACAGGACCAGACATAACATAAGACCCTTGTTTATGGAAAGGCATGCAGAAAAAAATCCTGGTTTCAATAAAGGCAAAACTGCTGGAGTGTTTGGGCTGACTCTACATGATCTTGCATCTTTCATTTCCCTCTATGTACAAGTAAGGGTATAAAAGCTCCTTTTGAAAATAAAGTTATGGGTGTTGCTCAACAAAGCTTGGCCTCCCCATGTAATTCATTCTTCTATACCATCCTTCCTGAGGGTACCCTAGGATACTGCTGTGGCTGGACCCGGCAGGCCTTAAAAAGCATCATTATGAACAAAGCTACTGGAGGTGATGGAATTCCAGTTGAGCTATTTCAAGCCTGAAAGATAATGCGGTGAAAGTGCTGCACTCAATATGCCAACAAATTTGGACAACTCAGCAGTGGCCACAGGACTGGAAAAGGTCAGTTTTCATTCCAATCCCAAAGAAAGACAATGCCAAAGAATGCTCAAACTACAGCACAATTGCACTCATCTCATATGCTTGTAAAGTAATGCTGAAAATTCTCCAAGCCAGGCTTCAGCAATATGTGAACTGTGAACTTCCAGATGTTCAAGCTGGTTTTAGAAAAGCAGAGGAACCAGAGATCAAATTGCCAACACCCGATGGAGCATGGAAAAAGCAAGAGAGTTCCAGAAAAACATCTATTTCTGCTTTATTGACTTTGCCAAAGCTTTTGACTGTGTGGATCACAATAAACTGTGGAAAATTCTGAAAGAGATGGGAATATGAGACCGCCTGACCTGCCTTTTGAGAAATTTATATGAAGGTCAGGAAGCAACAGTTAGAACCAGACATGGAACAGCAGAGTGCTTCCAAATAGGAAAAGGAGTACGTCAAGGCTGTATATTGTCACCCTGCTTATTTAACTTCTCTGCAGAGTCCATCATGAGAAATGCTGGACTGGAGGAAGCACAAGCTGGAGTCAAGATTGCCGGGAGAAATATCAATAACCTCAGATATGCAGATGACACCACCCTTATGGCAG
>NW_011495076.1:4938349-4938667 GCF_000754665.1 Bison bison bison | reverse complement strand
GAAAAGTTATGACTGACATAGATAGCATATTCAAAAGCAGAGACATTACTTTGCCAACAAAGGTCCATCTAGTCAAGGCTATGGTTTTTCCCGTGGTCATGTATGGATGTGAGAGTTGGGCTGTGAAGAAAGCTGAGCACTGAAGAATTGATGCTTTTGAACTGTGGTGTTGGAGAAGACTCTTGAGAGTCCCTTGGACTGCAAAGAAATCCAAACAGTCCATTATGAAGGAGATCAGCCCTGGGATTTTGTTAGAAGGACTGATGCTAAAGCTGAAACTCCAGTACTTTGGCCACCTCATGTGAAGAGTTGACTCAT
>NW_011495076.1:4936558-4938043 GCF_000754665.1 Bison bison bison | reverse complement strand
CATCTGGTCCCATCACTTCATGGGAAATAGATGGGGAAACAGTGGAAAAAGTGTCAGACTTTATTTTTCTGAGCTCCAAAATCACTGCAGATGGTGACTGCAGCCATGAAATTAAAAGATGCTTACTCCTTGGAAGAAAAGTTATGACTGACATAGATAGCATATTCAAAAGCAGAGACATTACTTTGCCAACAAAGGTCCATCTAGTCAAGGCTATGGTTTTTCCCGTGGTCATGTATGGATGTGAGAGTTGGGCTGTGAAGAAAGCTGAGCACTGAAGAATTGATGCTTTTGAACTGTGGTGTTGGAGAAGACTCTTGAGAGTCCCTTGGACTGCAAAGAAATCCAAACAGTCCATTATGAAGGAGATCAGCCCTGGGATTTTGTTAGAAGGACTGATGCTAAAGCTGAAACTCCAGTACTTTGGCCACCTCATGTGAAGAGTTGACTCATTGGAAAAGACTCTGATGCTGGGAGGGATTGGGGGCAGGAGGAGAAGGGGACAGGAGAGGATGAGATGGCTGGATGGCATCACTGACTCGATGGACGTGATTCTGAGTGAACTCCGGGAGTTGGTGATGGACAGGGAGGCCTGGCATGCTGCCACTCATGGAGTCGCAAAGAGTCGGACATGACTGAGAGACTGAACAGAACTGAATTTGAAGATGTATGCACCCCTTTGTCCATTGTACCACTATTTATAATTGCCAATATGTGGAAGCAACCTAAGTGCCCATCAATAGATAAAGATTGTATGCAATAAAGATACATACAATAGAATATTACCCAGCAACAACAACAACAAAAAGAATGAGCTCATCATTTTTAACAGCGTGGGTGAATCCAGAAGGTACTATGCTAACTGAAATAAGTCACCCAGAGGAAGAAAAATACTGTAATCATCTAACTTACAAACTACACAAACAGAAACAGACTCATAGATATAGAGAACAATTTGGCGGAGGGTGAAAGGGGTTGGTGCAGACTTCCAATTATAACATAAGTCATGCAGATATAATGACCAGCTTAGGCAACATAGTCAATAATATTGTGATAACTTGATATGCTGACATACAGTTAGGAGACTTATCATACTGATTAGTTCAGTTCAGTTGCTCAGTTGTGTCCAACTCTTTGCAACCCCATGGACTGCCACATGCCAGGCCTCCCTGTCCATCACCAACTCCCAGAGTCCACCGAAACCCACATCCATTGTGTCGGTGATGCCATCCAGCCATCTCATCCTCTGTCGTCCCCTTCTCAATTTGTGATATTTTATAAATGTTGAACGACTGTGTAGTGCCCTTAAAACTAATATAATGTATGTTAACTATCTGAATGCAGAGTTCCAAAGAATAGCAAGAAGAGATAAGAAAGCCTTCCTCAGTGATCAATGCGGAGAAATAGAGGAAAACAACAGAATGGGAAAGACTAGAGATCTCTTCAAGAAAATTAGAGATACCAAGGGAGCATTTCATGCAAAGA
>NW_011495076.1:4935875-4936458 GCF_000754665.1 Bison bison bison | reverse complement strand
CAGAATACACAGAAGAAGTGTACAAAAAAGATCTTCATGACCCAGATAATCACGATGGTGTGATCACTGACGTAGAGCCAGACATTCTGGAATGTGAAGTCAAGTGGGCCTTAGGAAGCATCACTATGAACAAAGCTAGTGGAGGTGATGGAATTCCAGTTGAGCTATCCCAAATCCTGAAAGATGATGCTGAGAAACTGCTGCACTCAATATGCCGGCAAATTTGGACAACTCAGCAGTGGCCACAGGACTGGAAAAGGTCAGTTTTCATTCCAATCCCAAAGAAAGACAATGCCAAAGAATGCTCAAACTACTGCACAATTGCACTCATCTCACATGCTAGTCTCCAAGCCAGGCTTCAGCAATACGTGACTTGTGAACTTCCAGATGTTCAAGCTGGTTTTAGAAAAGCAGAGGAACCAGAGACCAAATGGCCAACATCTGCTGGATCATGGAAAAAGCAAGAGAGTTCCAGAAAAACATCTATTTCTGCTTTATTGACTATGCCTAAGCCTTTGACTGTGTGGATCTCAATAAACTGTGGGAAATTCTAAAAGAGATGGGAATACCAGACCACCTGACC
>NW_011495076.1:4935486-4935775 GCF_000754665.1 Bison bison bison | reverse complement strand
TAAAAGTGAAAGAGGAGAGTGAAAAAGTTGGCTTAAAGCTCAACAGTCAGAAAACTAAGATCATGGCATCTGGTCCCATCACTTCATGGGAAATAGATTGGGAAACAGTGGAAACAGTGTCAGACTATTTTTGAGGGCTCCAAAATCACTGCAGATGGTGACTGCAGCTATGATATTAAAGACGCTTACTCCTTGGAAAGTAAGTTATGACCAACCTAGATAGCATATTCAAAAGCAGAGACATTACTTTGCCAACAAAGGTCCGTCTAGTCAAGGCTATGGTTTTTCC
>NW_011495076.1:4930360-4934877 GCF_000754665.1 Bison bison bison | reverse complement strand
TTGATGTTTTTGAACTGTGGTATTAGAGAAGACTCTTGAGAGTCCCTGGACTGCAAGGAGATCCAACCAGTCCATTCTGAAGGAGATCAGCTCTGGGATTTCTTTGGAGGGAATGATGCTAAAGCTGAAACTCCAGTACTTTGGCCACCTCATGCGAAGAGTTGACTCAGTGGAAAAAACACTGATGCTGGGAGGGATTGAGGGCAGGAGGAGAAGTGGACAACAGAAGATGAGATGGCTGGATGGCATCACTGACTCGATGGACGTGAATCTGGGTGAACTCCGGGAGTTGGTGAGGGACAGGGAGGCCTGGCATGCTCCGATTCATGGGGTCACAAAGAGTCGGACACTACTGAGTGACTGAACTGATTGAACTATACTTCAATTTAAAAAAAAAAAGAGAGAGAGACACTATTTCTGGTTCTAAAGTTCAAAATTTATTTAGGGGAAATACTTTATATTTCTACTATTCAACATTCAGTTAAAAAATATACTGTTCTACTCAATACCTACCTTAGTTTTCTGTGGATTGAGTCTTCTGTGGATTGATTCTGTAGGAGGTTTTATGGGATGAAAGTCATTGTATTAATTGTATAATTATTTTTCATATAACTTTGGAAGAAGCAGTCTTGATTTGATATGTAGGTGGCAAGTATTTCTAATCGAATTAAATGGAAAATAAAATGTTTCTTCCATTTTCTAATTTAATTCCAGTTATTTCTCCTGACTGAGATATTTTGTCTTTTAATTTAGAGGGCATTTGTTTGGATAATATTTTACAAAAATGATCTTCACTATAGTTTCTGTTCAACTATGAGATATATTTTTGAAAAGGCATTTCTTATTTAATCTATGATGGGATAGGCTAGGAGACTGATTGAAAAAAGGGCATGAGGGAACTTTCTGGAGTGATAAAATGTTCTATATGTTAATTGAGATGTTACACAGGTATATACATTTGTCAACCATCTACATTTGAGATTTCCATACTTTACTATAAGTAATTTTACTGCAATAAAATAGCAAAAATCATTTCTTATTCTCTACAAACTGATAAATATCATATTTTTAATGAAAATAATACCATCACTATTGCCAATAGTGTGGGCATTGTAGGAGTTATTTTACATACAATCTCCAATTTAATTATCATTATTATTGGGTTATCCACCCTGCCTTCCTTAATAATATATCTAAGTATATTAAATTAAATAAAAAACAGAATGCTAGTATGAATACATATAACCAAGTGGGACATAAGTCAAAATAATGTGTCTTTAACATTGTGATCAGACTTTTGGGACAATTTCTTGTTTTGATGGCCATTCTTACAATAAATGACCATTAAATATCCCTATTTCTGGTTTACTATTGAATTAAAGTTGTAGCTCAGGTCTTATCACAGTATTTTTACATAGTATTTATATTATATTTATATATTTTACATAAATGGAATAACAAATGGATGAATTATGTAGTCCCGTGTAATGTTCATTTTAGCCCATTGCACCTTAGGAAGTTAAAAAAAAAAATCAAGTAACCATACAAAACATGCCTCTTAACTATTAGAGGAATCTGTGTAATATTTATGCAGAAGTGTTTTGTTTTATGAGTCCCGACATTTCATAAACATAAAGGAAAGATATTAAAGTAATATGAATGGCATTAAATAATTATTTTTAGGCCTTTATTTTTAAGATATACAAATAACTAAATGCAATAATTTCAGAAAACTACTTCAGGTGATTAGATATAATTATTTTTAATGTAAGTTCCTTGAGGGCAATAGTGATTTCTTATTCAATTTACTATTCCCTCTTCATAATATAGTATCTTAAAAAGAGTATGCAGTTGTAGTTGAAAGAAATAAAATTAAGAATAATTGCCATTTTCAGTACTTATTATTTATAAATAATATTTCACACTTACTTTCACAACACTTTTGCATAGATTATCTCATGATGCATCCATCAATTGATTAATTCAAAAAATAATCATAGAATTGCAATTACAGAGTTAAAACAAGCTTAGAGTGCAGAGTAGAAGATGTACACATAGATTAGTATAATACTGTGTGATGTAGTCTGGGACACATGCAAGGAGATAGCATCAAGCCTCAGGACAAAGAACATCCTCCTGAATAAAAAGCCACTTGAAGGACGAATAGGAGTTAGCTTGGGAAAAAAGGAATAGGAAAGTGGAGGTGAACAAATGAACAAGAAGTGGCATATGCAAGGGCCTTTAACAAGATAAGCCACTCGTGGAATGGCAATAGGTTTTCTGAACTTAAGTGCCTTTATTTATAAAATGGGCAGAATAATTGTACTTTCTAATTATATTTTTAATTAGATTTAATTAAGTTTAGTTCTATTTTTAATTTTAATCCTCACTATCAAGTGAGGATGAAAAGAGTTTATATATGGACCAGAGCTTCCTTTAAGTGTTTGCTAAAATCAGTCAAGCAATCAATCAATGTATGCCTGGATTTTAGGAAATGAAAAGAGACAATTACAAGATAGTAAAGTAGTGAAGTCACTCAGTCGAATCTGACTCTCTGCGACCCATGGACCGTAGCCAACCAGGCTCCTCCGTCCATGGGATTTTCTAGGCAAGAATACTGGAGTGGGTTGCCATTTCCTTCTCCAGGGTATCTTCCCAACCCAGGGATCGAACCCGGGTCTCCCGCATAGTAGGCAGACGCTTTACCGTCTGAGCCATCAGGGAAGTCAGTTACAAGATAATCACTTGCCCAATAATAATAGAGTGATCTAGCAGAGCTATTATTGGTTAGAACTATGAGTGAGGGAATGGGATAGAAAGACAGCAATACATTTAATAGGCATTCAGGAGATAGAGATGATGAAGTTTGTTAATAGAATGCTTACATAAAGTAAGGGTTAGGGAGAAATGAGAATGACTTGCAAATTTTGACTTGGGCAATGCAAAAGAAAAAGGTAATCCTGAAGCCCTTCATGCCATTTCCTGTTCACCTCTTCAGATTTTTGTATGCTAGACTTTCTCTGACTTTTATCATATCAACTATAATGAAAAATTATAATATAAATTCCTAGAGAAGCTGGAGATTTCCCCCCTCTTTTAAGCTGTTACATATGTGGTTTCCTCTCCTTATATACTCTTTTGCTCTTTATTTATTATCTAATTTCAATTTACTTTTCACATCTCAGCCTATTTTTTACTTAAAGAGATGTGCCAGATTCACCTTTCTTTCAGTTACAGTCTCTTTTACAGGACTTTGTGTTGCTATTATCATTTATATGGGCTTCCCTGGTAGCTCAGCTGGTAAAGAATCTGCCTGCAATCCAGGAGACCCCGGCTCAATCCCTGGGTCAGGAAGATCCCCTGCAGAAGGCATAGGCTACCCACTCCAGTATTCTGTCTTTCCTGGTGGGTCAGACAGTAAAGAATCTGCCTGCCATGCAGGAGGCCTGGGTTCAATCTCTGGGTTGGGAAGATCCTCTGGAGACGGGAATGGCTACCCACTCTAGTATTCTGGCCTGGGGAATTCCATGTACAGAGAAGCCTGGTGAGCTACAAGACCGTGGTGTCACAAAGAGTCAGATGCGACTGAGTGTTTATTACATTGGGAGTCGCCATGCCTTCTAGATTGTAAAGTGCATGAAGGCAGGACACAAGTTGTTGAAACACTATCATCACTATATCACTGGTGTCTGGCACCTGGCAATAACACGTGCTAATATGCTTGTGTGAGTGTGTGTGCACGCACATGCTTTAATGATATGTTTACTGACTGATTACCTGTGATAGAGAAGATGGCAAGGAAGGGAGTATAGATGGAGGTTGAAAAATTCAGATTTAGATATACAAAGATTTAGAAGCCCTTGGGAAAGCTAGTGGAGATAATGGTAGAAAGTGATGTATTCAAGTTCAGGGCTGTGATAGACGTGGAGTATATAATTAACACAGGCAATCCTCTTTTTGTCTGATATTGTAGTAACTAAAACTAATGCATACAGGAAACATGTCCTTAATTTGCGTGGTAACCATGCAAAATGCAGACATGGTTCCAGTACATACAAGTTTCAGTTAATACTATACTGTAAAATTCAAAAATTACCTGTAGTTTATGTTGCAATAAAAGACATGGGTGTGGATAAGATTGTCTGAGGAGGATATAAAAAATTAAAGCTATCTAAGATGTCCTTTTCGTTATAGGAGACTGGAATGCAAAAGTAGGAAGTCAAGAAACACCTGGAGTAACAGGCAAATTTGGCCTTGGAATACGGAATGAAGCAGGGCAAAGACTAATAGAGTTTTGCCAAGAAAATGCACTGGTCATAACAAACACCCTCTTCCAACAACACAAGAGAAGACTCTGTACATGGACATCACCAGATGGTCAACATCGAAATCAGATTGATTATATTCTTTGCAGCCAAAGATGGAGAAGCTCTATACAGTCAGCAAAAACAAGACCAGGAGCTGACTGTGGCTCAGACCATGAACTCCTTATTGCCAAATTCAGACTTAAATTGAAG
>NW_011495076.1:4929477-4930153 GCF_000754665.1 Bison bison bison | reverse complement strand
AGTGAGTCTGAGTGAACTCTGGGAGTTGGTGATGGACAGGGAGGCCTGGCGTGCTGTGATTCATGGGGTCGCAAAGAGTCGGACATGACAAAGCGACTGATCTGATCTGATCTGGTCTATCTGTCTATCACCTTATTTAATAAGAAGGTCAAAGGGGAAGGGGAAGTAAATCAAAGCAAAAGGAGGAGGAGAGAGATCAGGAATTTTGTTTTAATTAAAGGGTGAAAAAAGGTTTATTGGGTAATCTCAGTTTGGAAAGAATCTGGAAATATATATACATATGTGAAAATTAGACTTCAATGTGTGGGTGGGAAGTAAATTGAAGGAAAGCAAATATAAAGTGAGTAAAAAAGTACAGAAGCTGGGTTATTAGGAAAAAGAGAAGAAAAGATGATCTCTGAAGGACAAAGTTTTTGTAAGAATGTTTTGTGTGTTGGGTTGTTTGTGTTAAACATTGATGAGATCTGAAAGTACTTAAATGAGTATTCATTTGCCTAGGAAAAAATGAGATAGTGAAATTAAGAAGATTGTCCTAAAAAGAAATGTTCATTCAGGCCATCGAAAGAAATGAAAGCAACTTAATTGCATATTACTACATGAAAGAAGCCAATCTAGAAAGCATACTACAAAATTCAAAATATATGGCATTCTGGAAAAGGTAAAAATTTTAGAGACA
>NW_011495076.1:4926739-4929377 GCF_000754665.1 Bison bison bison | reverse complement strand
ATGTATACCTGTGGCAGATTCATTTTGATATATGGCAAAACCAATACAATATTGTAAAGTTAAATAAAAATAAATAAATAAATAAAAACCCAAAAAAATTAAAAAATAAAATTAATAATTAATTGCATGTAGAGATTATACTCTTGCTGTAGTTACTTGTATATTTTCAGACTTACAGGCCTTAACTAATTTTGAGAATAATGATAACCAAAGAGATCAAATTGTCTTACAAGATGGTATTTGCTAAGACTCAGCACAAAAGGCAGAACTCATAGTGATAGATATAAAAATTTACATTGCCAAAACTATTTAAAAATATTTATTAAAGATTATATGTTTCATAATTTGCTTTCATAAAATTGGTGTTAGATAATAGTCAGAAAATAACAAAGGGGCAACTATGATTTTTAATGCCTAGGTTGAGCTAGTGGTAAAGAATCTGCCTGGAAATGCAGGAGATGCAAGAAACGTGGGTTCAATCCCTGGGTCAGGAAGTTCCCCTAGAGGAGGGCATGACAATCCACTCCAGTATTCTTGGTTGGAGAATTCCATGGACAGAGTCTGGCAGGCTACATTCACGGGGTCACGACTGAGCAAATGTGCACAATAATTTGGAAAAACTGAATTAAATGGAATTAAGCAAGATAGTGTACTAAAGGATTGCAAATTCTTTAGTGGTTGAATGTAACTTTTGATTTACCAAGACAGGAATATATTTTGACAGTATGTAATATTTCCCATACTTACTTTTGCATGTAATACGTTTCCTCAAGGAACATCTCAGGGGACCAAGTCTCTGAGGAATATATTGTGAAAAATGCTACCAGCATACTTATTTTTTGCTCTTCTTGATAGAAATATCTTCTGTGCTTCTTGTTCAAATGAAGCTAAATTGGGTGTAATAGGAATATGAGACTGTACAAGACTTTAAAGGCAGCATTATCATAAATTTTGGCCAGTGTGCAGAGAGTTAGCAGCAGCAGCAGAAATTCAGGTCCCAAGATGATCTTTCTGAATATTCTAGTCACGTCCTGTTCCTGCCATGACTGAATTGAGGAGTCCACACTTGGTTGTTTTAGCATGTTGCTGTCTCTTAATTCCTTTCTTCAGATTCCATTGAAAAATTATCACCTCTTTTCCATTCCAGTTTCATCTCCCACAATTCTTCCTAAGTTCCTTACATTCTAAAAGCATTGTTGGTGGGAGTGATTAGAGGTAGTAGGGTAGTTTAATATTGCCCTAAAGTCACAACAGGCCTTATAAAGTAACATTTAAATGGAATCCTGAAGGCCGAAAACCAGAAGGTAGTTCCCAAAACAGAACATGCAAAAAGAATCAGACATACTAATGCATTGGACTTACAAATATGGTCAGTATAGTCAGTTGCTTACCTGTCTTTGGGCTTCTAGAGACAGATGGGGGAAAATTGACAAGAGATAAGCCTGAGACAATATACTGATAAAGAGCCCTTTATACCAACACAAGGTCTACAATTTATTCTGTGGCCATTTGGGAACCATTGGAGAGGAGGAGAGTATCAGTGAAAAATTAAGGAAATGAATAAATGTAGGCATACCTTGGAGATAATCGTGAGTTCAGTTCCAGACCACCACAGTAAAGCAAATATCACAAGTCACATAATTATTTTTGATTTCCCAGTACTTATAAAAGTTGGCTCTACACTATACCATAAATCTGTTAAGTATGCAATAGCATATGTCTTTAAAAATGTACTTACTTTAATTAGAAAACACTTTATGAATAAAAAAAAAAATGCTAACCATCATTTGAACCTACAGGGAATAGCAGTGGTAACACAAAAGATCACTGATCAGAGATCTCCATAACAGATATAACAATAATAATAAAATATTTTGAGAATTATCAAAATGTAACATTAAGACACAAAATGAGCAAATGCTATTGGAAAAATTGAGCACTGATAAGATTTGTTTAACACAAACCTTCAATTCATAAAAAATGCAGCATCTGCAAAGTGAATAAAGTGAAGCACAAAAAATGAGTATGCCTTTAAACAAATTAAGTAAAGATGGATCTATATGGTAGTGAGTAAAATTAGAATATCTCTCTTTTTTTGACAACTTTAATTTGATAATTTTGTGAGCTAAACAAAAATTTTATTGAAATATTTCCTGAAACTCTTCCTTAAGCATCCATGAAAGTTTTCTTTACAGTATCAGGCCACATCACTTGATTTATCCATACGTCTCACAGAGTATATTCTTAATTCTTTTTCATTATACTGGAAAACTGTATCTTTACCACTAAAGTAAATACAATGTCATTCATTTGTTAATAATTTAACGCAAACGTTTTTCAGAAGTATGTGCATTATTTTACACAAGTCTGCTGCTGCTGCTGCTAAGTCACTTCAGTCGTGTCCAACTCTGTGTGACCCCATAGATGGCAGCCCACCAGGCTCCCCTGTCCCTAGGATTCTCCAGGCAAGAACACTGGAGTGGCTTGCCATTTCCTTCTCCAATGCATGGAAGTGGAAAGTGAAAGTGGAGAGTGAAAAAGTCGGCTTAAAGCTCAACATTCAGAAAATAAAGATCATGGCATCTGGTCCCACCACTTCATGGGAAATAGATGGGGAAACAGTGGAAACAGTGTCAGA
>NW_011495076.1:4924441-4926639 GCF_000754665.1 Bison bison bison | reverse complement strand
TAGAGACAGTAAAGAGATTGGTGGTTGCCAGGGATTGAGGGAAGGGAGAGATGAAAAGCATAACATGGAGAGTTTTGAAGGCAGTGAAACTATTCTAAATAATAGTGGACACATACCATTATACATTTATCAAAGCACATAAAAATGCAACACCAAGAGTAAATCATAATGTAAACTATGAACTTTGGATGAGATTTATGTCAGTGTTCGTTCATTGATAATGAACTACTGTGGTGAACTATGTTAACAGTGGGGAGGCTGTCTGGATGTGGACTGAATGCCACACATCTCAAATCTCAAAACCTAAGAGACGATTTCTGCCATTGGAGAAAAAGAAATGAGGATTGTATGTGCGTGTACACTAGGTCGCTTCAGTTGTGTCTAACTCTGTGCAACCCCATGGACCATAGCCTGTCAGGATTCTCCAGGCAAGAATACTGGAGTGGGTTGCCACCATCCAAAGTAAGATCAGAAGGCATATAGGAAATATAGCTGAACTTTTTGGGCTTCCCAGGTGGCCCAATGGTAAAGAATCCACCTGCCAAAACAGTAGACATGGGTTTGATCCCTGGGTTGGGAAGATCCACTGGAGGAGGGAATGGCAGCCCACTCTAATATTCTTGCCTGGGAAATCCCACGGTCACAGAAGCCTGGCGAGCTGCAGTCCATGGGGTTGCAAAAGAGTTGGGGACTTAGCAACTACATAACAACAACACCTATACACTTTGTACTTTTGGCTGAATTTTGCTGTGGGGGCAGGAGGAGAAGGGGACGACAGAGGATGAGGTGGCTGGATGGCATCACTGACTCAATGGACATAAGTCTGAGTGAACTCCGGGAGTTAGTGCTGGACAAGGAGGCCTAGCGTGCTGCGATTCATGGGGTCTCAAATAGTCAGACACGACTGAGCGACTAAACTGAACTGAACTGATACTCAGGATTGGGCCCTAAACCTTTCAGTTCTAGGCCCTAGACTTTCTGTTTTCCCCAGACTGAATCTCTGGTAACAGTTTATGAGCTCACACTTACCCTCCATAAAGCACGTATGTTTCTCGTTCTTTTCTGGAGCCTTGTAGGTGTTGTTTTCATCTTTCAGATGATGACCTGTGAGCTGATAGTGATAACTTACTCTTTGCATGGTATGATGCTGTCCATTCAATTCCAGCAACATTTCCTTCATCCTTTAGGTGACAGTACGCATGCAGAATGTCACATTATTCTAAAGCATGAAATTTTCATGAAGAAGAGTTTAAAATGTTATGTAATTAGTTGCATCCCAAATTCCTAATTTCAAGTGTATCTCTATAAAGCCCTTAAATAGAGAACTCAGCATATGTGAAAAATATGCTTGAGGACTGATACCGAATGTGCTAGGAAACTATAAGAATAAAAGAAAGGTAGCATCAGGAGCTGACAGGAGGAAGGAGTGGGGACCAGTAAGGGGTAGGTGGTGTCCTTGAAGCTAGATCTGCACTGTTTGATTAGAGGAGGAAACCAAAAATTTCTAGTTGGTAAAATGGCTCAGTAAGGACTGCAGAATATATTCCATCACCTTAGGCTGCCCTGGAGATAGAATAAGGAAGTTCTCATTTTAATGTGGCAAAGTAGGTTAGTCACTGATCTTACTACAGAGTTTAAAAGTTAAGGGGTACATGTAAAAATAGTGTTTCAATTTAAGTCATTTATGGCCAAACTTCTTAAACTTTTCTTCAAAAAAATTCATTAGTTGCCCCACGGCCTGTAGGATCTTCATTCCTCGACCAGGAATCGAACCTATGTCCTCTGCATTGAGAAGTGATTCTTAACCACTGGACCACCAGAGAAGTCTCTGACTCCTCAAATTTTAGAATTAAAACAAATGGGACCTAATTAAACTTAAAAGCTTCTGCACAACAAAGGAAACTATAAGCAAGGTGAAAAGACAGCCTTCAGAATGGGAGAAAATAATAGCAAATGAAGCAACAGACAAACAACTAATCTCAAAAATATACAAGCAACTCCTACAGCTCAACTCCAGAAAAATAAATGACCCAATCAAAAAATGGGCCAAAGAACTAAATAGACATTTCTCCAAAGAAGACATACAGATGGCTAACAAACACATGAAAAGATGCTCAACATCACTCATTATCAGAGAAATGCAAATCAAAACCACTATGAGGTACCATTTCACACCAGTCAGAATGGCTGCAATCCAA
>NW_011495076.1:4920857-4924341 GCF_000754665.1 Bison bison bison | reverse complement strand
TAAGGGTGGTGTCATCTGCATATCTGAGGTTATTGATATTTCTCCCGGCAATCTTGATTCCAGCTTGTGCTTCTTCCAGTCCAGCGTTTTTCATGATGTACTCTGCATATAAGTTAAATAAGCAGGGTGACAATATACAGCCTTGACGAACTCCTTTTCCTATTTGGAACCAGTCTGTTGTTCTACCTGAACAATTTCTAAGAATGTAGGTTTATCCTAGATTCTATTGATTTGAACTGGTGTGTAAATTGCTCTAACTAAACCATGTCACTGAAGGTATAGTTCATAAAATATTGTATTATGTTCTTAGATTTGCTTGTAAAGAGCCTAATCCTGAATTTTGGATCTATGAGAAATAGGCAAGGTATAGCCATGCAAACACTGAACCATTTACCTTCAGAACACACTAGAATAAGTGCAAGGACAACCAGGTTCACCCTTTGCCACTGCCACTTGCTTTAGTTTGATTTCTTGGGTGGGGCATGAGAGGAGTTGATTTCTCAAATTCTCCACTGTATCTCTAAGTGTTCTACTAACATGTTGCAGTGAGCATACCTTCCCAATTCATTTCTATCCAAAGGATGATCCCATAACATTTTCTGAGTCCTTACTGTGTATTCAGCAAAGAACGGCTAGTTTAAAAATACAATCCCTTTGCTTAAGAGCAACTAATGTTAAGCTAAGTAAGCCTAATTATTAAATGACTCAAACTCATACTTGAATAAATGTCATCTGAATGAAATGAAAAGAAGTACTGCTACAAGAGCATTCTCAAGATCATAGATCTCTTATCAGCTTGTCTAAAGAAACTTGAATAAGTAAAACATTTTGCAAGCAAAGACTGTGCTGGCTCTTTTTTTTAATTGATGTTTTAAGGAGACATCTCCACTCCCAAGTAAGCAACACATTAAATAAACTAACCTGATATATTTTGCCATCATAATAGCTTCTTCAGATAAGAGAACCATAATATAATATAATAACTTCAACTCTTTCCTTAATGTATAGATTCTTTAAAGTGTTTTTTCAAATATTAATTCATAAATCTTCTAAATATTACCAGAAATATCACAGAATCAGCATTATATACCAAGTAATTTGTTCAAAAGTTTATAGTAGGGCAAAACTGAAACCACTCTTAACTTCATATTCACTGCATTATACTATAAAACTTAATTATGATTTCATTCATGATTGAACTGTCAATATACATCCTGTTCATAGTTTTTTTTGTTTGTTTGTTTTACCATCATCTGTTGCAAATAATGAAAATCTGAATAATTTAGAAATCTTGATGCCTGGACCAAAGTCATTTGTAAGTGTTTCAACATGCAGTTTGTACAAAGTACTTATCATAACGTTCTAAGGTATTGTCTTTGAATTCATAGTACCCAGAGTATTAGTAGTGGAATGTGTTTCTGGCTTAGGATATCAGATCTAGGTATCACCTTTATCTACTTTTCTTTACTGTGACCCCCAGTAACACAGCTATTTTGTACCAGTTATCAGTGCCCTGAATTTTCTATTTCCTCACTAAATAAATACAGAGATAAAATAGTACAACCTCAGGTCTGTGGTAAGATTGAAAAAAGATAAATCAACTAAAGTGCTTATCAGACTTCCTGGCATATAGTGTTTAATAAACATTAGCTATTAAAATGGCAGAGGCATCTGATTAATAAATGTGAATGTAATCACATATCTTTGGTAATGTGGCTCCTTCCAGCAATAGCTTGGAATTAATATTGTCCAAATTATAAACCTCTGAACAAGGACCACTGAAACCCACTGTAGTTAACTTTGTCCCTAAGCAGGCATGTATTCTCAACTGAGCTGAAATGATTTTATCTTGAGAGGAGAAAACATGAAATTTGCAATCCATCTTATAACTGTCTTCATTACCTTAGTTAAATTTAGTTTGATTCAACAACTATTCCCTAGGCTTCTAAGATACCAAGTTGGGGTCTTTTAGATACACAGGTAAAATCTATCCCTGCCCTTAAGGAACTTTACAATCTAGTGCTATAGAAACATTAATGGATAAATCAAGAATCGGTTGATTATAATACTTAGTATAGTAGAAAGTTAAACAAAGGGATCCAGGAACAAAGGATAGATTATTCATGCAGATGGAGAAAAAAAGGAGTGTTCCTAGAATAGATGGCATTAGAGCCAGGCCATGCCATGAAGAAAACAGAAAAAAAGAGGATGGACATGCCTTTCCAGTTAGGAAAACATAAGGTTAAAAGCAGAGAGCCAAGCAGGAAGACTCAAGAGTACCTGCACATTGTATCAATCTATAGTGCATATAACAGTACTGTGTACACTGAGAGCACAGAATTTGATGTTCATATTTTACCTTAAGAGATGCCAAAAATAAAGCATATTTTCATCAGTAAAATATGCTTTCATTTAAAACAATTGCTTAACAAAATGAATTCAAAATTTTATATACTGTTTTGCTATAGCTCCTATGCTTTTTGAAACTATTTGTTATTTACAAATTATGTATAAAGGACTTTGCAGCCCTTTGAACTATAACTATTTGGACATAAGTATGATGTGACAAGTCCAGAGGCATCAAAGACCATCATGCCACTTTTTAAATTTCAAGTTCCTAGTAGGAATTGTAGCTGTTTCCTATTTTGAGGCCTAGGGCCAAAAGTAATTTTATTAGTCAAATGAAGTTAACACATTTTCATTTTTAACTAAGGGCAATTTACTTCCTGCTGGTCATTTACAGTTTCCTCTCTTAATGACTGATTTAGCAAAATCTAAAGATTGCCCAAGGCTTCTTACTCAGCAGGTCATTAACAAGTTGTAAATGAGAGGGACATTTAGACCATCACTTCAATCATATGTGTGTATCTACATTAAAAAAAAAACACTAAATTATATTAGATCATGAAAACTCTTGCCTGAATTACCTATTTCATTCCCAGTGGCATGATGTCCTATAGTGGAGATAATGTGAAGGATATTTTAGTAAGGAGTGACACTTAGGATTGTATATTTTTTGGACTTCCCTGATAGTCCAGGGGTTGACCCCATGCTTCCACTGCAAAGGGCAAGTGTTTTATCCCTAGCTTGGGAGAACTAAGATCACACATGCTTCAGCCAAAAAGAAAAAACAAATGAGCATTTTGTTTTGTTTTGATTTTCTTTATTCAATTCTTTATCACAAAGTGAATCCCATGTAATTATTACCAGTATCAAGAGAGCAAATAGAAAATGATATCCTCAGAAGCCCATTCTTCATCTTGTCCTGTCTAAACAACTAAACCCACTCTTCCTATCCTAAGATAAGCACTATTCTGAATTTTACTGAAGTGTTTCCTGTCCTTTCTTCTTCATAAAGTAGGTTGATTCATTATATAGCAACTATGTGCCTAACCACTTTAAAAACACAATTTGGGTTGCGCAGTAGTGCGAGCGCCTTACAGCTTCCGTTCTGAGGATCGGCTGCCCTCCCGCGTGCCGAGCT
>NW_011495076.1:4919403-4920757 GCF_000754665.1 Bison bison bison | reverse complement strand
CCTTCTCCAATGCATGGAAGTGGAAAGTGAAAGTGAAGTCGCTCAGTCGTGTCCGACCCTAGGAGACCCCATGGACTGCAGCCCACCAGGCTCCTCCGTCCATGGGATTTTCCAGGTGTGATGAAATGAAGAGCACTGGGATTCTAAAATTTAACTCTCAAGTAGTGATATTTTCTGATTTCAAATTGAATAAATTATTTTTCTGGCATTGTCTACCATGTTTAATAAGTTGCTTCAGTCATCTTACTTTTGTTATTATTATTATATAAAAAGCTATTTAAACCCTAGCTGAAATAATGTGAAATAATTCTTTGCTTTTTGCTTGAATGTTTTGCAAAACTGCTACTTGTGTTACAAATGAGGGGAATATTAAATGCAGCTAATTGAAAACAGCATGCACATTTGCATTTGAGTTACTATTTTTTTTTTTAATTTTCTTGCTCATTAGGAGAATATCCCAGGTTGTTCTTTTTTTTTGCACACCCATAACCAATGTCACAATAAAATAGTTTACAAATCATTTTCTTTCTGTGTGACATTTTCCAGGTCAAGGAAGTGTTTAAAGTATCCAACTACATATGTTCTTGGGAATGTTCACAGTACTCAGAGAATTGATTTATAGTCAGTGAAACCTGTTTATTTTTTATTAAAGAAGAGCTGAGATCTGGCTTCCAGAATGGTGTAGGGAGGACCTCTGAAAATTCACTCCTCCATAAAATCAATGATATGTGGCAAAAACTGTCAAAATAAATTTTTTAAAACTGAATAGTAATTAAAAAGTTACAATATTTGAAGGGTGTTTGTTCAAGAAAAGTCTTCTTCAGTGGCTCAGTGGTAAAGAAATCTACCTTCAAAGCAGGAACTGCAGGAGACACGGGTTCAATCCCTGAGTCAAGAAGACCCTCTGGAGGAGGGTATAGCAAGCCGCTCCAGTATTCTTGCCTGGAGAATCCCATGGACAGAGGAGCCTGGAAGACTATAGTCCATAGGGTCACAAAGAGAGGGACACAACTGAAGTGACTTAGCACGCGCGCACACACACACACACACACACACATTCAAGAAAAACAGCTGAATCTCAATATGAGTTGTAAGCATGTGGCATTTTAACTTGCTTTGTTGGTTTCTGTGTTTCCGAGTCAAGATTCTGGTGATAGTGCTGTAGTGAGGGGGTGCTTACTATACCATTTCCTTCTTCTCTATCTATCTTTGTCTTATCTCAGTTTCACCAGCCAGGCATGCCTGTAACAAGAGTCTGTCATATACTTCCTCCAGTCAGTACATCCCAAAGGTATTCTTTTCATCTGTTTTATAATCAGAGAGTTCCACTCTATTTTTTAGCTTTTGGAGTCTC